>NC_090447.1:528849460-529163754 GCF_031143425.1 Pleurodeles waltl | reverse complement strand
TCAACAAATGGCAGAACACTCTGTTCACCACCAGGAGCGCGGACAACGTTTCACACGCACTGCCTATGGAATGAACTTGATTTTTAACATCCATCGTTGTGAACTAGAGATCTCAGATTGCTGTGGTCTCTATGACGAAAATTATCGTTCTATCCAACATTTTAAAAATTCCCCTTATGGGAATGCTTTAAATCGCTTGATAGCAGCCAATTTTTTGTTCTTTCCGATTCCACTGGATGAGGGGGTACCGACGTTTATAAGAGGCAACACTTAGACTACTATTGATTTTATTATTTATTCTAAAGAGCTTATTCCCTTTTTTGGAAAATTTAGGGTGACACCGACTTGTGTCAGTGATCATAATCCGCTAATTATAGAAACAAGCTTGGGTTTGAATAACGCTTCAAGAAAAGAGAAGCGATTACCAGATATGAACCTCTCAGCATGCAAAGGTCTGACTATTAAATGGGGGAAAATAGACAGCACCAGCTTTCTCAAAGATTTAATTGTGAATAAGTGGACTGATGTTATGATAAACTTGGGTGAAAACAGTACCACTCAAGAAATTATTTATGCCTTCTCCTCTCTAACAAAGTATATGGCCGGAAAACTACAGCGTCCTAGCACAGATAAAGTGAGTGGCCCCCGATGGTTTAACCACGTATGTACCTCTTCTTTAAAGAATCTGAAGAAAACAATTAATTTTTTCACTCAAAATCGACAGGCTATTAAAATCGCAAGAAATGGTTATAAGGATGCACTTGCGAGCAGAAAGGTCGAATTAAGGGACTCTGCTTGGGAGGACTTGATTGAGGCTAGCAAAAATTGAGTCACAGCTGCCTTTTGGCGAGTCGTTAATTCTTTACTGTTGAACGATAAGGGCAAAAAAGCCACGGATACTGTAATTCCGGCACAAGTCTGGGTGAGTTATTTTTCAAAAACTTTTGCAATAGAGAATGAGGCTTTAAAGGATGATACGAATCGCTTCATGCCTAAAAATAACACCCCAATTAGCGTGGCCTTTATCAACACCATAGACGTAAATTACGTAAAACAGGCCATTTTAGATTGTCCATCGGAGAAAGCCCCTGGTCCAGACAGGATCCCTGCCGATTTATATAAGGCATTACCAGATTTTTGGGCACTACTGCTTACCAATGTTTTGAGATGTGCTATGACAGCCCCATTAGTAGACACCTGGAGAGAGGCGACCATTGTCCCGATTTTTTAAAAGGGGGATAGTGCAGACCCATTATGCTATCGACCAATCTCTCTTTTGGATAGCTCAGTAAAGATTTTAGGCCGAGTGATCCTAAATAAGTTGGAAAACTGGGCAGTGGAGACTAATTGCCTTTCAGATGTGCAGTTTGGGTTTCGATCAGGGTTGGGTACAGTTGAACAAACACTCAATTTGACTTTGATAGTACAGAAGTATACGAAAGCCAAAAAAGGGTGTGTGCATCTAGTATTTATGGACTTATGTGCTTTTGACACGGTTAATCGAGAGAAATTGTGGATGGTCATGTTAAAAATGGGGGTGGATAAGGACATAATTGTCTTAGCAGACTCCACGCATGCACCTCAGCACGAGTCCGTTACTCCCAGGAGGGTGATCTAACAGAGAAGTTTGCTTCATTAAAAGGGGTAAGACAGGGCTGCGTGCTGGCCCCCTTTCTTTTTCTTCTTTATATAAATGGCCTAGAGAAATTCCTCTCTGAGATGGGGAAGGATCTTCCAAGCATTAACAACTCCCCAATCCCAGTACTGCTTTATGCGGATGATGCTGTACTCAATACAAGGACAGCAAATGGTCTTCAAATTTTATTAAACGCTTTTAATGATTTTATGGGAAATCTTGGTTTTAAAATCAATCGATTAAAGTCATCCATGATGAAGAGTGGGCCAAAGTTAGCAAAAACTAAAAAATTTGTTCTGGAGGGGGAAGAAATATCTAAGGTTACACATTTTACGTATTTGGGGGTTCCTATTGATGTTGATTTTAATTGGAAGTTTTTAGTAAACGTACGTCTAACACAATTTCAAAGAGTTATAGATGCCGTTTTTAGATTTTCTAAAAAGTTGGGGCACAAACCTATAAAAGAGATGATGACTGTATTCTCTAGCAAATGCCTTTCTATTGCGACATTTGGAGCAGGGGTCTGGAGCTATGTTGATTCATCAAGTATCCAGGTTGTAGAAAATACGTTTTTAAGGAGGTTATTAGCAGTCCCGCAATCAACTTTGGTAAAGTTTTGTCATGATGAAGTGGGCTTGAGGGTTATATCTGATTATATAAAGCTCCAACCAGTATTACTCTGGTTAAAAATCTGGGCAAATCCGGAAGCTCACTTATGTAGGAAGGTGATACAGGATTGCCTCTTGTTAACAAGATCATTGGATGTACCCTGGCTAAGACATGTGCGTTCTCTGTTTTTCTCCCTTGGAGTAGGGGAGCTCTTTTCTAAGCTGAATTCTGTAACAAAGCGGGATATAAAAAAGGTAAAGAAAATATATTGGCAGCAAATATGGGATCAAGAGCTAAATTCATGCTTAGAGAGAAACCAGGAAACCCAACCCAACGTCAGCAATTACAACCAATGTTATACCTGGTTATTACTAGCTCTGAGCGGCAAAGGTTTTTACTTACCAGGTTTCGCCTGAATACATTGCATTATTTTGTAGCATTTCCTTCCTGTGGAACTTGGTTTAAGAACCTCCCACCATGTTGCTGTGATGGAAAATTATCTCAAAGCACATTGCACTTTACACTTTTTTGTAATTTTGATATTATACCAAGAAAACAGTTTTTACGTCCTGTCTTTTTAGCCAAAAGTATTAGATCTAGTCAGCTCGCTTATTCATATTTGCACAAGTTGGGAGATGGAGAGGCAATACAGGCTATGCTGAATTATATATATGGTGCTTTTGGACTTTGGAATTTGCATTAATAATGTTTTATCTGTTCTTGAACTCTGTATGGTTGTATTTATTAAATGTATTTTATGGTCTACCTGCACCGAATAAAGTATTGAAGAAGAAGAAGAAGAACTTGATTTATATCTACAAACAATGGATCCCCCATAGCCCCAACATCCTTCCGACTCGCACAATTCCACTCACCCACCAAGACAGAACTAAATCACCAGTATAGGTTTAGTAGACCTGCCCTCACTGCAGACCCTGCTGACTCAGCCCCCTCTTTCTCTTTAACCTCACCCCCATCTATTTTCTCGCCTCTATTTCTCTTTCTTCTACTATTTATTTTGCCTCATACATCTTGAGCACACTTCGGGACCTCAATACTCATCTTATATGGAGATCCCACACTCAGCTCCCAACTACCTTAAGAGATACTCTCAAAGTTCCTCTCCACTTTACCACCATGCTTCCCAAATGATATACCAACAGCCATTATTGCACCTTTCTATTTAACTATGATATATCTCACATGTTTACATATGAGGTCATATGAGGTAACACAATGTACCCTGTAGTGTGTTTTCACTATCTAGCTTGTAACTGATTATTTTCTCAATAAAATGGTTTGAACAAAAAAAAGGGTTGCTGGAATAAAGGACCGGGGCACCTGAAAAGATTAGGCTTGAAAAATCTCTGCTTGACCACTGCTCACCATATCCAACAGCAGTCTTTGACAACGCTAAAGCACAGCAGCAATTCATCATGAGCTCCAGACTCTGAAATGCCTGGATCTTCAAATAAAGGCAGAAACAAACTGCATGTGTTACAAGAAATTACTAGAAACCAAACTGTTTAATCAAATATCCCAAGTCCTAAGACCTATGCAACAAAGTATTGGATTTCTTCAGTAACATTATTGAAACTATGGACAACAACTTTGACCCTCAACTGAACCCCAGCAGCCTCAACTCCTGTCTACCCACAGAAAGCACAGGAAATTCCTTGACTACCAGGGAAACAATCACCCCGGAAGAAGCATCCAACATCATGAGAACCATCCACTTTGGGCCCCTCACGGATCCTTGCTCCCACCACATTTACAACATGGGCACCTCCCAGTGAAGAACTCGTCCACATCCTGAACACACCCATCATTACTGCCAACTTCCTGGAAGCCTAGAAACATGCAGCAGTTAACATATTACTAAAAACAAAACATCAGCAGACCTCAACCAGCTAGGTAACTATCGCCTGATCTCCCTACTACGAAACCCAGCCAATGTCATGGAAAAAGCTATCAGCAAGTGACTCACCAACCACCTGAAACGACACCATCTCCTGGGTACCACCTAATCAGGTTTCAGACCCAATCACACCACCAAGACAGCCCTCAGCACAGCAACCAACGACATTAGCATGATCCTCAACCAAGGGGAAATGGCTGCCCTCATCCTACTTGCCAACTTTCGATACAGTCTCCTACTCCACCCTGATCAGAAGACTTCACGAGACAGGTATCCAAAGTTCCACCCTCAATTGGATCTGCTCTGTCCAAACTGTAAGAACTCAGAAAGTCACAACCCTTCATGCTGGAAGCCAGGAATTCCATCTGCAGAGTCCCCCAAGGATCATATCTAGGACCAACCTTTATCGACATTTACATGACTCCACTGGCCAATATCATCGGAACACATAGCATCAACATTCTCTCTTATGAAGAGGACACACAACTGACACTGTAACATACAGACATAGCACCTGTGACAAGAACCAACTTCACCAACTGGATGACGGTTAAAGCCACCTTGGGGAGATCAGCTGTTTCAAGTCAACTCAGACAAGACTGAAGTAGCCATTTTCAGAAAGATCTCTCTGTGTGGTGGCCTGCCGAATGTCGACTCACTCCCACTCTCACCACCCACATTAGAAACCTAGGAAACAGCCCAAGTCAAGTCTGTGATCTCTACCTGTTTCCACACCATGATGATGCTGTGTAACCTTTTCAAGTGGCTCCCAGAGAACACCAGGTAAACAGTCACATAAGCACTGATGTCCAGAAAACTTGACCACGAATATGCCAGAGTCACGAAACCGCTTATAACAAACGGTAGACCATCCAGAACACCAGCTGCAAGGTTAGCCCTAAATCTACCTAACTGCTCCCAAATTGCATTTCACCTCAGAGAACTCCATTGGCTCCCCATACAAAAACACACTCAATTCAATCTCCTGACACACACTTACAAAGCACTACATCACATCGGTCCCTCATACCTCAACAGCTGCATACACTTCCACCATCCCTACAAACACCTCCTCTCAGCCGGATCCTCAATTGTGCACATACCCTGCATACACAAAAGCAGAACAGGAAGATTGTGCCTTTTCGTACATCTCCCTCAAAGCATAGAACAAACTCCCACGAAATATCAGAGACTCCTGATTGCTTCTTGAGTTTCTCAAGAAGCTGAAGACCTAGTCCTTCGAATATTCATCTAGGGGCCCTCCACCTACCCACCTGCGAGGTGCCTAGATACCCTCATAGGTGATATGTGTACTACACAAACACCCATAGCATAGCAATCATTTGACCAACTGATTGACTTGGAACATGGTACAAAGTCTGTCAGATGCTTCCCACATTGTTCTGGAGTCCAAAGGCATGAATTATTTATCCTTACTGGCTTAACCAAGCACTGTAAATTATCCCTTAGGTGACATACAGACCTACTTGCAAACTCCCAAACAAATTAGTAGGAGATTCCCCCGGTTTCATTGGAACGATAATATTGAAGAACCCATTACCTATGAGGAAACAAAATACAGATGTAAGCTATCATCTCTCTTAAAGGCCCATGTAGGCTTTACTCTGTGTTATATGCATTTGATTATTTTCATATCTTACTACTGGGATGCTACACAACATAAGAATTAGCTTAAATGGTGTATCGTTTCTTCATCTTTTGCACAGTTTTTGCTTCAGTTTTGTGCAGTGCTGCAACTAGTCCATTTCTCCTTAAAACATGTGCCTACGTCTTCCTTCATATATGCATTTCTGGCACCCTATATTCATATGCACTTAGATGTAAGAGATGTAGCCTAATGGCCACAACTCCACTCCACTCCCATCTACCCAATTCCACTCCACTCAAATCTAGCCCAGGCTACCCAGTCTACTCCAATCTACCCCACTCCACTCTTCTCCAATGCACCACACTCCATTCCACTCCAATCTATCCCCCTTTGTTTCCAATCTACCCTACTCTGACACACTCCACTCCAGTCAACCCCAATCTATGCCAATCCACTCCACTTCAACCTTCTTAACTCCATTCCAGTCTATCCCAGTCTATCCCACTCCAGTTCAATATACCCCAGTCTACCCCACTTCATTCCAATCTATCAAACCTCACTCCAATCAATCCTAATCAACACCACTCTACTCCATACTAATCTAGCCCACTTCACTCCACTCCACAGTACCTCAATCTATGCCACTCCACTCCAATCCACCTCACTCTCTTCCACTCCAATCTACCCCACTCCTCTCCATTCCAATGTACTGCACTCCACTCTTTCCCAGTATACCCCACTCCAATCTACGCTACTCCACTCCAGTCCACCCAAATCTGCCCCACTCCACTCCAATCCACCCCATTCTACCCCACTCCACTTCCCTCCAATCTACCCCAATACACCCCACTCAACCCCAATCTATCCCACTCCACTCCAATCTACCCCAATCTACTCCACCCAACTCCACTCAAATCTACCACATTTCTCTCCAATCTAACCCACTCCAATTTACCTCACTCCACTCCAATCTACCACGCTCCAATCTACCCTACTCCACTCTAATCTACCCCTCTCCACTCCAATCTACCTATCTTCATTCTACCACAAGCTAAGCCTCTCCACTCTACCCCAAACTACCCCACTCAAATCCAGCCAAATTTTGCCCCAATCTACCCTACTTCAATCCACCCCAATACACCCACTCCACTCTACCCCAGTCCATTCTAGCCCAATCCATCCCACTCCACTGTACCCTACTCCACTCTAATCTACCCCAATTTACCCCACTCCACTCAACTCCAGTCCACCCCAGTCTATCCACTCCACCCCAGTCTACCCCCCTGCACCCCAATCCACCCCTCTCCAATCTACTCCCTCACTCAATTCCACCCCAAACTATCTGACTCCAATCTAGCCCACCCCACTCCAATTTAGCCCACTTCAATCTACCCCACTCCACCCCACTTCACTCCAATCCACCCCATTCTACCCCACTCCACTCCACCCTAATCTACCACACTCCACTCCAATCTACCCCACCCCACTTCACTCTTTCCCAATCTACTCCACTCATCTCACCTCCAGTCTAACCCACCCCACTCTTCCCCAACCTACCCCACTCCACTTCAATCTACCTCACTCAACTCCAATCTACCACACTCCATTCCAATCTAACCCAATCTAGCCAACTCCAACCAAATCTACTCCAACCCACTCCACTCCTCTCCATTCTACCCCATCCCACTCTACCCTACTCAAATCTACCTCACCCCACATCAGACCCCAATCTACCCCACTCCAAGCTATCCAACTCCAATCTACTCAAATCTACCCCACTCCACTCCAGTTTACCCCACTCCACCCCAATCTATCCCACTCTAGTCCAATCTACCCGACTCCACTCTACCCTTCTCCACTACTAATCTATCCCACTGCACTCCTCCACAATCTATTCCACTCCTCAATCTACCCCACTCCACCCCATTCTACCCCACTCTACCCCAATCTGCCCTACTCCACTTCACTTCAATCTACCTCAGTCTGTCCAAATCCCCTCCCCTCCACTCCAGTCCCCTCCGTTCCTCTCCAGTCTGCTCCACTTCACTCCAATCTTTCCCAATCCACTCTACCCCAATCCACCCCACTCCATTCAATTCTACCCCAGTCTACCCCACTCTACTTCAATCAACTGTAATCTACCCAACTCCAAACTGCACCACTCTAATCTACCCCACTCCACTCCAATCAACTTGTCTACCTGACTCCACCCTAATAAACCCTATTCACTCTAATTCACCGCAATCAACCTCATTCTACCTTACTCCACCCCAATCCAATCTACCACACCCCACTCTACCCCACTCCAATCTACCTCACCGCACTCCAGTCTACCCAATCTAATCTACCCACTCCAATATATTCCATTCTAATGTACCCCAATCTACTCGACTCCACTCCAATCTGCCCCACTCTACGCCATTCCAATCTACCCCACTCCATTCCAATCTACCCCACTGCACTCCAACCTACCACTTCTACCCAATCCATCCCACTCCACCCCATTCCACCCCAGCCTACCCCAGTCCAACCTAGTCTTCCCCACTGTACCACAAACTACCCCAATCTACCCACTCTGCTCCAATCTACACCACTGTGCCCCACCCCTCTCCACTAGATTCTACACTGCTCTCCACCCCAATCTACCCCGGTCCATTCCAAGACACTCTATTCCACTCCAATCAACCCCAATCTACCCACTCCAATCTACCCCACTGCTATCGAACACTCCACTCTAATCTACCCTGATTTACCCTAGTGTACCCCACTCAGCTCCAGTCTACTCCACTCCATTCCCCTCCACCCCAGTCTACCCCACTTCATCCCACTCAAGTATACCCCACTATTCCCCAATCTACCACACTCCTCAAATCAACCCACTCCAATAAACCCCACTACAATCTATCCCACTACAATCTACCCCAATCTACCTCATTCCAGTCTACTCCACTCTACTGCAATCTAACCCACTCCAATCTACTCCATTCCATACTAACCCAATCTGACACACTCTAATCTACCCTAATCTACCCCACTTCACACCACACAACTCCACCCCACCCCGCTCTACGCCACTAACATTTAGCCATGCTCAACACCAGCCCTATATGTGTACAACATGGCTAAAACACATTGGCAAAGACAATAGGGCTCCAAATGGGAGAGACCTATTGGCTTTGTCAAATGCTTGTTCATTAGAATCCAGGGATTGTGAAGTTGATCGTATTTTATAGAGTCAATAAACACATTGGCGAAAGCATTTTGATGAATCAATTCTTTCTGTGACCCACAAATCTGTAAATCATTAAATCGTTTGAGATGTTTCGTCCATTTCCACAAAACAATATTAAAATGCAGACCTTGTATAAAATGCCACAATAAGTATAGGACATTGAACACAAATCACATATTAAAATAGATAAGATGCTTACAAACAGTACACTCAAGCAGATTAGTACCAAATGTATTGCCCACTATTTACATAAAATGGCTCAGTGTAGCAGGTTTGAGAAGTTATGATGGAAGACTTAATTTCCATTTTAAGTCCATTTATAGATTGCACACCTTCACTGTACCAAACCAGACTCTAGTTTGTAATGAAAACATATTTCTGTAATTTAATAGCTTTTCTCCCAATTTATAAGCTTACGTTCAAGAATTGTTAGCTATCTTGTAACTAGTGTGATCTCCTATTTTGCTGGAGGTAATGGGTGGATACATGTTGTCGTTTGTGCCTTTCAGATAGAAGTCTTTCATGAATTTATTCAGCAATCAATAAATTAACATCAAATATTTTCAAACCTTCTGCCAAGAGTCGTTATTATTCTGAAGTACCGCTATTTAAACAAATGCAGTCAAGGTTCATAATTATTCTGAAAAATAGCCAACGCATGTTTCGCAAAATTGCTTCATCATGGCTGTATATATGAATTTTCAATACTTGCTATGATTCTAAAACATGAAATTTAAATAAAAAAATAATTAAAAGTTATTTAATTTATATATATGAATGTTGGGCCCAAAACTGTTGCTATGCATTTCTTCCCAAAGATATGTAGAAAAGCTAAAATCCCACAAGGATGACCCAATAAATCTGCATTTGAATCATCAAGCACCAATTAAGGTAAACATGGATGAACCATATTTGAACGCTAAAAAACAATGACAAATGGTCTTTTTTGGGAAAACATTTTTCAGTTTTACAACATGTATCAACTTTGAAAAATATCAAGATGTTGGAATTGTCCACATGATGCAAGGTCGAAGAGTAGGCAATCGCCTATTGATTTTGAGAAAGAAGCATTGTGAATGCAAAACATGGAGAGAGTAAATCATGGACTGAACACGAAAAATGAGTTACACAAAGTTTTATGATTGAGGACTGTGGTGTTATCGGGCGGTATGATTAGAATACAGCTATCTAGGCACAAAGGTAAAATGCTAAAACTAATATTGCCTTTTGTGGGTTAACAAGCAATGAAGGTATAAGCATGGTGTAGCTTTAATACATAAGGGGCCTAATTTACAGGGCCATCACGCCACCCTAGTGTCATTTTTGTTGACGCAGTGGTTGTGCAAGCAGAGCTTTACACTGCTCCACATTTACAAACTGATGCATTGGATCCAATGCGTCAGTTTGTAAATCCTTGTGTCACATTATACCTGCTCCAGGTACAATGTATGCAAGTTAAGCATTCCCTCAGTAAAAGCCACACAGAACTGACACAGTGAAATTTACAACATTTCACTGCGTTGTTATGTGACTTCACTTCCTCAGAATTTTAACACCTGCTCAGAGCAGGCATTAAACTGATGCAGGGCTTTTCCATATTTGAGTCTTCCTCGGATTGCTGGAGTAGTGTCATTTTTTTATGCTAATCCAGCAATGTGTGAGTTTCGCACTAAAGATGCATCAGAATTTCTGCCACATATGTGAAAATGTGTGCCATGGAGCTCTGTATTGTAAATACAGCGCATCTATGATGTTGTCAGCAGGGGTTGTAGGGCTGTGGAAGAAATCTGATGCATCAGAGCAGATGCGTCAGATTCTTGTAAATGAGGCCCTAGTTTAAGTATTGTGCAGTATTTCCTTTGCTTGGTATCCCTTGTCTCCCCATCTCCTCCAGTTTTTGTCTTTTATTTTTCCTGCCTTTTTGTTTTTCGGAGTGCCTACCCCTGTATCTCCTTTTTTACACTTCTCTTCCCTCCCTTTGCCATAGTTTCTTTGCTACACTGTCTCCTTCTCCTTTTTAAATTTTTAAATTTGGCTCTTTCTTTTTTCTGGTGGGCGACAATTCCCCCAGTTCCCTCTTTTCCTTTTCTTTTTTCCCCTCTTTCCTGCTTTCTTTTTCTTCTCCCTCACTATGGGGGTCATTATGACCCTGGTGGTCTATGGTGGTGGTCGGACTGCTGCGGTCGTGGCAGTCTGACAGCCACATTATGACCGTGGCGGAGCCGCCACGGCCTAACTGCCACGGTCCAACTGCTGACACTGCCAGGCTGCCGCCAGCCTGCTGCCTGGCAGCCCCGGTGGCTGTAATCCGCCAGGGTAGCATTGCAAGCAGCGTTGCCCTGGGGATTATGAGTCCCCATCCGCCAGCCTGTCTATGGCGGTAAACACTGCTGGTGGAATGAGGGATCCGGAGGGCCCCTCGGGGCCCCTGCACCGCCCATGCAATTGGCATGGGCTGTGCAGTGGCCCCTATGCACAGCCCCATTGGGCATTCCACTGCACGGGCAGTGGAGTGCACAACTGGTGCTACTGCACCCACTGCACCGCCACATTGCAGCCGGCTCCATTAGGAGCCGGCTGCAATGTTAAGGCCCTGTGCCCCTCTGGGAAACACTTTTTCTGCCCGTGAGCCCATCGGGGAACCCATAATAGGGCCGGCGGGGATTAGGCAGCCCGTGTGGCCTGAAGGCGGTATCGCCATGGCAGGCGGCCTCTGCCGCACCCCAATGTCATAATGAGGCCCTATATCTTCAATTGTGTGTACTGTAATGGGAGAGTAATGGGAGAGTAGTTTTTTGGGGTGCTGTCACTTTGAAAATGTTTAACTTTGAAGTGAGATTTTCTACGTTTTGAGATAGTACTACCTCAGCATGGATTTAGAAATGATAATCTCCCGGATCCATACCCAACATTGCTGTTCTCTGATTCTAATGAGGATAAGAGAAAAGTTAGCCTGTGATGAGACTGTATTTTCTCCACGTGTCAAAACCGATTGAATTAAATTGTCTTTTCTTTGTTTTAAGCTCTCCCCGAGAGTAATGAAGATCAGAAGATTGTGGCAGACATCATGCAAAGGCGTTTCTTCCCTGCTCTGATAAACAACATCCCATGGGAAGGTTTTAATTTTGCAGGAGAGGCAATCCAAATTTCGGAAGCAACTGATTTTTATGGCGCCACTGTCTGGCCATCGGTAATTATAGTTTAATAGTATTTCAAAAATTGGCCTTTTATAATTGCTCTTGGTTGCACGTGGTGAGAACGTTGCCTGCTGCACAGAGCTAGTCACTAACACTGGTCTTCCATCCTCTGAATGGGAGAGTGGATGGTATAGTTAGGTATTAGTCATGCAAAGTAATGCAGAAATGTGCGAGGTTTACTTGTGCTTCTAGTTGATTTGAGCATTATAGAAAGGTTATATATTGCCCCTGGTGATGTGTGTATTGTTTATGCACATCTGTATGTATGTACGTTTGTATGTATTGGAATTCATAAAGAGCACAATTTTCAGTAATGCTAAGAAGCACTGTACTTAATAGAGAGACAAGTGAGTCAAGGTCATGTACAGCCAAGCGGTGGTTTCAGGAACAACTGCCTTACTTACATTTTACTTTAGTCAACTGCAATAAATGCCTAATTAAACAGTTTATATTTAAGTGTTCCCTTAACATCAAGCATTCAGCAAACTAATGCTTGAAGTGTCCATTGCAGCATTGCAACCCATGTAGCTGTAGTTCACTTCTCCTACCAGGAGATGCACCAGACTGAGCATTTTCTGCAGAGTTCTCCGTGTAACCTCCAGCTTACAAGTTTGAATCTCAACAGTGCTTACTCAGTGTTTCATTCTTACAAGCCTAATGAAGGTAGGGTTTTTAGATGGGTAGTAATACTGAATAATGTGCCCCAACTGTCCATTAAATAAATTCTGTGTCACCCAGAGTTACGTGCTATATTACACATGGGTTCTCAACTTTTTTCCATTATACAGACACAAAACTATTTTAGACACTTGAGGGTAATTTCAGTAGTATGCAGGAAGGAAGAGCAAGGATGTGTTCAAGAGATCTTATGAACCAGCAGTTTGTACAGAGCCTTGGAATCCTGGCTAAGCACTGACGCTTTTTTCCGAATAAACCAGGGCCAGGCTCCAGGATGGGGGCAAGAAGTTGTTGTACCCAGGGAAAGACACTGTTAGGAAATTGAAGCGTCAGGGATTACGACAGACAGAGAGGTTGGAGACTATGAAGGAATAGACAGATGGTGTTAGCGATTTAGGGCCTGATTTAGGTGTTGGCGGTAACTGTCCCACCATCAGTTTTCCAACAGAAAACGCCGCCATGACTGTTTGTCTGTCGTATTTAGATGCTGGCATTCGGATTTAGATGTTGGTCGTCCCATAGATGATAACTCGCCCGGGATTCCATTGAGGAATCCCATCCGCCACAATGGTGCCATAGCAAAGAGTGGATGATGGCAGAACTCCAACCATACTTACTGCCGAGCTGATTTGGATGTGCCTTATTGCCAAGCAAAAAGTGGTGGTCCGACCTCCACTTGTATCTTGGCAGATTGGGGGTGGTGAAAACTCACCTTTTGTCCTGATTCAACCTCTGTTTCTGGCTGGACACGACTGGATAGGACTTTCTGTCGCTGCTACCACAGGACGACGGAAAAAGCATGCCCCCCCCTTCTCCCCATTGCTGGACATGATGGTATGCAACCCACATTGGGTTTATACTTTGGCGGGTTACTGCACATGGGCGCAGGCCACTGCAGACATATACATGCCACAGTATGTTTTTTTAAATTACTGTGACATGCATATGTTGGGGACACAGGTGGGTCAGACACGGATGGAGACACACTGGTACACAACTCATGCCATACACATACACAACTGACATTATGGTGCCAGTATTCATTGCCAAATGAATCCTGGCACAATAATGACAGTACAATTACATTTGTCAAAGGTACCGATGTCTGCGCATTTCAAGAAGACCTGTCCCTCTCATGTTGTGCTTCAAGTTGTGTGTGTGAGTCAGTACGTGTATGTGCAATGTGATTGGCTGGGTGATTTAGAGGGAGTCGTAGTGTGTAATGTGGTTGTGTCAGTATGTGTGCCACTTGCATATGGCGTGGATCTTGTGGTTGTTGTGTTGTGTTGCTGCATGCAGAATTCATATGAGTGTTGTTGTGTGGCAGTTGCTGATGTGATGTGTATAGTGGTGCATGTGTGTGCAAGTTTGTGTAGATGAGTGTGTTGTTGTGGTGGGTGTGTCATGTGTGATGCAGGGGAAGTATATGTGTAGGGTAGAGTGTGTGAGGCTTACCTCTATTCCATAGCCACTGTTGTCTCACGCCCACCACTGATTCAACTTGGTGGTAACATTGCCAAGATCTAAATCAGGCCCTTAGTGTTTTAATACCTTAGCAGGACTTTCCGTCTCTTTGATGCTTGCTTCCAGTTCAGCTCTACTCCATCACCATTAGAAGAGGCACAATTCATTTGCTCACTGCCTGGCACCTGTGCAGTTTGCTGTGGTTTTCTGCTGCCACTTATAATTGGTTGCTTTGCCTTTCCATCTCATACGTTTATTTTATATTACCTTTGTTGGTCGCCTGATTCCTCTTGCGTATTTAGGCAGGATTTGTGGCTTCATGGTGTCTTCTACTCTTTCCTCTGCAGGTACCAGTACTGATACCCATTGCTTTCACCTCCTTTTTAGAATGCCTACTAGTCTTCCACAGTGATCATCCTAGCCTCATTGGTGGAAGTACTAGGAAGAGTATTGTTAGACATGTCCCTTTCTGAAGGGCCATACCCAAACTTTTTGTCGTTGCTCTACCCTTTTTGCTGAATTTCTTTTTCTTCGATTTAGGACTCTGTGCACCTTACCACTGCTAACCAGTGCTAAAGTGCTTGTGATATCTGCTTAAAACATGTTCACATTGGCTTGCACCAAATTGGCATACATAATTTACTTATATGTCCCTAGAGAAAAGTGGCACTACATGTGTTCAGGGCATGTAAATTAACTGCTACTAGTGTGTCTGCAGCACTGAGTGTACCACCCGATTAAGTAGCCCTTTAAACAAGACTCAGGCCTGCTATTGCAGTCTGTGTGTACAGTTTTAAACTGCTATTTCGACCGGGCAAAACAAACCTTTTGCCAGGCCCAACCCTTCCTTTTTGATACAAATGCCACCCCCTACAGTAGGCCATGACAGCCCAGAGGGCAGGCTGCAATGAATTTAAAAAGAAGGACATATACTTTTAAGTTTTACATGTCCTTGTAGTGAAAAACTCTTAAATTTGTTTTTCACGACTGCAAAGTCTGTCTCTCGCAGAGGATAACATCGGAGTTGCCTTATTACATATTATAAGTGTAATTTCCAAATGGGAATAGATGATGAGTTCATGTTTGGTGTCTCTGAAATTACAATTTAAAATTCTAACTAATGGTGAAGTCAGATTTTAAATTTTACAAAGTTAGCATTTTCTTGCTTTAGCTATTTGATGCCTGCAGCCTGTCTGTGAAGTATACAAAAAGGGATTGATATGATGCTTGAATTAATCTCAGCCACTGGTAATTACTGAGGCCACACACAATCCATTGATATTTTCCACACCAATTCTCCTCAGTTTGGAACCAGCTATATACAAATCAATCTTGTTCCTGCTCTAATTGAACCAGTCTAGCCCGAACTGCCAAGGCAGGTCCTCCCTAGACTGTAACATAAGTAACCCAGGGCTGGTTTCGTCCTAGTCAGGGGATCATCAGCTGGGTACAGTTTGGTTCCACTGACAGAGTGTGCAGTGGACCCAAGTTTGGGCATTCCTGTTCCATTTGGGGTGACACCCTAAGTATACAAAAAGTGATAGACGGAATGCTCAAATTAGTCTCAGCCACTGGTAATTACTTGGGTTGCATCCCAAACCATTGTTATTTTCCACACCATGTCACTTCAGTTTTGGACCAGCTATATGCAAATCAATCTTGACTCTGCTCAAGTCAGAACAGTCCAGCTCAAACTGCCAGACAAGGTCCTCCCTGAACCGGAACATAAGTAACCCAGGATGGGTTTTGCCCTAGATATAGGCTCATCAGCCAGGTACAGCTTGGTTCCAGTGACACAGTGTACAAAGAATCCACATCTGGGCATACACATCCCACTTACAGCAACACACTAAAGTATACAAAAAGTGATGGATGGAATGCTTTAACTAATCTCAGCCAATGGTAATTACTCTGGGCCTTAGTTTGGACCCAGCTATATGCAAGTTAGTCTTGAACCTGCCCCAGTCACAGCAGTCAAGCCCAAACTGACAGGTCAGGTCCTCCCTGAAAGAAAACACAAGAAACTCAGGACCAGTTTCACCCTAGTTATGGGCTCTTCCGCTGGATACAGCTTGGGTTGAGTCTGGACACGGGACCCACGTCTGGGCATACCCATCCTACTTAGGCCGACACACTAAGAAATACAAAAAGTGAAGGCTGAAATGCTTGAATTAATCCCTGCCACTGGTAATTACTTGGGCTGCATCCCAATCCATTGTTCCAGTTGGACTGGACCGTTTCCATGAGGAACGGGATCAAGAGTGTTGTTTGCATATGGCTAGGTCCAAATTGAGGAGGCAGGGTGGGCAAAAAATATGATGGATTAAGATGAGGCCTGAGCGGTTGCCAGTGGCTGAGATTAATTCAAGCATTTCATCCATCACTTTGTTGTTTTGCAGCTTGTCTTTGGTCACATGACAGAAGTAGCTGACAGTTGAGTTTTGTATATTCCTCCTAGACAGCCACACACAATGCTGAACTTAGGTCTGACTGGATGGGCCATCACTGGCAGGATGAGTGGAAGAAGCTGGGTACAGCCCGACTTGCACCTTAATAGGCTGTGTCCTCCCTTCCCACAAAGGGCTGCTTACCCCCTGTAGTTAGACTGACGCCAGGGCAGGTAAGACAGGGCATCTGTGCACTTCAAAAGTGTGCCTCTAGAAGCTTCTCCCACTTCAAAGACAAAACTGTGTATAAAAGAAGGAACTCGGACACCAAATTTTCAGTGCACTTCAGGACCTGTGAATACTCTGCCAGGAAGAAGGACTGCTGTGCTGCTACAAAGACTGCCACTTCGCTGGACTGCTGATCTAAAGGAACTGCTGCCCTGCTGTGCTGACCTGCTGCCTGTGGCCTTGTTGCATGGGGAAGAAGAACTGGACCTGCAACTTCATCTTTAACCCAGGACCCCAGATTGTTTCAAAGGGCTAGTCTGCTGGCCTTCTGATCTGAGCCTCAAGGACATATTTGGCTCTCCAACCAGCCCCAAGACCCAGCTGCAGCAAGTTCCTGACCCCCAAGTGGTGCCTCTCAGGTCAAGGACTCATGTTTGGGCTCAAGAGCTCTTGAAATCAAGCTTTTGGGCTCTTCGGGTCCGTTCGCATTGGATCTGCGCCGCTCGCACAGAAATACTGCTCAAGTTGCCACCAGCCCATCTCTTCGCACAGCAAGAATGGATCATCCGCTGAGGACCGCCACCACAAAGCTCCAGCCTGCCCATCCATGACGTGCAGCCTGTTCTTTGTGTCACGCTGACCACCACCCGTGTAGCTCTCTTTGCACCCTGGGACCCTCTCCAATCTGAACGAGACTTTTGGCACAAAACTTGAGAAGATAAAACATCAGTGAGACTAATCTGGGACTGTATCCAACCCAAACTCCATCGCAATCAGCCTGAATTTTTGACCTTGACCCAGTCCAGCGTGACCAGATAGCGACAGTTGACACTTTATGCTTTTAGGAGCCACGTTACTGTATATTATCCAAAAATGTATATCTCTGGTTTGACTAAGGCATGCTTGGGTGCGTTTGAAAAATTAAAAGAGAGTTTGTGTCATGCACCCGCAATTCGGATGCCTGATTACACTCTGACATTTTTTCTATTTTGTCATGAAGGAAGTGGATGGGCACATTCAATTCTTTCAAAGAAACATGGTGATCTAATGTGCCTAGTGGCTTACTTGTCAGCTCTATTGGATTCAGTAGCTGTAAGTATTCCAGGTTGTTCGAAATCAGTTGCAGATGTTTGTATTGCTATTGTACAAAGTGAAGGAATTGTGATGCGCTGTAATTTAATTGGATATGTCCTATATTCAGTTTAAGTTCTTTTGACAAGTATGAGGACACATCATATAACCAACAGCAGGATGACTTTTTATGGGCAAGTCATACCTGAAGCAGAGAACATTTCTTTTAGAAGGTATAATATCTTAAATCCAGCAGCACTGCTTCCTATTTCAGACAGAAGTTGTGAAAGCAGGGAAAAAGATGAGATTGATGATGAACCAGACCACAATTGTATTGAGGTTACTTAATTATGCACAAAACGAAGACCAAAAATTAAAGAGACACCTCTGGAAATGCCTGATTTGACAATGTTTGTTGATGGTTCTTATTTAAGAGACCAATAAGGATCATTGAGAGCTGTCTTTGCAGTATGTTCCATTTCTGAAATTTGAGATGCTTTTTCTCGGCCAAACGTGACTTCAGCACAAGCAGCAGAATCAGTTGTATTGACAAGAGCTTGCTGCTTGTCAGAGAATTTGGATGTGACAATCTATCCAGACAGCCAGTATGGTTTTGGAGTTGTGCATGATTATGGTTAATTGTGGTAACAAAGATTTTTGCTGACATTGTGAGGAGCTACAATAAAATATAGTACTTATATATTGGACATGTTAAAAGCAATACAAAAGCCCAAAGAGATTGCTGTGGTCATGTTTGTTGCTAATAAGGTTGTAAATGTTGTGATCACACTTGAAAATAAATACGCTGACCAGATGGCAAAATATTGTGCATTGCGATATGAAACCGTTGTACCAGAGGGTAAAAATGATTCACTGAAAATTAATTCAGTACAAAATGCGGTAAACGAAAATTGTTTCTTTATGAGTTCAATACAGGCTTCTTTGAGTGAAGTGAGAGACTTACAGGATGATGCCCCAGTAGATGAGAAAAGAAAATGAGAGGTTAGGCTACAAGAGGAATTTCCAGGATTTGTATGTAAATGCTGAGCAAAGGTATGTGTTACCAGATAAAATGTTGTACCCAATGTGCAAGTATTTGGCACAAACGATCTTGTGCTGGACACAATGGCATAGTACAAATATTTAAAAAGTAGTGGGAAAATACAGGATTTCGAAATGTTGAGGTTGTTCGCAGCAGATGAATAACATGTAATTTAAATAATCAAGGGAAAATGACAGTTCTTGTTATGAATCATATTGGGAAATCAGAGGGCTCATTTACAAGACTCTAACGAGATTTCATTGAGATGCGAAGTTGTAATGGTTTAAAGTACATCTTGATAATTATCTGCTTGTTTTCCAAAATGAGTTTGAAGCTTTGCCCTTCAGAAGATCATATAGGCTTACCATTGCCAAACTGTGGTTTAGGGAGTTTTGCATCCTGGCCTTTCTACTTTTTTTGAGACAGATTGCTAAACTCATTTTAGAAACGAAATTTTGCAAACAATCTGCACAGCGTTTGAAGTCAACCCGACTTTTGTTATCAACTGCAATCTTCAAGAATTATGGAAAGGGCCCACTGCACTCTCAAGAATAACCTGGCAAAAGTTGTGCTTCCACTGGTTTAAAGTGGCCTGATGCCCTTCTACTTGTTTTGATGAGAACGAGAAGTACTCCAGACAAAAAGAATGATTTATCACCCCATGAGTTTATCATGGGAAGAGCAGTAAGGCTTGCATATTTTGCTTAAGCTGCACTAATGTCAATAACTGATTACATCAAACTAGATTATTGCAGAAGTCTGGATGATATGGTGAAATCTGTCTCTAACTAGGTGAATGTGGCAACAAAAGAAACAAGAGAGTGCATTTCATAATATCAACCCAGAAGACTAGATTGAAGTTCGAAAACATGTCAAGAAAAGTTACTTGGAGGAACAGTGGCGAGGTCATCTTTCCAGATAATCTTGACGATAAACACTGCGGTTAAATGTGCTGAAGTGCTGCAGTGGATCCAGGCTGCTGAAACGAAGAGAGTGAAAGTGTCAGAAACTGTGAAATAATCAATTGATGAACTAGAGTTAAATCAACAAAACCAAGTGCAAAACCTAGTGCAAAGTCAAGCTCAAAGCCAAGCTCAAGCTTGCAACGTGGATCCAGAGGGGGTAAAAACTTTGAAAAACCTGATAGTGGTGAAGACAACAGGCAAAAGCAAAATTAAATGGTGAAATTTCAGATTATTGGAAGTTCTGACGAAGAACCTGAAATTCCTAAAGAACTGTTTCAAAACAGGGATCAGAGTGAAGAGCTGTTACGGAGCAAAAGACAGAAGCATGAGCGGCAGCAAGAAGAAGTAGTCTCTGATCCAAACAATGAAAAGTTACAATGAAAAACAAAGTTTAGAGGAATGAAAATGTTCACAGAGAACAGAGCAGACAAAGCTGTTCAAGGTTCAAGCTCACATTTGAGTCAAAGTTCCTTGGAGAATAAAGAGACTCTGCTACAGACTGACATTAAACAGAGCACAGCGGAAGAAGATATTTCAAGGAAAATAACTGGCAAAAGAAAACACTGTGATCCAGAAGAGAAACCTGAGAGACAAAGAGATTCTGGAACTAGTGGAAGTTAATCACCAGTGGCAAAAGATCAAGAAGAAGGAGTGTGCCAAATCAAAAATATGCCTCACCTCAATGTGTGTATCTAGTAACAGTCTTAGAGGAAGAAAAGAAGATGGAACAGTATACGTTGGGGAATCAATGCCAATACAAATTTGAGAGTGAATCAGATGAATCAGAAACTAAGTTTAAAACAGTAGAAGAACCACCTTGAATAGAATGCAGAGACGTTTTGAGTTAAAATGTGTTTTGAAACTGCTGTTGAACAAAGTTGACTGAAATGAACTGTTGAAAAAGAACTTTTGAAAAAGAAACTGAGATAACTGTCTTGAATTTTGTTTTGATTATTGATTTAATTAAATAAGACAAAAAGAAGAAAATATTATTATTTAAAGAACATTTTTGTTGATCTTTTAATTTTTGCCACAGTACGTCTTTTCCTCAAGTAGAAGATGGGATAAAGCACATGTTGTAAAACTGTAGGGTTAGTCACAATAATTATATTAATAACAAAGATATTAATAGTTTTAGTGGGACTGTTATTGTGCTTACTCCTGTAGGATATGTTTCAGATCATGCTAAAGTTGAGTTTACTACTATTAGAAATTAATTAAAACATGATGTACTGGTGCAGAAAGAAAATGTGGCTACCAGATTTAAGGATAACATTTATTCTGAAATTATTAGAGAATATGTAAATCTAATGAAAGTTAGTAGGTGTTTTGTGTGTGCTTATTGTCCCAGCTCAGCTGGGGTAGGATCAATCTATGTGAAGCTTCTGATTTCCTCTGCTCTCTTGTGCACTGAGTATATGGCTATTTTCAATAATGATGTACTTCTTTCTCCTTACTTGACTAATTTTGAGGGGTCTTTAGAGAAATTGCCTATAAGAGAATACAATAGAGAAATGAAATATTTTTGAGGGGCAAGGCAAGCTGGGCTGCAAGAGGGTCATTTAATCAAGTGGATCTGCTGGTCCAGTGTGACATCCAGCTACATCAGCCTGTTAATGGAGTGATAGGCATTGTTCCGCTACATGTCCTGCACCTTGGGGCCCCTGGGTGCTATTTGCTGCCTGGGGTACCCAACGGGGCACATTGAAACAGTGATGGCTCTGGGATGAAGGCCAACTGGAGAAGAGTTTGGAGATCGCTGACCGGGCCAGCCACGTGGCCGATCAGCCGGAAGCTGAACAGTCAGGCACTGCAGCACGGAGTGGTCCCAACACACTGGCCCTGTATGCCTCCCCCTGATGGGCAGAGTTGAGATGAAGATGCAGGGGCTGTGGGAGAGCTGCTGAGCAGGTGGTTCTACAGAGAGACAGGTGTGGGACTTCCTGGTGGTGGGTCGCCTTTCCCCCTCCACAATTATCGGCCGCTGAGCTGGATTATGGTGGCTGG
The DNA here is from genome assembly GCF_031143425.1 of Pleurodeles waltl. Classification (NCBI taxonomy): domain Eukaryota; kingdom Metazoa; phylum Chordata; class Amphibia; order Caudata; family Salamandridae; genus Pleurodeles; species Pleurodeles waltl. The sequence goes on along the minus strand of NC_090447.1, from coordinate 529,141,711 downwards.
TCTTCAGAAGAAACTGCAGTGGCCAGCGCTTCTGGCATAGGACCCTGGAGGCATTAAAGTTGGAGGTTGATCACTACCCTGCTTGGAGTAGAGGGGAGATAGATCAAAGGAGTTTGCCCTGCAGAATTGAGGCAGAGATGCGTCGCCCTGGGTGCGTTGAGCATGACCCTACCCAGGGGATGTATCCCATGTGCCTGTTATGTTATTTTGTTACGTTTGGAAAAGGAAATGGTCTTCAATGAGCTGGGGTGGTTGAAAAGGGAGGAGAGGGGCACTAAATGTTTTGCCTTTGATTTTCTTACACAACCATAGTGGGGTACACTACACTCTGCACCTCAGTCTCCTGGAGCGTGCTGCTCTGCACTTGACATGGGACAAACTATAACGCTTAGGGACCACACTTTACAGGGCCACCACACTCTCCTATTACCATGATGGACATAACCATGCTGACAAAGAATGTGAGGGACCTCAATGACCCCAGAAAAGCAAAGCTAGTCTTTGCGCATCTCTGGCACCGTAGAGTAGACATAGCACTCCCTATTCAGCCTATGCACACTGGGTTGTTGTGCTTATCAGGACGGGACTTTAGTGGCGGACACTGAACTCTCAGTGCAACAGGGGGAGGTACGTGATCCTTCATGGATTGCTTGCAGGTAAGAAAACCACCATAGCCTGCCTTTATATCCCACATGTAGACAGCCCTGAATTTTTCCTAGAGATCTTGCACAAAATTACAACCTATCACCGTGCTGCAGTCCTCTGGGGCGGGGATTTCAACGTAGTGCTTGACCTCCAGCTTTATGAATCACCATATGACTGCAGCGCCCCGAGGCAGTAGCACAATTAAATTGCATGATTGACCAACATGACCTCATAGATATTTGGCAGGTCTGCCACACTCATCGGAGGGAGGGTACCTGTGCCCATTGATTACCGGCTGATCACGCCAGACATAGACCAGCATGTCACTGAAGCTGAACACACCACAAATGCTATCTGATCATATGCCCATGTTGCTGCAGCTGTACGGGAAGAATCATGTGGCCAGGCCCTTGCATGGAGGCTGCCACCCTCTGCCCTCCGGGACTCTGTGTTCCATGCTTGTATATGAACTGGTGTGCTGGAATACTTCAAAACCAACGCTGGCACTGTAGAATCACCTGGGGTGCTCTGTGAGGCCTTTGAGACCTGTATCAGAGGATTTTGTATAGCTAAACAATCTGGCATAGTCAGGGACCTCTGGGAATGCCTTGTCAACCTGAACTGAGACCTATGAGACTTAGACCTTCCATTCTTCTAAATGAACAAGCTGTGCCTACTGGTGCAGTTTCGTGAGAAACTGTTGGAGCATCAGGAGGACATTAAGCGGGAGACCAGATTTCTCCAAAAGGAAGCTGCCACCAGGCAATATGACGAGGGGACAGGGCTGGCATGACATTGGCATTCCTGTAAACTAAAGAAAAAGCGATCAGTTCCTATATCATGGAAATGGAGACCAACAATGGTTTGACCTCCCAGACTATGCACAACATTATGCAGAAATTAAGGTACAACTATACTATCTTCTATTCCTCCTCTGGTCAGAATGACAGACTCACTGAGTACCTAGATACAACTCAGCTACTGTGGCTGGACAATGCATACAGAATATATCTGGATGTCCCTATCACAGTAGAGGGCAATAGTGCAAATTGTTTGTGGCTTGTCTGGGGACAAGGCCTCTGGCTTAGACGAGCTAGCCGTTCAGTTTTAGAGGGAATATGTGGAGATATTGACCTCACAGCTATTGGTAATGTATGAGTATGCATGAAACAAAGGAGGCCTACCTCCATCTCTGAATGAGGCCTTAATAGTCACCATTCTTAAACATCACAAGCAGTTTGATCACTGCAACTTCTATAGACCTCTCTCCATGATTAAGGTTGACAAAAATATACTTGCCAAACTGCACACTTTTAAGCTTCTGCCCCTATTGCCTGCTATCGTCTGGCTGGACCAGTTGGGATTCATTTCCAGTCAATCCACAACACAACCTATGCACTTTCTTCGTGCTGCTTCATGAACCAAACCCATAGCTTCCAGTGGCTGCAGTGTCCTTAGGCGCAACAAAAGCATTTGATTTCCTGGAGTGGCACTTTCTATTCACTTTGCTCCAGAGACTGGGCATCAGCTGATCATTCCAGTAATGGGTAAGATCCTTTATGCACTCCCCATGGCCAGACTCCTCATTGATGACATCATCTCGCTCACTATAGCCATCAAAAGAGGCACAAGATCGTGATGTCCACTCTCCACAATCCTATAGGCCATTGTAATGGAGCTGCTTGCAGCCTGCCTGTGGCAAAATCATGCTAAACAAGGCCTGACCTTCGCAGCATGTGGACTGATAGTATCCATGTATGCAGATGATGTGACTGTACATCTGAGAGCTGGGTACTAATCTCCAGCTGGTGCTTCTTGTGTTCTTACACTTTGTCAAGCTTATCAGTATTAACATAACTTGGTCCAGGTTTGCCATCTTCCCCCTGACAAAGGTAACCTCTTGCTTCCTAACAGAGTCCAGCTTTCAGTGGGCTGGAACTTCCATCTGATACCTGAGCGTATGGGTCAGCACTAACTTGAACCAGCTGTGGCATGAGAAATATGGCACCGTTGTTGAGTGACTTGAGGAGAAGGTTCCTGTATGGGTCAGCCTGCTGCTGTCACTGGCAGGAAAGATAGCTATAGCCAAGATGGTGATCCAGCCTAAACTCCTCTACGTCTTCATCAATCTTCCAAACCCCCTTACCAGAGCCTTCTTCGACCGTCTCCAGTCAAGGATGACCCGACTGACGACTCGGCAAACAGCCCACACTTGCATGGAAATGGCTGACTCTCCCATTTGAGCCCTGACTTTAAACGATGTCACTCGTTGCCAAGCTACCAAGGGTTGAGCTGGGTTTAATTTATTGAGACCTAACTGGACCTAAGTGGAGGTTAGTGGCCTATTGCTAAGTGTAGGTACTTACCTGCCCTTACCAATAACACATTTTCCAACACATGGAATCAGGTTACCTAACCAATGCAAGGTCGGAACGGAAATATCCAAAGCATGAAATCATGGAAATTCTCCATACCCGCCTGGTTGATTTTCTTCCATGGTCAGGTCAGTTGTTGTTTCTCAGTCAAACAAGACATTTATAACTCATTTTTCACATAAGTTTACATCTTTTGAAGAGCCTGTCTTTTGGTAAACTGTAGGTTCATGTTTTAGTGAGTTAGGATACAGTTTTGGTAAGGTTGTCAAACGGCTAGGTAATTTACGTGGAAATGCTTTCCAGGCAATACTAACCCCTTTAATATTTCTAATATTTTGTGCAATTTCTTCTGTTTCTTTTGATTAAGTTTTATGAGTGTATGAATAGTAGATACAAATACAAGCGGAAAGGTGAAAATAGGTTGATGAAAAGCAAAAGATCAGTGGAACTAGATTGCAAGGATTATGTCTCCAATCAGATGAGCAAAGAGGACCTGAACTGTACCTCTTAGAAGTAATAGATTTGATCATAGCCTATCTACTTGCTTCTTTTAAGAACAACTTATTTACCCTCTTGCAGAAACCTTGATATTACAGCTTTTGAGTATTCAATCACATTCATTCTTGTGCAATTTACAGGACACCTTTTAAAATGTATTTGGCATTTCAAATGTTATTTTTGTTACAATTGTAAACACTGTTAACATATAATGAATGGAAATAATATCGAGCTCAAATATTCATAAACTATTTCCTTTGTGCAAACAGTAATTTTAGTGGTTGGTTTTATATTAATAGAATAAAACGGTAAATGAAAGAGACATGTCCCTTAAAGCAAATAATCAGTGTGTGACTTACACTACTAATTAGTAGCTACTGATGCCAACACATAGCAGTGCCAGTTACATTCATAACCTTCAGTGCTAAATTCATGACATTTCTGTCTTTGACAGGCATTAGTTGTTTGTCATTACCTGGAAAGGCTTGCCAAAGAACACAAATTAATGGACAAAAATATAATTGAAATTGGAGCTGGAACTGGACTTGCGTCAATTGTGGCTGGCCTGCTTGGTAAGTTAATTGATTTGCCGTCTGTGCCAGTTTACCCATCAGAATTGTAATTCTAACTGTATTTAAGTAGTGTTACCCGTGATGAGGGGTTGAAGCGCTTTTCTGCGAGTAGCCCAAAAAAGGATTAGTGGTGGATTTGTATAGGAAATATGAGTTAATTTTAACGATGGACATGTGAGTCTGTTAGTTGTATTGAATAATATAATGGAGGGATGAAAGAGGGAAGAGTCTGGAAAGTGTTATTTAGGAGATCATAGCAGTAAAATGAGGTTGAGGATGAGTAAAAGAGAGACGGAGGAAAGAAGTGTCTCTAAAATTGGAATTTGGAGATCATAGTGGTAAAATGAGGTTTGGGATTAGTCAAAGGAGGGATACATGAGAGAAGAATTTAGAGAGGGTTGTTTGGGTGATCATAGTAGTAAAATGAGGTTTGGGATGCGTCAGGGAGTGTAGGTGCAGGACATATTGAGATAGGTAAAGGTTGAGACCTAGAGTAGTGCATTGGACAGAGTCAACTGAGTTTTCCTATCTTTCTTCCACGGTAGGAGTAAAGTAATAAATATATAGATAAAGAGGTACATATAGAGGGTATGCATGTATAAGGAAGATAATATTTCAAGATTTAAAGTTGTATTTTATAAACTCAGACTTTAAAGTGTTGCTGTACTACAAGCTAATTTATTTGCATATTTTTATAACTACGTTTTTTAATTTGATATTTTTATCAATATTTCAATAGTGAAGCACTTGTAGATAAAATAATTCTGCTAATATTTACATACTGTGATAGATAAATGAAGCAGAGACCCATAAGCATCTATTTAAATATCATATATGAAAACTATGCAGTGACATATATACATGTAATGTACATAATTATATATATATATATATATATATATATATATATATATATATATATATATATTTACTGACAAAATCCAAAGGTTACAGGGACGTTATAGTTAGGAAATGGAATTAAAAAATTAGAAACTAGAATTAAAAAAACATAGAAATTCACTTAAAAAACCAAAGGCTACAGGGACTTTATAATTAGGCTCACATTTTAAATGTACAAAACCATAGAAATTCAACTGTTATAGTTAAAGTTCTCAAGTAACTATAACTCGTGCCCTAAGGTAACTATAACTCACCATGCACAGTTTTTTAGTTAAAAATGTTACTGCAAATATTACATTGATATTATCAAGGATGTTATCAAAGATGTCATGAGTGTCGTAATTTGTAGGGTAAGTAGCAGGGCATGGCTAGGTCAGGAGTTATAGTTACCTTAGGGCACGAGTTATAGTTACTTGAGAACTTTAACTATAACAATGAATTTCTGTGATTTTGTACTTTTAAAATGTGAGTCTAACTATAACATCCCTGTAACCAGTGTTTTCTAGGTGAATTTCTATGGGAGTTTTTAATTCTATTTCCTAACTATAAGGTCCCTGTAACCGTTGTTTTTTTCTGAGAATTCCTATGTTTTTTTAATATATAGTAATTTTCATTAGTATATGTTATTCCAACTACCGACGCGCACATCCTTTGGCCATGCAAGGCAGTAGTGGGCCGCAGGACCAACCTCTATAAGCACCCAACCTTGCGCCATGCACGGCCTTCTCCATGCACAACCGGGGTTGTCCGCAAGGCCTGGCCTGCAGCCAGACCCTGCGGCCAACTCCCCTAAACACCCACTCCCACACTGTGCATAGTCCTTTGGCCGTGCGTGGTGGGAGTTAGCCGCAGCATGCCTCTTCTCTCTGGGTGTGAGAATAGGTGTGAGAAGGTGTGAGAGTCTCTGTCTGGGTGTGAGTGTGCATGCATCAGTGTCTTAGTGGGTGTGTCAGTGTTTGCGCAGGTCTGTGAGTGGGTGCATGAGGGGTTCAGTGGGTCTGTGGGTGGGTTTGTGAGTCTGAGTGAGTCTGTGAGTGGGTGCGTGAGGGTCTGAGTGGGGATGTGAGTGAGTGCACTAGGGTCTGAGTGGGTCGGTGAGTGGGTGCGTGAGTATCTAAGTGGGCCTGTAAGTGGGTGCGTAAGGGTCTGAGTTGGTGTGTGAGTGGGATAAAGAAATTGAAGGAGAGAGAGAGAAAGAGTGTGAGCGGGAGAGTCATAGAGAGTTTTTTAGGCTTCAATGGATCATATACGTAGAATGAGACATTTCTGGACAAATTGAAAAGAAACATTTATTTGTCAATTAGAAAGAGTGAAGTCACCTTTCAGTATGAACCTTAAACTTCTGAAGTTCAAAAGAAATTAAAGAAGGAAAACAACCACAGACACACCTGAAGTAGAACCCTCAACGTTTAGTGAAAGGATCTGTGACTGTAACTTTTAGGCCTCCTTACTGTGATGCTTCCAGACATACCTATGACAGTCAAACCCATGCATGTGATTGGAAAGAAATGTGAATGCTCCATCACTAGGAAGGTTTAACAGTCAAAATGCCAGTAAATAAAAAAACACACTGCCAAGCGATATTAGGATTTGAACTTTCAGCCTCCTGAGTGATAGCAAAAGACCGTGACTATTAGGCCAAAAGTGACTCTGGTCCACTCCGCATCCAAAAGTAACTATAACATTTGTTCCAAACATCTTGCCAGCCGTACTCTCTGAAATCATTGAATGGAGAGACCTTTGCAATGACAATCTCTCCCTCACTTCCATCCTACTATGGGAGCAATGTTTGACAGCTCTTGCTGTCAGAAAGCGGACTATGTTTGCTTTTGATTGGTGGGAGCTGCAAGCTCCCACCAAGCAAAAGCAACAGCTATGTCCTGGAGGTGGGACACCCCAGGACATAGCAGTAGTCAGCCCTTAGGGGTGGCGGTTCCCAGGGCCAGCATTGGCTCCACGAAGGGGGCCCCCCTCAAACAAGCATCCAGGGAGGTGGTGTTCCCCAGGGTTTGAGGGGGGAGGCGCATGGCCTCCATGCATGTTATATAGGCAAAGCCCTGGGGAGGTGGTAGTCCCTGGGGCTGTCGGGAGGGAGGACACGCAGCCCCCTGCATTCTATTTTCAAAAGTTCCCCAGGGAGATGGCAGTCCCCAGGTCTGCGAGGGAGCCACACAGCGCATGTGCATGATTCTTCTGTTGAGCCCTGAGGAGGTGGCGATCCCTGAGGTGTGGGGGACTGCATGGCCCCCTCTCCATGTTGCATGAACAAAGCCCTGGGGATGTGGCAGTCCCCGGTGCTGTGGGGGGGGGGGGTGCATGACCCCCGCATGATTTTACTGTTCAGCCCTGGAAAGGTTGTGGTCCCCAGGGTGTGAGTGGGCTGCGTGTCCCCCCGCATGCAATATGTACAAAGCCCCGAGGAAGTGGCAATCCCCGGGGTAAATATAAGCCCTGAGTGCATCCCTTCTTATATTTTCCATGCCCCCTAGTCCTGGCCCACACAGGAGCTTATAAAAATACAAAGCATGAGACTGCGCTTGTTTTAAAAAAACAATATTACTGTGAATTGACAACAACTGTGCAAATTTGCGGTAAACATTTTCTTTTAAAAGTTTTTTTTGTTGCTCTGGAGGAGGCTTTCTGGGACCCCCAACACCAGAGCTAAGGGTTCAGGGTGACTCTTTTCATTTTTTTTGCATTTTTTGTTGGGACTCGGCTGAAGTCGAGTCCCAAGATGACTGCCAACACTTCCTGGTTGATGTGCTGGCAGCCAATCAGAGCTCTGCATTTCCATGCACAAGTTCATTATTAGTTGCAAATTCGTCACAGCTAGAGATATACAAATTTATTTTCCCTTTAAAATCGCCAAAACTGCTGGATGGATTTACACCAAATAAGTGAAAGCATAATCTGCGTACCGAATGCTAGCTTTTTGCCAAATGTGGTATAATTCTGTCCAGCAGTTAAGGCTGTAGACATGTCTAAAGGACCAAAGGGAATTAACATGGGAAACACAACTTTTTTGATACCCCTTTTTCTCTGCCCCTGCATGATGGATCACTTCAAAACTTTCTGTGTGCAACAAGCCTCATTAGCACACCTTTTTTGGAAAATGTTGTGAAGATTCGTCAAACGGTGCAAAAGATATAGGCAAGTCCAAAAATGCTTTTCCTATGGAAACATGGTCCTAACTATAACTATATATATATATATATATATATTTAACCATAATTAATATATACATTAGTTAAAATTAGTTCAGCAGATCTAAAGAATATCTATTCATGTTAAAAAAACATAATTATATACATGTTTGTACATAGAAATACACATATCTAGATATATACATATAATGAAATTATAAATGTTTATATGCATAAGGGTATGCTGTACATTAGTATTTGAGTATGGTGGTTATGTAGGAAAGAACCAACTGTTGAGTAGTCTTCTAAAGATAAGATAGTTATCCACGATTCTTATGTTTGGGGGGAATTAATTCTATAGTTTGACTGCTTCAACAGAGAAAGATGTACCATCTATGTTTTTTTTTTTCTATAGTGAGATTTTGGCAATTGTCAATCTGGAGCGGAGGTTGCCTTGTTGAATGTATTTGGTGATTTTATTCCTGATGAAAAGCGGTCCTGTTCCATGTATTGCTTTGTGAGCGATACAAAGCAGCTTGAAGGTGGATCCAATGTAGGTTACCAATGTAGGTTATTCAAGGCAGGGGACGTGTGGTCTTATGGCTTTATATGTAAGATTAGTCTGGTAGCACAGTTCTGAATCTGTTGTTGCCTTTTCAAAGTTGATAAAGATGATCTGTGGCAGAGGCCATTGGCGTAATCAAGTTTAGACAGTGTAAGAGATAGTAGCCTGGACCTTGTGTGGAAATCCCAGGTGGGGGAAGATGCGTTGAAAAGTCTTCATTGTAATGATGCTTGATCTTGCTAATTTGCCCACTTTGGCATTAACTGATAACCTGGAGTCCATGGTAATTCCAAGGTTTCTTACTTCCTTAGATACTTTGGGAGGCGGTCCCAGGTTGTCAGGCCAGATGCAGAGTGGGTCATAATTTTTCCAATTGTCACAGGTGAGTATTTACATTTTGGAATCATTCATTTTGAGACAGCTCCATGTCTTCCACTGATCAATGGCTCTGAGGCAACTGAGGATTTTTGAGTTTCCAATGTCTCTGGGGCTTTCCAGTTTAAAGGGTATTTGTGTGCCATCTGCATTGTTATAACATGTGAGCTGAAATGAATTGATCATTGCTGGTAGTGACTTAATGTAAGCATGAAAAGCATGGGTGAGATGGTTTGGATAAGAAAGGGGGCGTATAGATGACATTTGTTCTGTTTTGATTGTGGGATGTGGCACAGTCGAGAGCAGCCCTCTCTATGCCAGCTTTATAGAAGCTTTGTAATAGAGTGTTATGGCGAGCTGTGTCAAAGGCAGATAAGAGGTCCAAGAGAAGTGGTATAGCGACTCCGTTCTGGTCTACTGTGCTTTTAGAGTCATCCCAGATAGCGATGTGGGGAGAGTCTGTACCTCTTCCTAGGCGGAATCCTGTTTGTTAGTCTTAAAGTATGGAGTTATCTTCAATGAATGTCGATAAATGAAATGAAATGAATTATTGATGGTTTTTCTTACTGGGGTGGCAGCTGAGGTAGTGAAAATAATATTTATGAAGATTAGTGGTGGACAAGGGTCAGAAGGGTTAGCCGGCTGGCCTTCTTGCTTTAAACAGATCCATAAATTCACTTTTGGATATTTGAAGGAATGCAATTGCTGGGTTTGTCTACTCTTCAAGGGGATTTTTGAAAATGGGTTGATATTAGTGGTTTTCATTTGTTTTATATTGAAGTCTAACATGTCTGTTTTGATTGTGTAATGATTTGGCATTTTATCAGGCATGCCTGAGAAATAGGATGAGTTCCTTCTGTGCATTTAGATTGAAAAAATTTGGTGAGAATTTTATAAAATTCTTTATTTGCACATTTAGCATTTTGAATTCTGTCTGAATAGTACATTTTTAGCTTTTGTGACTGTTGACTTGTATATTTTGTTAAGTTTCTGTAGGTGTCACATTAGTTTTCTAAATCAGGCTTCAATTACATTTAAGTAATATAAAACACATTTATGTAAATTCCCAATGTTGTTTAAAGCCATAAACCTAAGCTGTGGCAAAGATAGATCTATTTATATATATTTATATACCTTCTCATTAGTGTTCCCGGAAAGCTGCAATATGCATAGCTTTCTTGGCATATTACTGGGGATGCATGACAATTCCCAAAATTTGGAAACCTAGACCTATACTAAGGTGTAAATGTGCAGATGGTGGTGATCTAGAAGTATTTCTCATCAAGCGGGCCCACTATGTCCTGTGAAAGGATGTTCTCACTCCTACAAATGTGGACTTTTCAGAGTCAGGAAGTGTTGCACCCTTCCACCTTTATTTGCTGTTTGTACATCAATGAGCTTTCAGTATGATTAACTACCTCTTTAGCATATATATAATCTAAGCACATGTCTTCTGCAATATATTCTCGATACAATAGACTCAGTCCCAACAGAATCCAAAGTTTCTTCTTTACTCCTTCTTATTGGTGGTATCAGTCCAGCCAAGCCAACGCGTGTTTCATCTGGGGTGTGGTGCCCCACGACTTCCTCAGGGCTTATTACGGCTGTAAACACTACATAATGTATATTCTTTATTACAATGTCCAAAATAATTATTGCTATGTGCCACCAACCAATCTTGTGCAGTAAAATTAGTCACTAAGGGGGTCATTACGACCTTGGCGGGCGGCTACCGCCGCCTGCCAGGCGGTAACCGCCGTGCGGCCGCCAATGCGGCCGCACTCGCGTATCCCCCATTATGACATTCCCGCCGGCCCAGCGGGGATGAGGCCGCAACATAGGAGCCAGCTCCTAATGGAGCCGGCGGTGTTGCGGCCGTGCGACGGGTGCAGTTGCACCCGTCGCGCTTTTCACTGTCTGCTATGCAGACAGTAAAAAGCTGGCCGGGGCCCTGAAAGGGGGCCCCTGCACTGCCCATGCCAGTGGCATGGGCAGTGCAGGGGCCCCCAGGGGCCCCAGGACACCCCTTACCGCCAGTCTCTTCCTGGCGGTGCAAACCGCCAGAAACAGGGTGGCGGTAGGGATGTCATAATCCCCAGGGCAGCGCTGCTTGCCGCGCTGCCCTGGCGGATTATGACCACCTAAATGTACATTGGGTGGAGACCAAGCATTTAACTATTTCATTTTTTATTGCCACCTGGGTCCCCTGTTAGTTCTACCACATGTGATATTTCGATCTCATCTTTATCTTATCAAAACTACACATCATGTGTTTGTGCTATCACACCCTAGTGTAGGCTGCATGCGTTTACACATGAACTTACAACCCCAAATTCGGGGCTCCACTAAAATTATTTGTGTAGAATACGTGTTGTACAACCAACCCCTCTACCTATCTTTAGTTGTTACCTTTCCTCTCCGGTATTCCTCATTTGATATTGTTTCATCCGTAGTATCTTATTTGTAGTTACCGATCTGCTCCTTTTACTTTACTGTTCTTAGAAATGTAGTTTTTGTTAAAGAGGCTTCCCATCCAAAAGGTTTAAACGTATCCTAAATATAAATTGACAGTATTTACTCCAAATGCACCCCTCATGGGATAGTAATTACCCTCGACTTTCCCACTCCTCATTGCTCGTAGCCCTTTCACTCACCTCTACTATAAAGCGTGTTCTCGTATATATTATGGTTCAAATCTGTTTATTGGTATTTAACATTTATATGCAAACACAATGCCCACCGCCTGCGTACTAGGTTGGGCAGCCGACTAACTATGGGGGAACCACTTGTTACACATAAACAATAAAAGGAGTCACATCGACACAGTGAGACACAGGTCCATGTCTCGGAGCCCCATTCTCGACAGGCTACGTCCTCACATCTAATGAAATCTGCCAGATTATACACAGGATGCCCGATATAAAAAGAATACATTCAACATAAAACATTAACATAACTGTGCTTCCCCTCATCACGCCCACCAGCACCGCCCGTTCTGCCCCCCACCCACTGCCGATTCTCCTGAACCCCTCGGCGCGCGGCCCCCTGCCACCCCAGCGGACCCTCATCATCCAGCGTCCTCAAACAACCTCAACACCCTCAGGTAGACAGGGCAAGTCAGTTCATTAAATTCCGTGGAGAGGATCTGTATGAACGGTTTCCAGATGTCCCTCATCTCTTCCACCCTCTGAGCCGCAACCAAAGACAGTTTCTCCATTGCCAAAATGAACCAGAGCCTGTGGAGCCAGGAGGCGTGCGTTGGGATCCTATCCATACCCCAATGAGCCAAAATGACCTGCAAAGCAGCATTAAGGGCCAACGCCATCTGTCGGCCTCTTCGAGAACGAAGAGGAAAGGTGAGGGGGTTAGGCAAGCCCAGTAGGACATATGAGGAAAACCTAGGAATCTCTGTCACGAACACCCTGTCGACATCGTCCAAGACCCTTTTCCAAAACCTGTGTAACTCGGGGCAGTGCCATAGAAGGTGAGTAAGTGTACACGTTCTGCCACAGCCCCTCCATCAGAGATCAGACTTGGCAGGGTCCCATGCGTGTACCCTAGCCGGGGTGTAATACAAATACGTAGCTAACTTGTAGGCCGTTTCCGCCCGACGCATGATACACTGTATGATGCGATCAGAAAACACTCTCCCACTCCTCTTCTGATAACTCCCTCCCCAGCTCCGCCTCCCAACATCTCTGTCCCTTGGATTTGATGGGGTGAGCCTCCACTTGGAGGAGCCTGTACAATTCCGAGATTATCCGTTTGTCATCCTTCTTTCCCATAATCCATTTCTCGAACGGGGTTAAGGGCCTAGATACCAATGGCCTAATCTCTGGTCTAAGAGCCCAGTGTCGGACTTGATAGTACATCATCCTATCTGCCTCACCCAGCCCATACGCCTCCCTGAACCGGTCAAAGTCCCCAATCCCATTCTCATCAAATAGACAGCCAACCCTTTTGCAGCCCCCTTGAGCCAGCGCCTAAAACTCTCCACCTGCAGCCCCGGAACAAAGTCAGGATTCCCACAAATCGGGGACTTCGGGGTGGGAAAGGACGTCAGACCCTTCTGCACCGCCACTGCATCCCATACCCTGAGCGTCGCACCCGTAACCGGTGAAGAGTAAAGTCCCTGCGCTCTATGTCTACGCCGAAGCCACGGTTCCCTCCAGATATGGGACCCCGCAACTGCCTGATCCATGAAACGCCAATGCTTTTCTGAAAGCAGCCGACTCCACTCCACTAAGAAGCGGAGCTGAGCCGCCTGGAAATATCTCAGTAGACATGGGACCGCGAGGCCACGTCCGTCCTTAGGTCGATAAAACACACCCCGGGGCCGGTTTACCCCCCTGTGACGGGCTAACTATGGATCACCCGCACATGGAACTGAGTGGTGCTGGCGCTGCTGGTATTACTCTGGACCTTCCCGGCCTCCCTTCCTGTGATTGCCTGAAGGGACTGTGGCTGCGGGACGCCGGGAGGTCAAATATCCCAGGAACTGAACGAGCGGGGGTCGGAGGAGACGGAACCGGTGAGAAGGAAGCAGACGGCGAGGATAACGAGGAAGAGGACGAAGGAAGACGGAGACACGAGAGGAGCCCAGAGACGGGGAAATGTGTTCATCCCAGCGAGAGGACCAGAGACCTCCGACGGGAACCCTAACAGCAGGAATCCGGGAAGACGGAACGCTACACCCTGCCACGCTTCCGGAGAAGCGTGGCAGTACCAGGTGTGTGAGGGCACTGCCCTGAGGGGGGAGAGGGGGGAGTGTGAGAAGAAGTACAAAAGAAAGGGTAATGAAAGGGGGGGGGGATAAAAAAAAAGGGCACTACCACTTAAACGCACTAAATGTCCAGCACCAAGTATAGAGATAACTCCAAGGCACCGCGCACAGGGTCTTACCGGCCACACAGGATTAAAGGAGACGAATAGACTGATAAGTAGGAAAAGGAAAGGAAGAAAGAGAGAGAAGAATAGCCCTAGGAAGAATCTTAGTAAAAAAGAGATAGAACCGAGAACGAGTACCAGGAAGAAAAGGAGGACAGCGAGAAAGGAGACAGAAAAGAGAATAACAAAAACCCTGAGTATCAAATCCTGAACACTTACCTCTGTTCTTCTTTTTCTCTCCACATACGCTTCCCAGGGAACCTGTGAGACGAGGAGGCAAAGGAGAAGAGTGAAGAACATACTTCAATATTGAAACCCTCCATAACCAAGCCAGTAGAAGGAAGACTTAAACCCTACTCGGACTCTAACCCACACAATCTAAAATAAACACCTTGTATATAGCACAGCCGGTTCATATGTGATTCCTACGTGCCGATACTGTTACACCCCCCATATGAATTTCAAAATCGCTGACTGAAGTGTCCCAATAGTACGCGGCGGAGGGGTCAGGGGGAAGAGTCTGAAAGAAGTAGAGAATGTGAGGCAAAACAGACATCTTGATCGCAGAAACACTTCCAAACCAGGAGAGGCCTTACTTATTCCACTTCTCCAAATCATTCAATATCTCTCTAGATAGGGAGGCATAATTCATGCTACAGGTTCTAGCCACTGAAGCGGCCAGGGCAATCCCCAAATAAGGCGCATGTGAAGAGGACCATATAAAGGGATATCGCGCCCGCAGGGCTTGCTCGTGCTCCGGCGCAATTGACAGGCCTAGGACTTGAGATTTCTGCATGTTAACTTTGAACCCTGACACCCTGCTGAACTCGTTAATAGCTTGCATAAGTGCCGGCAAGGATACCATGGGGTCCGCCAGCGTAAGGGTCACGTCTTCGGCGTATAGACTAATAAGATGGTGGTCTCCTCCGAAGCGAACGCCAAGGATCTGGGCAACATCCCGGAGCCGTTGAGCAAAGTTCTCCATATACAGCGCAAATAAGAGCGGAGAGAGCGGGCACCCCTGCCTCGTTCCCCTCCCAATCCGGAGAGGGAAGGACGACGTCACGTTCACACGGACTGCTGCTCTTGGATCACTATAAATACATTGAATCCAGGTCCGGAATGCCGGGCCAAAACTGAAGTTCTCCAGCACCCGAAGAAGGTAGGGCCAATGCACTCGGTCGAAGGCTTTCTCCGCATCTATGGAGAGGAGAAGAGTCTCCCTACCGGACCTATTAGTTTTATCCACCAGATGTAAGAGCCTCTTCGTGTTGTCTCCACACAGTCTATGGGGGATAAAGCCCAACTGATCCGGGTCGATAAGCCCGGGCATCAAAAGATTGAGACGCTGCGCCAGAATGCCCGTAAAAAGTTTCTCATCAATATTTAAAAGCGAGATGGGCCGATACGAGCTACATTCCTCGGGGTCCTTCCCCACCTTATGGATGACTGTAATTGTCGCTTCCATCATACTAGATGTTAAAGTCCCGGAGGCCAAAAAGGAGTTAAAGAGCCTGACTAGTAGTGGGCCAGCTCTATACAAAATGTTTTATAGAATAGCGCTGTGAAACCATCCGGGCCCGTTGCCTTACCGACAGAAAGGCGCGAAATCGCCGCAATCACATCCTCTATTCGAATAGACTTGTCATGCGACTCAGCATCTTGCTCACGCAGCTGTGCAGTGTTACAGTCTGATAAATAGGAGGACGGCTCTGCCCCCCGCCTCAGCAGCGTATAAGTTGCTATAAAAATCTGCGAACACCTCTGCTATCTGCTGGTCTGTCCTGACCTCCTCCCCTGAGGGGGAACACACCATCTTTACAGCAGCGGCCGCTCGTTGGGCCCTCAGCTTATGGGCAAGCAGTTACCCACATCGACCCCCCCCCCCCCACGTAATATTTGTGTTTAAGCCGAGCCATCGCATACTCCGCCCGGTCCCAATCAAGCCTCTTCATCTGCAGTCGCGCCCTCTCTAGTTCTCTCGAAACCCTGTGGGCACCCATGCGTTTATGAGCCTGCTCCAGGGCCGAAACCTTCTGCTGCAAGACCACCCTGAGCTCTCTCCGAGATTTATTCTCCTCAGCCGAAAGCGACATCACTTCCCCCCGGACTACAGCCTTCAGTGCCTCCCAGAGCACCCCCACACCAGTCTGTCCGTCATCATTATGTCCCAGGTAATCAAGGATAGCTCAGCGCAACGACTCTTCCCCTGACTTAGACTACAAAATATCATCCCTAAAACGCCAACTAGAAACTCTTCCAGGCCCCCCTTCCATATGGACCACCAGAGTGACCGGAGCATGATCCGACAAGGCCCGAGGCTCGATCGTACACTCCTTAACTCAGGAGACGAACTCCGAGGAGGTCAAGAAAAAATCTATGCGTGTATACGTCTTAGAGGACGCCGAATAAAATGAATAATCTCGCAATGTGGGATGCACCCTCCTCCAGATGTCCTCCAAGTCACAGTCCACCAGCCACTGCCTTCCCGCCGAAGTCAAAGCCCCCGTCTGTCCAACTCGATGACCGGAACGGTCCAACTCATTGTCCATAACCAGATTGAAGTCCCCTCCTACCAGCAGTGCTCTATCCGGTGAGGCTAGCATGGGAGATATTGCCTGTCTCATAAATGCTTCCTGCCTCTCATTGGGAGCATATAAAGTAGCAATTGTGAAATGAAAAGACTCTATGCGAAGTCTAAGGGCCAGGTACCTGCCTTTCACCTCATGTACCTTCGCAATTACCTCCCCAGGAAAAGTCCTAGCAATCAAAATCCCGACCCCAGCATGCTTCGTGGGAGCAGAAGACCAGAACTGCCTGGGGAACCATCTAGATTGCATGCGATGAGTGTCCAAGGGCAGCAAATGCGTCTCCTGCAACAGACATATGTGACTCTCAGAGCGTTCAAGAGCAGAAAGAACAGCCAGCCGCTTGACAGGGCTATTAAGCCCCCTAACATTAAGAATCAAACACTTAAACAACATAACTGGCTAAAAGTTAATCCCATGCCTCTGAAGGCACCCAAGGGCCGCCTGCGCACTACACGATGGGGGACCCACACGCCAAGACACATCCATTGTTTCAGGGCACTCAAGCATTTCAGAGGAAGCACCACAACATAAAAACATAAAACATAACAAGTGAACATCTAACTCACACAGACTTTCAGTTAATAGTCCAGAATAAGTAAGTCCAGATAGGGGACGTCCGTACCTCGCAGGTTGACTCACAACACCCAGCGACCCGCCCACCCGGACCCCGCCCCAGCGCCATACATCATTTTCAAGCAGCCCCAGACCTAAGCAGCAGCCCCCGGCAGTAATGTACATCTAGGCACTCAGCCCCGCTACCAAACTGTTCAACACAGACTGTCTCTCCAGAGCCTGATCGGTCGTGGACGGTCCTGGGCTCCTCCTTCTCTTCTCTTTGCTTCTCGGGAGCAACGTCCCCACGCGGTTCAGGGCTCCGCTCAGACTCCTCCAGACCTAGAATCCGCCGCGCCTCCTGCAACGACTTCACCTGGTGCAGCTGTTCCTCCCAGCGGAACACAAGGCGAAAAGGATGACTCCATGTGCAGGAGGTAGCATGTGCTCGAAGGTGCTCCGTGATGGGCTGGAATTCTCTTCTGCTCTGCAATGTCCGCACCGAGAGGTCCTGAAACAGCTGCAACGTGTGTCCTCTAAACTGTACCTGAGGGAGGTTGCGTGTTTTCTGCAGAATGTTTTCTTTTGTCATAAAGTTATGCAGGCAGACCAAGATATCTGGAGGCCGCGCATTGTCTCCTCCCAGACGACCCACCCTGTGGGCCCTATCCAGGATAATATCCTGGGAGTCCTCCAGACCTAGGATGGAGCGGAACAGCACCAGGACAAACTCTCTAATATCTCCACCCTCCGCCCCAGTTGGAGCTCCCCGGATCCGAATATTATGTCTTCTCGAGCGATTTTCCAGGTCCTCAGACGCCATCTGGAGGAGTTCCTGCTGCTCCGGAAGCTGCAAAATTACCTGTTGCAATTGCTCGATCTCCTCGCCCCGGGTAATCTCATTGTCCTCCATACTTGACACCCTTTCCCCCAACGAGGAGATGTCAGCTCGTAGATCCTTCAGCTCCTGGGAAATGTCTCTTCGCAGTTCCTGCAAATCCATTCTGAGGGAGTCAAATAAGGAGGTGAGGAAACCTTTTGTGACCGATGCTCCCCCATCATCCTCGCACTCACTTCGGTCATCTGGACCCCTCGGCGAGGCCGACCCCTCCATCGGTTTGCGTTTGCGGCTGATGAGACCGGGTGAGCATCTGCCTCACCGACTGGTCCCTCCTGGGCTTAGAAGACGCCATCACGACTATGCACCACTGCCGACTGCAGGGGAACCAGAACCTACCACGGCCCTCATACTGCCCCTCAGGTGTCGTCCTCTCCGGGGTCCCAGCTGCACCAGGACTCCCTGACACGGGCCCAGGAGCCCACCAGATAAGGAAGATGTAACTGACCTCCCTGCTTCTGCACCTCCAAACTCGGCCTGTCCTGCTTCTCACAAGGCTGGCACAACCAGGACCGTCCTGCCTTCATCAGGCCCAGGGGGCGCCCCGTCTGACCACCGTGCAGCCCAGGAAATGACCACTCTGAGCCCCTCGGCCACCGGACCTCTCTTCAGGCGGGGGCCCGACCTCTGGCTACGCCTGGGCCACGAGAGGCCCCAGCCCCGCAATCCGCCTCCGTCCAGCTCGCTGCGGTGCCCATCCGTGCCCCGGGGACTAGGCCGCCTTGCGCGCCGCAGTCACTCTTGGGCGTCCCAGCACTCAGGCCCTATCCTTCGCGGCATGATCAGTGCCACCGACCTCCCTGAGGTGCCCGGGGACCGAGTCACTCCGGGCCTGCGGTCTCCTCTCTTCCTCCCTCTGCGGCCGTGCGGCCCAAGCGCCGGCCGGCCCGCGTGCAGCACCCGGCCGAGGCCCAGGCACCCCGCCAGCCGGGCACTCCGCCAGGCCACCGGGCTCTCAACAGGCCCCGGGCACTGTGTGCGGGGCGCCTACCTGCGCGTCAGACGCCAGGGGAGCCAGGCCCACTAAACTTCCGGGGGAAGGCCCGAGCGGCGGAGCTCGGGATCTGGCGTCAGATCACGCCGCCATCTTAGCCACGCCCCCCTCGTATATATTATGGAGGCTTCCAGTCCAAGAAGTCAAAGTTTATCCTAAATATAAATATGCACTCAGTTATTACCAGCGTATATCCCTCGCGGGATAACTTATCAACTTTAGCACTCCTAATCTTGGTTACTCGTAACTCTCTCACTCATCTGTATTTTATGGTGTGTTACCATTTGGACCGCAAGTACGCTATATGGCTCCCAAACAGAGTCCGTTTTCAGTTTCGTCGTTTAAATATATTCCCTTTCTATATATAGAGATAGAAATAAGACTATGTTGTTATATCAACACGAGTGTGTAAACTCTCAGAGTCCGTTATTAATTTTTTTATTCGTGAAACCACTATTACTAAAAATAGAAATAGGACAGGAAGTGTTAATATACTACTACGTAAACCAATATCATATAGTTATTGTAACTTCCTTTCAATAGCTAATACCATACTGTAGTGATTTTTAATATTGAATTGCCCCTAAGCGACTCCTCAATGCCGGATAGTATGTAAATTCCATATCTTTTACATATTGAAGGCATAAGTGCGACTCATGTGTACCTTGGTTACTGGATCTAATCTTCTCTATATTTATGGATGAAGCATTATTGTGTTACATCCTGCTTTCAGTAGCACAAATCAAGGGTCATATTTTGTCCTATTGTTATTATATAATAGTATCACCATTATGATAAACCCCTCAATGTATATTTCTAAGCTTCCTAGTGTTAACTGCACCACACGGATTCCACAACGAAATGCACTTTATGTTATTTTTCTGATTAATCCTTACATATATCTTATCATGTGTATTAATATCATACATTAACATTTTACTCTTAGGTACATTGCTTAGTTATTGAAATACATAAATATATTTGTTGTAGTTAAACTACTATATTCATATCTAAAACTCTCCTTTCATCTCTCACCCAAGAAATACTCAAGTTCGTAATCTGAGTTCAATCCACATTCCACTGCTCTCAAATTTATAATCCAAATAGATTCTTTTCTCCTCAGTGCTAACTCTCTATTATCCCCTCGGGGTATCATCCCTACATGTTCAAAACCAAAAAAAAAAAATTCCTTATGTACATTTTGTGCAGTACACGTTGTCATATGAAATGCAATAGGATACTGGTCGTCTTCTTGTCTAATAGCCCTCCAGTGTTCTGCGATTCTAATTCTAAGAGGACGATGGTACTACCTACATATATTCGTTCACACTTGCAAACCAACATATATATTACATATACTGTGTTACAATTCATGTATGCCTGAATCGTATATTTGTTCTCTCCAAAGCCATAAAAGTATTTTTTCCGCTTCCCATGTCCATTTACACATTCCGCAACTTCCACATTTATAGAAACCTTTAGTATGGGTGTCTAACCAATTCGTTTCCATTCTTCTGATACGATAACTGGGACATAGAATATTATTCAACGTTTTCCCTTTACGATACGATGCCTTTGGTTTTAACCTAATATAATTCCTTACTATCTGATTTTGTAGTAGAATATCCCAGTGCTTCTCATACTTTTCATTGGTAAGGCAGAGTTTTCTGTATAGTCCAACATTATTCTAATTTTCTCCTCTCTGTCTTTAATCCTAGTCTTTATTCCTAAGGTTTGTTGTTGAGGTATCCGAATTGCCTTACTCAATGACTTCTTCACATGCTCTACCTTGTATCCTCTCAGTATAAAGTGTCTTCCCATGTCTTGTATACATTGAACAAAGTCCTTATCTCTACTGCAGTTCCGTCTCACTCTTATCATTTCTCCAAAATGTATAGCTTCTATCTGGCATATCAGCTGTGCACTCGTGGCATGCAGTATTGAATTACAGGATGTTGGTTTCCGATATAGTTTACTCTCTGTCTTATTAATCTCTATATAGAGTTCTACATCTAGGAATTCTATATGCGTCAAACTATATTGATAAGTAAATTTGATATTCAACACATTACTGTTCAAAAAATCGCAAAATTTCTTCAGGTTTTCCAGACTACCTGTCCAAATCATAAAGCAATCATCTATGTATCTTCCCCAGTAAAGGATGTATATGTGCCACTCTGCCGCTCCTTGTCCCCAAATCCAACTCTCTTCAAACCAATCCATGAATAAGTTAGCGTATGAGGGAGAGAATCTCAATCCCATCGCCACTCCCTGTTTTTGTCTATACCATTTGTTATTAAAAAGAAAAAAATTATGATTGAGAATAAGGCCCATCATCTCTATTAACATTTCGGTATTGTTAGAAATGGGGTCTTTGGTTGGCAGTCAGGTTACCCCCTGTCCAAGCAAGGACCCCCACACTAGTCAGGGTAAGTCACACACAATCCAAATTATCCTGTGCCCACCCTCTGGTAGCTTAGCACTGAGCAGTCAGGCTTAACTTAGAAGGCAATGTGTAAAGTATTTGTGCAATAAATCATACAATAACATAATATAGGACCACAAAAATATACCACACAGTGTTTAGAAAAATATATAATATTTATCTGGATATCTGCAGGTCAAAACGATCAAAGATGCAATAATTAAATGCAGAGATATCACTGAAAAGTGATATAAAGTGTCTTAAGTCTTTTTAAAGCAAACAAAGGGTGTCATTACAACATTGGCGGTAAAATCTGCTTACCGCTGTGCAGAAGACTGCCAACACACCGCTGCGGCCGTGGAATTCCACCACGGTCATTATGACCCATAGCTCGGAATCCGCCAAAATCCAGACACCCACACAAGTCCGCCACACCAAATGTCAGTGATAAACTGGCGATAACAAAACCTCCACCATCACGCCAACAGGAATACGCCCACACTATCACGACCCATGAATCTACGCGGCAGTCTTTCAACCGCGGTATTCCATTGGCGGTACACACCGCCGCGCTCAAAATACACACACATTTACAAAACACTACCAAATTGGACAATTCCAAATACACACACCTGATACACATACACACACCACTCCCACACATGCAATACAATATAAAACACACACCCACATCACCCACAAACCCTTACGTCAACAATTGCGAATGAAGGCCAGAGAGAGAGAGACACCACCATCTACAAACTAGCATCTACAGGCACTGAACACCATCACTCACACAACATCAAGCACCTCACACAACACACCTCTAAATATCACCCCACACATCACAACACACACCACCCCACACATCACCCACACCAACCCATGGCCCAGCAAAGACACCCCAGGTTCTCTGAGGAGGAGCTCAGGATCATGGTGGAGGAAATCCTCCGGGTAGAACCACAGCTATTCGGATCACAGGTGCAGCACACCACCATAGCTAGGAAGATGGAGCTATGGCGAAGAATCGTGGACAGGGTCAATGCAGTGGGACAGCACCCAAGAACACGGGATGATATCAGGAAGAGGTGGAACGGCCTACGGGGGAAGGTGCGTTGCGTGGTCTCAAGACACCACCTTGCTGTTCAGAGGACTGGCGGACCCCCACCTCCTCCCCCACAACTAACAACATGGGAGGAGGAGCAGGTCTTTGCTATACTGCATCCTGAGGGCCTCGCAGGAGTAGCTGGAGGAATGGACTCTGGCAAGTCAAACATTTAACTACTTCATCCCCCACCCACCTGCATGCTATCACATACCCCCACCCTCGCCCTCACCCCCATCACTCCAACTCCTCATGTATGTCCCAATATCACAAACCACACATGCCAAACCCAAGCCCTGCATGTAACACCTAAGCATGGACACCCATCACCAAAGCATGGCCACTGCACATACCCATATACCCCCCTAAACCATTATCACACAAGGTCCTACACAGGAATGCAAGCACTGGGGTACACGTTCACCCACCCATTGCACACCATGGCACACACAGATGCAA
The DNA here is from genome assembly GCF_031143425.1 of Pleurodeles waltl. NCBI lineage: Eukaryota > Metazoa > Chordata > Amphibia > Caudata > Salamandridae > Pleurodeles > Pleurodeles waltl. The sequence goes on along the minus strand of NC_090447.1, from coordinate 529,118,727 downwards.
TAATCATGCCTTTACAGCCCTGCAGGACCCCTACCCAACGTCACCGGACAGGAGGGTCCAGATATGTCCACTCCACCCACAGAAGAGGCCCACAGTGATGACAGCAGCTCTATGCAACTGGATCTAGATGACCAGCCCAGCCCATCTGGGACCTCAGGACAGTCGGTTCCCCTCACACTGCCACAGGCCACTACAGAGCTTCCCCCCTCTGGAAACACCAGCACAGCACCCACCCAGCGGGTCCATACCTCTGTCCCCAGGACACGTCAATCAGCAGTGTGTCCCCACTACAGGGAACCCAGGATAACCCACCACCCCAACAACACCAGGGACCTGGGGCAGTGGTAGTGGGCACACGGTTCAGGGGACAGAGGCACAGGAACACAGGGGAACTGGGAGGGCTGCTGTGCGACATGGGGAGGACAGGCCCAGGGAACCCACTCTCCACGAGGCCCTCTCCAACATCATGTGAGCCTACCACCATTCCCAGGAGACTATGGCAATAGTACTGTCCAAGTTTCAGGTGACCCAGCGGCTGCAGGAGGAACAGTATTTGGGCTTCAGGGAGGAACTCAAATCCATCAATTCCACCCTGGGCACCACTGTAGGGGTGCTGAAGGAACTCATCAACACCAGGAGGGACACTGTGGCACAACAAGGGGCCCCTGACACTAGCCTGGACGATGAACTGCCCACCACCTCCGCCGGCGCAAGTGGACAGGAGGCACCGCCACAGGAACACGACACCAGCACCCCACCCCCTGCAGATGGAGAACCACCCCGCAAGCGGTCCCTGAGATCCAGGACAAAGACAGACCCCAGCCAAGAAATGAGACCCCCCCTGATTGTCATCCTTCTGTCCCACTTTGTCACCCTGTCCACACTTAAACTGCCCTAGCTCCACTTCCTATACCCCTTTGGACAATGCACCTGTGAGACTAATAGACTGGACTCTGCCATGGACATTCCTCCACCATCACCCCTGACCATTTTACAACCCCCTCCACTATTGAGCACTTAAACACCCTTAAATCACAAAACAATCAGGAGTCTGTCTGTGCTTTCGAATATGTGTATTAGCAATAACAGTGGCAAAATGCTATATCAAATGTAATGTCAACATACCTATGTCACACAGCTCTAGTCCATGCAGAAACAAAGCAGATGTCACACAGTGGGACCCACATCTGTAAAATCGTAAGAGAAAGTGACAACTCAGTGACCATACACTGGGTGAAAATGACAGACAGATGAGAGGTAGTAGAATTAAATCAGATGTAGCAGGCAGTGTTGTCTTCTTACCTGTGTCTCACTGGATGTATTGCAGGATCACTGTGTTCCTATTGTCTATGTCCTCTTCTTCTGCTTCCTCGTCTTTACTATCCACAGGCTCCACAGCTGCCACAACACCTCCATCTGGACCATCCTCCTGCAGAAAAGGCACCTGTCGCCGCAAAGCGAAGTTGTGAAGCATACAGCAGGCCACGATGATCTGGCACACCTTCTTTGGTGAGTAGAATAGGGAACCACCTGTCATATGGAGGCACTGGAACCTGGCCTTCAGGAGGCCGAAGGTCCTCTCTATAACCCTCCTAGTTCGCCCATGGGCCTCATTGTAGCGTTCCTCTGCCCTTGTCCTGGGATTCCTCACTGGGGTCAGTAGCCATGACAGGTTGGGGTAACCAGAGTCACCAGCAAATGTTGAGGGACAACTGTTAGACACACACTAACTCATAGAGACATACACAGACCCAGACACCTAGTCATACTGTATTGGGTCCATGTCCACACCTAATAGCCACACACGGTGCCTCTGGAGTTGCCCCATCACATAAGGGATGCTGCTATTCTGTAGAATATAAGCGTCATGCACTGAGCCAGGAAATTTGGCATTCACATGGGAGATGTACTGGTCTGCCAAACACACCATCTGCACATTCATCAAATGGTAACTCTTCCGGTTTCTGTACACCTGTTCACTCCTGCGGGGGGACCAAGGCCACATGTGTCCCATCAGTGGCACCTATGATGTTGGGGATATGTCCCAGGGCATAGAAATCACCTTTCACTCTTGGCAAATCCTCCACCTGAGGGAAAACGATGTAGCTCCGCATGTGTTTCAGCAGGGCAGACAGCACGCTGGACAACACGTTGGAAAACATAGGCTGGGACATCCCTGATGCTATGGCCACTGTCGTCTGAAAAGACCCACTTGCTAGGAAATGGAGTACTGACAGCACCTGCACTTGAGGGGGGATTCCTGTGGGATGGCGGATAGCTGACATCAGGCCTGGCTCCAACTGGGCACACAGTTCCAGGATTGTGGTACGATCAAGTCTATAGATGATGATCACATGTCGCTCCTCCATTGTTGACAGGTCCACCAGCGGTCTGTACACCGGAGGATGCTGCCATCTCCTCACATGCCCCAGCGGATGGTGCCTATGGAGGAGAACAGCGAGCATAGAGTCAACCAACTCTGAGGTACGTAAACACAGCCTAATTGGAAAATATTAGCAAATCGACATATGCCTGTATTAGTGTTTAAGCAAGGCCTAGATATGTGTGATGCAGTCCAAAATAATGCCATGTGGCCCCCTGAAATGGCAGCTGCCTGACCTGTAAAGTGGGCCAAGGGGATATGAGGTAACTGCGCTGGCGTTGTACACTGTCGCGGTAGGCGGTCGAAGACCGCGGCACAATCCTGCATTGGTTAACATTGGACTGTATGGGTCCCAGGAGCCAATGACGATGTACTCCGTCAGTGACGGTACACATGGCCGTGGACGTGACCTCCATTTTCTCTCTGTTCAATCACTTGATACCTGATCTTCGACAGGAGAGGACCTACACTGCAAGTGCTGCTGTGACCTCAGTCTGGAAGAGACAATGGCTCGTGTGTCTGGGAAAAGGGCCCCTGCCTTCAGCATGGAGGAGTTGGAGAAACTAGTGGATGGGGTCCTCCCCCAGTACACACTACTCTACGATCCTCCAGACAAACAGGTAAGTACACTGTGAGCATGCTGTATGGGCAATGCCTGTGTGGAGTGGTGTGGATGAAAGATAGGGGGGGGTGAGAATGAGGCGTGCATGAAACGACGGTGAGTGCATGTGCGTCATGGCAAGGGTAGGGATGCGAGCCGATGACTGTGACGGTGCAGACGGTAATAGCTTCTCCTTTTCCCCTGTACTATTCCTGTAGGTCAGCACCCACCAGAAGAAGGACATTTGGCGTGCCAACGCCAAGGAAGTCAGGACCCTGGGGGTCTACCACAGACGGAGCACCCACTGCCGTAAAAGATGGGAGGACATTTGCCGCTGGAGCAAGAAGACGGCGGAGGCCCAGCTGGGGATGGCCTCCCAACGTGGGAGGGATGCCCGTCGCACCATGACCCCCCTGATGTAAAGGATCCTGGCGGTGGTGTACCCGGAGTTGGATGGGCGCTTGAGGGCACCACAGCAGCCACAAGGGGGTGAGTACACTCTCATTCTGCTGATTCAGCGCGCGTTGCAGGTGTCTGGGTGGAGGAGGTGGGCTGTGTGGTTCCCCTAGGCCAGGGCGAGTTTAGTGGGCAAGGTCCCTTCTTAAGGCAGGCCCTGTGGCACCCCACCCCACCTGTGTACAGTGCCAACTACACCTAGTCAGGCTCCTGTGACATCCATGTGTGCAGCAATCGGGCATAGCCTTGTAACCCATGTCCCTGGGATTGATTAGGGAACTCCGAGTGCACGGCGTAGTGCAGGGGGCTTTTGTGTCTGTAGTGTCCGCCAAGGTAGCTGTATTGCATGCACTCAACATGTCATTCTTCTGTCTCCCCCCCCCCTTTTTGTGGTCTCCCTGTTCTTGTGTGAATTAGCATCATCAGGCGGAGGAGCAGTGCCACCGGAGCAGGAGGGAGCTGCATCCCACATGGCCCTGGAGGGCAACACAACAGAGTCTGAATTCACCAGTGGGACGGAGGGCGAGGGGAGCTCCACGGCAGGTACAGGAGCTGAGACCAGCGATACGGACTCCTCCTCTGATGGGAGCTCCCTTGCGGTGGCGGGCCCATCTGTGCCCCTGCATCTACAGGTACAGCCGCCGCACCCCCTCCCAGCAGCCCCTCAGCGTGTGTTCCGTGCCTGCTCACCCAGGAGGGTGGGCATCTCCTTCGCCCCAGGCACCTCAGCCCCTATCACCCCTGCCCCCCTCAGTGAGGAGGCCATTGACCCCATCCAGGGTGTAGATAGGCAGTTGCAACAAACCAATGCATACCTGGAGGGCATTCATTCTGGTCAGGCAGCCCATCAGCAAGCTTTTCAGACTCTGGCCTCAGCACTGATGGCAGCCATTGTCCCTGTCTCTAGCCTCCCCCTCCAACTTCCTCCACCCAGACCCAAACCCCTGTACCTCAGCCTATCCCAAGCACACCATCAGACCAGCATGCACACATCTCAACACACAAGGGAAGCTCTGGCAAACATAAGCATCATACAAATGCAGACACACCAACATCCACTGCCTCCACTGTGTCCCCCTCCTTCACGTCTCCCTCCTCCCTCCCTGTCTCGTCTCCACTCACACCTGCATGCCCTACATCCTCAGCCACTACGTCCATCACTAGAACACCCACCACCACACCCCTCTCACGTGCAGTCACCACCCCCACTACCATTCACACATCCCCTGTGTCCTCTACCAGTGTGTCTGTGAGCCCTCCTCCCAAACTACACAAACGCAGCCACACACCCACCCAACAGCCATCCACCTCACGACAGCCTCCAGCCCATGCACCTTCACTCTAAGTCACCAAACGTACACCTCCTACAACCACTACCTCTTCCTCCATTCCCCAACCCCCTCTATCTACCTGTCCCAGTGTTCCCCAAAAAGTTTTCTTGTCCAACCTTGACCTCTTCCCCTCACCTCCACCACCCCTTCAGTCTCCTAGTGCCCGCCTCTCCAGGTCCCAACCCAGCACCTCAGCCACAACATCTGCGGGACCAGTGGTGCCAGTAGTAACCGGCTTCTGGAGTGCGCCAGGCAGCAGGGCAGCCAGTGTGGCAAGGAGCCAGAGCACGACCAGTCCACCACCTGTAAAGCACAAAAAGTTGGCCAGTGCCCGGCGGGAGAGAGGAAAGAAATCAACCACCAAAGCCGCTCCCAGGGGTACAGTTGGGAGTGTGGAGACAGCTGCGCCACTATCCAAGGTGGGGAAGGGGCACAGTAAAACTGGCAAGTCTGGGAAAATCTGCACGGCGGACAAGACCGCCACCAGCACCGCTGCCCAGGACACTGCCGCCACCAGCACTGCTGCCCAGGACACCGCCGCCACCAGCACCGCTGCCCAGGACACCACCGCCACCAGCACCGCTGCTCAGGACACCGCCGCCACCAGCACCGCTGGCCAGGATACCGCTGCCAATCAGCACCGCTGGCCAGGACACCACCGCCACCAGCACCGCTGCCCAGGACACCACCGCCACCAGCACCACTGCCCAGGACACCGCTGCCACCAGCACCGCAGGCCAGTGAGCCCCAAAGATTCCGACGCTACTGATGCCGCCACGAGCTGGATGAAGCACTCTGAGCACAAAGCCCCCTCCAGAACCAGTGGAGAGATACATCCATTACCTCAGTCCTTGGCAGGATAAAGCAATCTGGGCACAAAGCACACTCCAGAACCAGCGGAGACTGTTATACACTACCTCAGTCCTTGGCAGGATGAAGCACTCTGGGCACAAAGCCCCCTCCAGAACCAGTGGAGAGATACATTCACTACCTCAGTCCTTGGCAGGATGAAGCACTCTGGGCACAAAGCCCCCTCCAGAACCAGTGGAGACTGTTATCCACTACCTCAGTCCTTGGCAGGATGAAGCACTCTGGGCACAAAGCCCCCTCCAGAACCAGTGGATACTGTTATCCACTACCTCAGTCCTTGGCAGGATGAAGCACTCTGGGCACAAAGCCCCCTCCAGAACCAGTGGAGACTGTTATCCACTTGAGAGACTGTGGCTTTGCACTCCCCAGGATGCAGCAGTGCGCAAACCACCCAGTGAAAAGACTTGTGAGACTGTGGCTTTGCACTCCCCAGGATTGAACAGTGGGCAAACCACCCACTGTAGAGACTTGAGAAACTGTGGCTTTGCACTTCCCAGGATTGAACAGTGGGCATGGAGCCCCCTCGTGGATCTGGCGTCGTGCACTCATCCGGCTGAGGTGCCCCCCCTTTCCCTTCCCCCTGAGGTGCCTGTTTTATTTCTATCTGATGTCCCAGCAGTGTTCTCTCCGTCTTGTTTGGGTATCTTGTGTGGGCCTCGCCCATGCCTTTTGAGCCCAGTGGTCCACGGACTATGATAGTGGAATACCTTGGACTTGTATTCTTGGTGTATATATTTGTTTATAGTGTACATATCTTTATATATGTATATATTTTTGATTACTGTCTTTGGATATATTACAATCATGTGACTCATTTCCTTTTGTCCTTGCATTCTTCCAAGGGGTACTGGGGGTGTAACTGTAATGTATCATGATGTATTAGTGTGTGTGTTGTCGTGGGTGAGGGTGGGGGGTTTGTGTGTTGCGTGTGTGTGTCACTGTTTTTTCCCCTCCCCTGTGTCGTAGGTGCAGTACTCACCGTGGTCTTCGCCGCCGGTGTTTGTGCTCCTGGTAGAGGAGCAGGAAGATAAAGGCTGGAAATATCTGAAGTTCCGGTTCCATGTCATCCTGGTTCCTCGTGTCTCCTCCTGTCTGCCAGGGTCCCAGTAGGGGGTGTGGCAGTCCTTTGTGTGAGAGCAGGCCCTCCACCCTCCCAGCCCAGGAAGACCCATTCAAAATGCAGATGCATGCAAGTGAGGCCGAGTATCCTGTGTTTGGGGTGTGTCTTAGTGAATGCACAAGGAGCTGTCAACTAAACCCAGCCAGACGTGGATTGTAAGGCACAGAAATATTTAAGTGCAGAGAAATGCTCACTTTCTAAAAGTGACATTTCTAAAATAGTAATATTAAATCCAACTTCAGTAGTCAGCAGGATTTTATATCACCATTCTGGCCATACTAAATATGACCTTCCTACTCCTTTTAGATCAGCAGCTACCACTCAAACAATATATGAGGACAATGTTAGCCTATGAAGGGAGCAGGCCTCACAGCAGTGTAAAAACGAATTTGGGAGTTTTACACTACCAGGACATGTAAACTACATAGGTACATGTCCTGCCTTTTGCCTACACAGCACCCTGCCCTATGGGTTTCCTAGGGCATACCTTAGGGGTGTCTTATATGTAGAAAAAGGGGAGTCTGAGGCTTGGCAAGTACTTTTAAATGCTAAGTCGAATTGGCAGTGAAACTGCACACACAGGCCTTGCAATAGCAGGCCTGAGACAAAGTTAAGGGGCTACTTAGGTGGGTGGCACAACCAGTGCTGCAGGCCCACTAGTAGCATTTAAACTACTGGCCCTGGGCACATATAGTGCACAGTACTAGGGACTTATAAGTAAATTAAATAGTCCAATTGTGTATGATCCCATGTTACCATGTTTAAAGGGAGCAAGCATATGCACTTTAACACTGGTTAGCAGTGGTAAAGTGTGCAAAGTCTAAAAACCAGCAAAAACAGTGTCCAAAAAGTGGAGGGAGGCAGGCAAAAAGTTAGGGGAGACCACCCTAAGGCTGTCATGTCTAACAGGTTTGTTCCATCAAACTCGCTGATCTTCTGTACAACATATGTTTATTGCCTGAATTCCCGATTTGTGTCTAATACTAGTATATAAGGCCGCCACATCTAGTGTCACCATTACCATATTTGATTCCCAGTTCATGTCTCCAAGCATACTCAATAAATGTTTTGTATCTTTAATGTATGACGGAAGGTTCCCCACTAAAGGTTGCAAAATATGTCAACAAATTCTGATATCCTTTCAGTAGGACCCCCAATCCCCGACACTATTGGTCTTCCTGGAGGAAAAGGAAGATTTTTGTGTATTTTTGGAAGGGTATAAAAGCAAGGAAACCTCAGACGATCCACCCATAAATACATATACTCATTCTCGTCTAGTATGCATCTGTCGTACCACATTTTCAACATCCTATAGATCTTACTAGTTAAATTCGACATAGGATTATTACTCAATTTCTCATAACATTCTGCATCATTCAGTTGTGTTTAAATTCCTTTATCATAATCACAACGATTCATGATCACAATGTTCCCTCCTTCGTCTGCTCGCCTGATGATTAAATCCTCTCCGGGCATTAGAGTTTTCAACTCTTGATATTCTTTGTGACTCAAATTATAATTCCTGATTTTCTTCATATCTGTCCGCTTACATTTATCTAAATCCTCACAAACTAATTTGTAGAAAACATCTATATTGTTATCTGTAATTTGTTTAGGTATCCAGGTAGATTTTGATTTAAGACCACTGGGTACATGTACATCTGATACAATATTAAATTATTGTAATGTTCTTGAAGTAATAATTGGAAATTCCTCATAATCTGCTATTGACCTCAGAGCTACAGTATCTCTTATGTTTTGTATTGATAGTTCACTCTGTGACTTGTTATATAGTGATAAATCCCTACTCTCATCTCGTTTTTTGCATGTTTCAAAATATTTCTTAAGTTTCAATCTTCTCACAAATTTGAATAGGTCAATTTTAGATTGACAAACATCACCCTTATTAGTGGGACAGAATCCCAATCCTCTATTTAGAAGTGTGACTACATCTGGTGTTAGCATTCACAATAATTGCATAACAAAGAACCACTTTTCTGTTTAATGACAATTCTGCTGTAATTATTTGTATTCTTTTGGGATGTCCCCATCTTTTAAACAACTTTGCAGAATTTGGTGTGATAAGGGGGGGGGTAGTCTGTTAATAAATTAGACTATGTCAGACTAAGACCCTGGGGCTGTTTAAGAGCAGACGGGCTCCTCCGTGAGAGCTGAGGAGCATTGCCCTGCTGAAAAAATGTTCCAGAGTAGATGAAAAATAAAATGGTTATAAAGTTTATTTATTACCATTTTATCTTTCAGCAACCCGTCCTAACCCGAGTGTCAGTACTGGGTGGGGCAATTGCTGCTGAGTGACAGCAAGGAGCTGTGCCTTATGTTTAAAGTGCGCATGTCCCTTTGGCTGTCTTTCGCAAGACGGCAGGCGAAACGGACATGCGCACTTTCAACTTCTCTAACCCAGCTGTCCCAAGGTAGCTGGGTTAGAGAAAGCAAAGGCCTCCAGTGCTCTTAAGAGTGCTGAGAGGGGCCACTCCCTCCAATCCCGAAACTTCTCTCATGCTGTTTAATAGCATGAAAACAGCATCAGAATTGGTAGAGCAGTTTCCTGGGTCCAGAGCTTCGAGGCGAGAAGACACCGGGGCGAGGAGGACATTGTGGCAAGTCAAAAAGGTAACTTTCTTTTATTTTTTATTATTATATTAATGCCGCCCGCCACTCTAGATACATGGCAGCCACCACTGTTTAAGAGGTGCTCACCTTTACGTACAGTAACATGCAGCAGTACCATGCAGTTATTTGTTAAACTTCCACAATAAGGAATTACAATGTGGGACTAGATTTACACATCACAACACCACATTTAATTCCCAGTTCTGTACAGTTTAACACATACATTTACCACCTGTCATGGGCAGGTGGGAAAAGCAGGATGCAGCTTCTCTGTGAGATGAGGGGTGGGAAAGAGTTTGGGCAGTATAGGAAGGAGATTTTTGGTAGGGGAAGCATTGCATACTTCCTCGTGCCAGAAACAAACGGTCAAAGAAACATGTCTGCTACTGCAACCAAAGCATCATGTGAGTTTTCTGGGCTGAAATACTGTCTAGTAAACTCGAGTCTGGTGTCCCAACACCTAGGAGAACTGTGTGTCAGAACGCTGGCTCACTTGGATTCAGCCAGAACAGAATTCTGTCTGGTAATTCTGCTCCACTTGACTCATCATAATGGCCCCAGTGTACCCACAGGATGACTCTTTATGTCCATATATCATTTAGATCTATTATTACTCTTGAACACGGTAGACTTTAAAGAGTATATGCATTTGACTGCTTGCATACATTCTGACTGCCTTATGCTTGCAAGTGCTGAACATGTCTTTCTTAAGTGGAATACCTAACATGTATAGAAGTGCACCTCTATTGTTTGTTATTTGGTCCTGAAGTATGAACTGATGCTGCAGACGATTTGACTTAATGTGTACATTTTCTAAAATATGAATTGAGATAGGCATTTGTATAGGCCATGCCTTAAAAGTAATAGAAATCGAGATGACACATAAATGCAAATTCAATGCCACCTATTTGAAATCTGTTATGATTATGTAATGTTTTTGAGTCCCCAGCACAGATAGCAAATATTAGAAAAATGGGATTTGACCACTCTGTCAAAACTATTGCTTGTTAATACCGTATGTGATTTTTTTTTAATGGTTTTCAACCCCAAAATAATCATGTTGATGGCATCCTGTTGACATACTTCTCCCAAGACATTGCAGCCAATTTGCATAATTGCCAATCAAATCAATTCCTTTAATTTATTAAATGTTTATCCCTTCTAAATATTCCTCAATGTAAGTGATTGACTGATGAGTCTGTAGATCGCATCAAACCTACAGCTCAGAGTGTCAGTGACTGCGCCATTCTCTATTCACCTCAAGCTGGAATCCCATGTGCTGATTCACACAACTGTTTCCATGTTCCTTTCAATTTATGCAGATTAAGCTTTCTGACATCTTTGTTCTCCTTAATCTTTTACAAACTGGCTGCATCTATCCTTGGAAAGCCAGGGACTAAAGCATATTTGTGAATGTGTATGAGGGTGTTTTGGTTTAATCTGGGTTTAATCGTGAGGGGGTATGAATTTAGACTAGGCTCGGATTAGACAGGGGTTCTGTCAAGGTAGATCTCACCACGTATTGTCATGGACAAAGAAGATTCTGTGCTGGGAATTGGTTAGACAAGAACATCATGAAGAGACGTTTGTAATATTGGATTTCGCCTAATTCAAAAAAGTTTAAAGAAACAGCAAGTGAAAAAATCTGGAAAATGTAGGTGCAAAAACAATCATAAGTGGAAAGAAAAATTAGCTCCCCCATAATTATAAATTATTCCATGATCACTTTGTAAAGGTCTTCAACTTAGAACTTTTCCTAAATGCCTTGAAAAGCATTAATTTATGTCAGCTTGTCATCCATAAATGTGCTTGAGTGGATCTGATGCCTTTAGAATAAGACAGTGAAACTGATGAAACCAAGCAGGTGTGATGAAAATGCCCTATCAACCAATCAATCATAACATTTATATAGAGCAGCACCATCGCCCCTACAGGTATCTGGGCAGTGAGGGTGCTGTGTCTCTGTTGAAAAGCCACGTCATGAGTCTCCTTCGAAAATCCGCCAGGGAGGGAGCTGTTCAGATGTAGAGGGGCAGGTTGTTCCAGGACTTGGCTGCTATGTAGAAGAAGGAGCAGCACCCGCTGCAATGCATGCAGGGTGCGTGTGTGAGGTTGAGCAAGGCGGAGCTCAGTCGTTTTGCTGGGAAATGGAAGCTTAGTAGATGGTTGATGTAGGATGGCCCTTGATTGTGTAGAACTTTGTATGCAAGTATGAGGATCTTGAATTGGCATCTCTTCTGGATAGGGAGCCAGTGGAGGTTCCTGAGGTGGGGTGTGATGCTGGAATGCTTTGGGGAGGTTCAGGATGAGTCTAGCCGCAGTATTCTGTAAAGTCTGGAGTCTTTTGAGTGGCTGGAAGGATACTCCGGCATAGAGAGCATTGCCATAGTCGAGGTGGCTTGTGACCAGGGTGTGTGTGATGGTCTTTCTGGTGTCAGTAGGGATCCACCTGAAAATTTGGCAGAGCTTCCAGAGGATGTAGAAGCATGAGAAGGGGACTGAGTTTATTTGTTGATTCTTAGACAATCAGAAGGCGAGGATGATGCCGAGGTTTTGTGAATGGTCTGATAGAGAGGGTGTTGGTCCAAGTTCTGCTGGCCAATAGCTGTGGTCCCATACGGAGATGTTATTCCAGAAGATCAGGACGTCTGTTTTCTCAATGTTTAGTTTGAAGCAGCTGTCTTTCATCCATGTTGCTACATTGGTCATGGTGTTGCAGAAGTTGGCTTTGGCATTGTGGGGGTCCTCGTGAGCGAGAGGATCAGTTGAGTGTTGTCGGCATGGGAGACTATGTTGAGTCTATGGAATCTGACGATGTCTGCGAGGGGGTCATGTGGATGTTGAACAGGGTGGGGTTGAGGGAAGATCCTGGGGTATGCCGCAAGTGATGGTCTTGGGTGCAGAAGTGAAGGAAGGAAGGCGGATGCTCTGAGAGGAAAGAGGCAATCCAATTGAGGGTGTTTTGTTGAATGCCTATGTTGTAGAGTCTGTTGAGGACAGAGTAGTGGGAGATTGTATCGAAACACCCCAGAGAGGTCAAGGAGGATTAGAGCTGCCGATTCTCCTCGGTCGAGGAGGGTCCTGATGTCATCCGTAGCAGAGATCAGTGCGGTCTCTGTGCTGTGGTTGGCCCTCAATCCTGATTGTGAGGTGTCGAGAAGGTGGTTTTGTTCGAGGTATTCAGTGAGCTGTTGGTTGATGGCTTTCTCGACCACTTTGGCAGGGTAGGGGAGCAGGGAGATCAGTCTGTAATTTTGTAGGTCATTTGGGTCGGTTGAGGGTTTCTTTAGGCAGGGTCTGACCTCTGGATGCTTCCACCCGTCCGGGAAGGTTGCTGTAGAGATGGAGGCGTTGAGGATGCTGGTTAGCTCCATGTGAATAGTGTTGGTTCTGAGGTTGAAGAGCCGGTGGGGCTTGGGTCGGTGGGTGCCCGGGAGTGGATGGACAACATGATGGCTGCAGTGGTCTGTGTAGTGTTTAGGGACCAGGTGTTTATTGTGTGGTTGGTGTTCGCTGTTTGAGAGAGGATGTCTAGGCTAGAAGTGGTGGGTTGAGGGGCAAATGTTTTGTACATGATGGTGATCTTGCAGTGGAAGTAGTCTGAGAGGATGTCACAGAGTTCCTGGGATGGGTGGATGGCTGCTGCATTGGAGAATTCCTTGATGATTTTGAAGAGGTCTTTCATGTGGTTGGCTGCAGTGATGATGCTGGTAGTGATTGCTGCTCTCTTGGCTGCCTTCACATGGTGGTGGTAGTTGTTGAGGGCTGCCTTGTGAGCGGCTCTGACGGAGGGGTCCTTGGTCATGCACCTTTGTTTCTCAAGTTAGTGGCAATTGCGTATGAAGTTGCTAAGCTTCTGCATGTACAATCTCACTGGCTTGGAGGTGTTTGCATGCAACACTCACCACTTCAGTATTAAGGGATGACCCAGAATTTGAGTAATTCTTGCAAAAGCTAAGGCTCATCCTGGTGCATATTATTAGCACAGAGGGTATGTACTATATTGCTCTACAAATTATTTTTTCTATGTAACTATGTCAAAAGTCAAGATTTTGGTGCCATAAAATAATGTTCTTTGAGATTTTCATAGATGTAAATCATGAAATAGTCACTTTAAATCTGTAGACAATGTGAAAACGTTTCTATAAATATAGTAATTCTGTTAAACATTTATTATACCTTCTACTGAATTAAAATATTTACTATTTTAATATTTAAGTGTTAAATCATCATGGTTTTAAACAAACCTTTAAAACTAAAACATTAAATAAGACAATGGATGTACAATGAAAATAACAAATATTTATAATTCATTACAATAAACAAGTAGAAATTACAAAAAATATATATTTTAGTATACAATTTCATTTTACAAATGATCTTTAAAAGACAAAGCATCTTCTTTGTTGGACTTCAAACTACTTGCTATAAACCAACCCCCAACCCAAACCACTGCAATTCTTATTTCCCACATTTCATTTAAATCACCCTTCATGAAAAGTTAAAAGGGCGTATCAAAAGTTCTGAGTCCATAATTTCAAAAGTGGTCTCAAATTCTTGTGCTATAGACACAGTTTGGAAAAAGTGTAAAAATATGAATAACTTTTTAGATTTTTACAATCCCAGATTTAAAGAAGATAAGTGTCTAACTAAAGAAACTTCCAACTATAAAGAGCAGTAAATGGGCAAAACAAAATAAAACAGGGCACTGCAGGGGATTTCAGTGTCTGTTTGGTGCATACGTAGACAAACACATTTACATTAAATTAAACACTTTTAATATAGCGTAAATTCAGAGTTAAAATAACTCTTATTAATTGACCAATTTATTTAAAGGCATTCATCAACACACTTAGATGCCAAAGAATCCAGCCATTGTCTACTCTAATCTAGGTCACCGAGGACACCAAGTAGTGCCTATTATCAATTTGCTTTTTTCATTCATTTTAGCAAAGCAAATTAATTGATCGGAATATCTATTCCAGGTGCATCCAACCATTCAATTTCGAGCTAGCAGTAGCTACCAGATACCTTCATAGCAACTGACAGCCCTGAGTTCATTTTTATAAAGCACAAGGTCATATTTACCTTTTAAAGTTAAGGGAAGGTGTGTTTAATTTACATTCTTATAATCAGGTTGCAGAAAGCAGGGCCTGATAATGAGCAGTGCCCAGTCAGATTTATGACCCAGTCTGGGGGTTGGGCACAAAGGTGAACAACTGAAACACTGAGGTACTTAACTCTTAAATAAAAGTCCTTGCCAACTGAATATTGGGTCTGTGAACAAAATTATGTTTCTAAATACTTTTAAACAGGAGAAAATGTAAATGAAAAGTTACCTTAATGTTTAAGTTAACTCTTCATTTTAATATTCTCCCCTTTCAAAGTGTAGCATTTACAAATAGCAGGCCTCTTGCTCCCAGTGGACAGTAGATACTGTGCCATAAGTATAACTAAAAAATACATCAATTTTTTTTAATGAAAAAAATTTAAAGTGCAGAGAAATGTTCCTAATTATGAACATTTTTGCAGAACATTTTTCTGCACTTTAACTTTCTCCCAGGCTCTCAGTCACCCATATAAATATATCCCATTTATGCGCACACATGTTGATACATTCACAAAGACCACGCTGTTACTGACACACATGGTAGCCCTGTCATAGTTCCCCTATTCATACTATAGTATCTGGCTCTTTGGACTTTAGGCTTAAAGTCAATGAAACTGGACGTGGGGTTGTCTGGTAACAATGCGCAAGTTGTTTATCCTTCAGTAACTTACTATGATTTTCCCGAATCAGAAGTAGCTGTCAGTACAGAAAAGGTGGGAGACTCCTATTCAATTCACTCACTTACTCGGGGAATTCAATGTTGACAATTTAGACGTAGTCCACCTGTTTGCTGAACCTCATCTCTTAATTACTGATCTATTTACACAACCTTAGCTGTCTTTAGACCTAGTCTTATGATATCTATTGTGCAGCACGCTAACATATTATTAATGTTTAATGAATCTATGTTGCATTCTCACTGAAGAGCCTTTCTGTTTTTTAATGTGGTTTTTATTTGAGATTTGCATATCTGTTTTTGTCAGAGATTTATAGCATATTTTAGAATCAATCTGATTTAAGATGATTTGCACTTGATTGCTCTCTGTAGTACCACCCTTTATTTATCCTTCAGGGTAAGACTACTGCTACCCTAAATCTCCTCTTGTTAAAAGATGGCAAGCTGACTACTGGAACTGGCAGAAATCAGGGTCTGCTTCATAGAAAGAGACTGTCAGCTTTGTACAGAATCTTACATGAAGGATATGCTGTGTGCTAAGAAGGAGAACTTTACTGAAAAAAATCTTTCTGACTGGAAACTACTCCAAGGACAGTTTTGGCATCTTGAATAAAATTTAGGTAAAATAAAATAAGTCAAACAGGCTAGGAGGTCTGTACATCGATCCAGTGTTTTTCCTGCACAAATTTGCAAACATTTAAGACAGCTTTCAAACCTTAGAGCATGTAAGAGAAACACCTACACTGTCAGCCGCTTTTGAAACTGTCAACACAGGCAGATAGGGGGAAACAGAGATAAAAGTTACAGGGACTGATTATCATACTTTCCACCTCATTGTCATCAATCTTCGTTGATTCAAGTCATTTTACAAGTACAAAGACAACCAATTGCTCTGGAGATCCATGACCCTCCCCCTTCATTACAGATAGTTCTGACCCGTTGCGGCCTCCATTGTAGAGATTAAAACTCAACATTTTCAAGATGATGAGACTGTGGAGTTGTTAATACAAGTAAAGATTACTCCTCATGTCACGTACACAAAGTAGCTACCCAATTGTCTAGGCATATATATATCTACACTTCTTTTTGGGAGATAGACAGACAGGATTCAGACCTAGCAGAGAGACAAAGGGGGTCATTCTGACCCCTGCGGTCATGGACCGCCGGGGCCAGGGTTGGCGGGGGCACCGCCAACAGGCTGGCGGTGCCCCGCAGGGCATTCTGACCGCGGCGGTTTGGCCGCGGTCAGATTCGGAAAACCGGCGGTCTCCCGCCGGTTTTCCGCTGCCCATTAGAATCCTCCATGGCGGCGCAGCTCGCTGCGCCGCCATGGGGATTCTGACAGCCCATACCGCCATCCTGTTCCTGGCGGTTCTCCCGCCAGGAACAGGATGGCGGTATGGGTTGTCGTGGGGCCCCTGGGGGCCCCTGCTGTGCCCATGCCAATGGCATGGGCACTGCAGGGGCCCCCGTAAGAGGGCCCCACTTTGTATTTCAGTGTCTGCTTTGCAGACACTGAAATACGCGACGGGTGCCACTGCACCCGTCGCACCTCCCCACTCCGCCGGCTCAATTCTGAGCCGGCGTCCTCGTGGGAAGGGTCTTTTACACTGGGCTGGCGGGCGGCCTTTTGGCGGTCACCCGCCAGCCCAGTGCAAAAGCCAAAATACCCTCAGCGGTCTTTCGACCGCGGAGCAGTATTTTGGAGGGGGGAACTCTGGCGGGCGGCCTCCGCCACCCGCCAGGGTGAGAATCACCCCCAAAATTTGCTCAGTTGAATGTAGGAGAACAATTGGTATGGGTGGCCCTTTTGATACTGTTAAGATGTCTTTGATGTTTTATTCTTTTTATGATGAAGTACTGCCCAAATCACCTGTCAAGAGCTGTTGGAGTTTCAGGCTGCTTAGTCAGTTGGTTTAAGTATTTTGTAACCAACAACTCTACACAAGCCAATTGTGAGGACTACCTGCATCTATTAGTGCTGAAATACACTGGACAAATCAAATTGACTAGTACCCTTTGGTTAGCCAAGGCAGAGGGTTCTATTGTCAAGGTCTCGGAAGAAAAGCATTGCCAACAGTGGGTCCAGAATGTAGGAATGACATTAACAATGGTCGAATGAAGTTCACCAGTTAGAAACAGTTCATGACATGCCTAAAAACCTATATTTGCCAATGGTCTAGTGAGTCCTGTTGTTTTGCAGATACTAGGAAGTCCTAGGGTTTTAGCACTCTATTAATGTTTCTCTATTATTTTCCTTTTGAGAACGCATGTTTATGGTACCTGGAACATCTTGTCTGGAAATCAGTTTATAGTAACATACATAGAGTCAGAAGTCACATAACTTCCTATGGAATCTGGTTGGACTTCGTCCTATCTGCAGAGTCACCTCCAAACCTTTTGCTGTAACCGTCCACTTTTTTTCTGAATTAATTTTTGTTGGCCTTAGGACTCTGTGCATTTTACCACTGCTAATGAGTGCTAAAGTGCTTATGCTCACTCCCCCAAACATGGTTAAATTGATTTACATCTGATCTGCATATTTAATTTACCAAGATGTACCCTGTAGAGTGGTATACCATATACCACTGCCTGTAAATTAAATGCTACTATTGGGCCTACAATGCTTATTGTGCCACCCACTTAAGTAGCCCATTTGACTTTGCAATATAATTCCCTTGCCAAGCCCTAATCTCCCCTTTTATTGCATATAACAGTGGTTTCCAACCTGTGGTCTGCAGCCCCCTTGGGGTCTGCAACACATTCCCAGGGGGTCCACAGGCCTGGGCCAACAGGAAGGCACTTCTCCACCTGGTGCCTCTGACAGAAACACATGCATGTTTTTATATTTATTACTTACTTTGTGCAGCAGTTTTAAAATCACTGCAAAGTTCCTTTTACATAAAGCATCTTCTGGGCATAAATAAAAGCATCAAGACAGCTCTGGTGATTAGTGTACCTGATGGAGAGAGATGGGAGTTTTGTCTACTGGCAGTTTTGACTCTTCTAAGGTAGTGCAGATGGTTAATATGCCTTCTGCAAAGAACGTGTATCATGCAAAGAACAGTATTTTATGTGCATGGTACAGTGGGTTATTGCTTTTGTCACAGAGGTTTCTTTGTTACGGTGCTGTTCATAAATTGCAATCCTAGTCTAGCATACTGAACTATGAACTCCCATCAAAGAGCTGCATAAAAACTGCATGGCACAAATTAGAAATGTATGCTTTGCCCCCAGTCTTTCATGTTCCTTGTGTTGCTAAAAAAGGTTTGCTTGCTTAGAAGAACATTCTTATTATTAAAGTCAATGCCAACCACTGTGTTATGTTCTGAATCTTGAGTGTATGCTTATCCAGACCAAGCACTCTTAGATAATGCCTACCAGCGTAGATAACATGTGAATCCTACACCTTGTAGTCTCCTGTAAAGTGCTCTGACACCCTACACTGGTACGAGAGGTGCTACGAAACAAATCATTTATATGTGACAAAGAGGCTATGGAGAGATGAGAGGTCCTTATGGTTTTACTTCATTTCCCCGCCACATATTTATGTGAAAAAGCTTTCTCAGATCTTATGTACCTAAAAAATAAAAACAGAAATCGCTTGGGAAATGTAGAATCTGACCTGAGGATTCTGCTTTCCTAAATGAACCCAAACATTGAAAAGTTAGTCACAGAGATGCAGCGCCAACCTTCCCTTTAAAATGTTTCAATTTTTGCAGATTTTTTCAATATAAAATAATTATATTCTTAGTAATTAGAGTGTTCGGTGTGTACTTGTTTGTATATTTTATGTGAATTACTGTTTTAATGTTTGAAAATTGTACAAATTGCTTGGGGGTCCTCGGTTTCCAGTAGTGATTCAGTGGGGGTCCTCAGCAGTGAAAAGGTTGGGAACCACTGGCATATAAGTCAACCCTAATGCAAGATCTAGCTAGCCCCTAGAGAGGGGTGCATTGCAATTAAAATGTCAAACATGTACTTTTAAATTTTACATGTCCTGATAGTGAAACATTCTTACATTTGTTTTTCACTATTGCAAGACCTACCTCTACCATAGCATAACATTGGAGTTACCTCCTTACATTTTATTTGCTGGAACTTCCAAGTGGGAACTGGGAACCAGTTAATGTTTGGTGTCTCTGGAATTGTAATGAAAAATCCTCTCATATTAAAATTGGATTTTAAATTGCAATTTAGAAAATGTCTCTTTTAGAAAGCTGTCATTTTCCTGCGTTAGGGCCTGTCTTTGAATCACATGACTGAATATAGCTGAGTGTTGGGCTTTGAGTATTCTCCTAGACAGCCATACACATTAGAAATGTTAGGTGT
Organism: Pleurodeles waltl; assembly: GCF_031143425.1. Classification (NCBI taxonomy): domain Eukaryota; kingdom Metazoa; phylum Chordata; class Amphibia; order Caudata; family Salamandridae; genus Pleurodeles; species Pleurodeles waltl. The sequence continues at coordinate 529,099,217 of NC_090447.1, read as the reverse complement.
GCCTGAAAGGGCCATCACTGGATGGATAAGAGGGCAGAGCTGGGCACAGCCCTACTAACACATGAATAGGCTGTTTCTTGCCTCCAATCAAAGGGCTGCATACCCCTGAATTTAGTCTGGAGTAAGAGTAGGGGAAGCAGGAAGCCTGTGTACTTCAAAGGGAAACCTATAGAAGCTTCTCCCATTTGAAAGGAGGCTCCTGATAAAAATACTGGACCTCAGGCAACAACTTTTCATTACACTTCTTGACCTGTGGATACTCTGCTAGGAAGAACAACTGCTGTGCTGCTGAAAGGACTGCTACTGTGCTTCGACTGCTACCCTGCTGTGCTCACCTGCTGCCTATTGCCCTCCTACTTGGGTGAAAAGGACTGGACCTGCATATGTTGAACCCAGGACCCAAGAGTGACTCCAAGGGCTAGTTGGCTGGCCTCCTGACTAGAGCCTCAGGACATAAGGCTCCAACCACCTTGAGCCCAGCACATGGACTCTGCCATCTGTGAGTCCTACCCTGCCAAGTGGTGTCACCCCAATCCTAGACCCTTGGAAGTGGGACTAATGGTGCTCTGTCAGCCCACCTGTGGATCCAGCAGAACCAATGCATCTCTTATGCTGCGCTGCAAAACCCTGAGCAGACCCGAAGCATCGCCTCTGCTGTGAGGGTTCTTCCAGTGCAAGGACTCTGCATTGACCTCGCATCCTGCATCGGAACTGCCACAGCATAATGCATAACGCAAATCTCAACAACGACAAAGGTTCTCTCACAGCAGCCCTCAGTGCTGATGATTCACCTTGATTACAGGACGCATTTCCTATGCCAGACTGCATTCAAGCCCTTGTTGATGGGATCCTCAAACACAATGCAGGATCTTGCATTGCAGCTTAGCAGCTCCTTGGAACCAATGCATCCCCTTGGCTGCGTGATGCATCATCAGCGCAGGACCTTGCAAGGCTCAACAACCAGGATTTAAGGAACTCTTGTACCGTGGGCCTAACCTGGTCCCTGTAGCTGGACATGTTTCATCATGGTTTGCCTGAACTTGGGACTTTGCCCCGCTCCAGAGCAACCAGCTATCCACAGTTGGAGCTTTGTGGTTTGTGGCCCTATCTTCACTAAAATCTTTAAAATGACATCTTTGATTCTACTGATTGGATTTTTGTCATTTTGGTGTCAAATAATTGATTAAAATGTACTCTGTTTTTCTAAGGTGGGTGTGGGGTTTTTCTTGTGTTGTGTTTTCACTTTGTTTCTGTTTGTGTGCTGCATAAGTACTTTATACATTGCCTCTAAGTTAAGCCTGACTGCCTTTTGTGCCAAGATAGCCAGGGTTAAGTACAGGTTGATTTAGGGACTTTTTGGTGGTTCATCCTGCCAGGAATTGTGCCTGTTGCTTGACCAGGGCTCACACTCCAGTCTAACAACAGCCCAATTTCTCACAAATCTACTGTCCTGATAGACATCGTTCTGGTTTCAGTGACCTCAGCTTGTCCTCACTCGCATCTAGACTGGCATATCTTGTCAAATAATTTTTTGCACTTCCCTCCTCAAAACAATGTCAATGTCTTAGCACTCCTACGTTTTCCTTCTTAAAACCGTGCATTCCGGGCACGCCGTTCTGATCTGCATTGGCTTGCACTGTCATTAGCCGTTTCTCGGACAAATCAGGACTGTGCGCCTGATTACAAAAAATAATTGCGTCTCTTTGCAGCAACTTCATTGGAGAGAAGGTAGCAGTGAAAGTTGGAGAGACGGTTTTTAATTGTTGCTCCCTCTTTCACTGAAGGTGGACTGACTTGCAGGTGCCGCTGGGAGTCTCCGGGATCCTCAGTGCCGCTTCAGAAAGGACTCCTTTAGCTTGAACACTACCGGGGCTCTACCTCCTAGACTGCACAGCTTATGCTGTTCCTGACAGCTTCTGTGTTCCTGTGCCTTCTTCGGTATTGGTCCGCAAGCAAGGGTGAAAAGACATTCTGTCGTTTGTTTACACATCTCCATTACAATGTGGAAACTCCTTTGTGAGAGAGTGTATGGGTGTGAGATAGACGTATGAACAATTTGTGTTACAGATGTGGCCGAGCAAGCTTCTGCAGTCCCATCTTGAATACAGAAATAGTTGGGTACAAAAGGCTTTCTCCGCCCCGGTGCACATCTGAAGTCTGGTCCGAGGTGACTGGATATTCTTTAGCAATGCAAGACTGTCATATGTGCGAGATTGGTTGAATTATGCAGCAGACAAGTACGGCATAGTCAGGCTCCCTTTAAATATATTCTCTGCATTACCTTGTGACCCAAACACCCGTGGGCCAAGGACACCAGTACACTAGATGCCACAACAGTTGCATCATAAAGCGCCCTTATTATGGCTCTGTTTGCAGAACAAAAATCTGTCAAGCTTCGGTGCCAATATTATTGTCGAGTGCTGTCAGTGTCCGTATTAGTAAATGCCGTGCCCCTTAATCCACTGTGAAAGGAAGCAGCCTGACCTTTTCCAAAAGGTCATGTTTGGCTTGTGGAGAGTGTCAGATGAAAGAGAGTTGCGAGAGGAGACTAATGCGGTCTTCTGTAGCACATCCAAAGAATGCATACCAGGCCATCACCTCTGCAAGAACAATGGCTTCGCTATGATTTAAGATAACAATGAAGGCAGCCTGGAGAAGCTTAACCACCATGAAAGATCAAAGACGTTATTTCTTTTTATGTTAAGTCTAGTGTGAGGGGATGCCCTTTCTTTTTTTAATAGTTTAGACTGGATACTAATAATACTTTTCACAACATACAGGCAAAGCATGCAAAGTACACACACATTATGGTGGTCATAATGACATTTGCAGTGACTGCTAAAGTGGCGGTAATACTGCCAACAGGCTGGCGGTAATTACTGCAAAATTATGACCATGGCGGTGATATCTCCCATAGACAGCCAATGTACCACACCAACCTCCAGGGCGTTAACACCACTGAATACAGCGGTGGCCATCAACAGCCAGGCGGAAGATAAGGTACTGCCCACTATATTATGACATAGCAAACCACCACGATTTCCTGGGCGGTACCAACGCCATCAAAAGCCTGGCAGAAACACTGCACAGACAACGAAAAACTCACCATCAGAGACACAGAGAAGACCCCCGCCACCATGGAACCGGAACTTCAAGCCTTCCCGATGCTCTTCTATGCCATGGTCCACCAGGAATACCAACACCGACGATGATGACGACGGTGCGTACAGTCGCCTAGCACACAAGGGAGGGAAGGAGGAAAAGGAGAGTGACACACACATGCACAACACACACCATTCACACAACCAGCTGCAGAGTAAAACCAATGTCACAGGACCCATGTCTAATTAAAACAAGGACAACATTGAGCTTTAACCCCTTCTGTGCCCAGGACGTAATGGTTACGTCCTGAGGCACAGTGCTGCTGTGCCCAGGACGTAACCATTACGTCCTGTGCACAGAGCCCAGAGGGAGCGCTCTCGCTCCCTCTGTGGGGTTCCCCCCCACCCCCCCAAGTCAGGGATGGAAGGGGAAGCCCTTCCCCTCCCACCCCCGACCCCCCCAACCCCCCCTGTGACGTCAGCGCGCGAGCGCGCGCTGATTAGTCACATGGTCTCCCCCATCGCGCTGGAAGCAGAGCTTCCAGCGCGATTGAAAAATAAATGCTTTTGCATTTCTTTTTCAATCCCATGGGGGAGGCCCCGAGAGGCTTCAAAGGGAAGGAAATGTATTTCCTTCCCTTTGAAGTCTCTCACAGGTTTCAAAAGCCGGATTGCTTGCAATCCGGCTTTTGAAACCCCACTAGACACCAGGGATTTTTTTTTCTTTTCTTGAAATTGGCAAAAGGGAGCGACCCCTTGGGCAAGGGTCGCTCCCAGGGGCGCATTTTTTTAGGAAGGCCTTTTCTGCCCCCCCTGGGGGCAGATTGGCCTATTATTAGGCCGATCTGCCCCCAGGGGGGGCAGAAACCTCTAGGCACCAGGGACCTTTTTTTTTGTTTGTTTTTTTGTGATGAATTCTTTTTTTTCAGGTGGGGAGCGATCCCTTAGGCAAGGGTCGCTCCCCTACGGGGCAATATATATTTAGGCCATTTCTGCCCCCCTTGGGGGCAGATTGGCCTATTTTGATAAGGCCAATCTGCCCCCAAGGGGGGCAGAAACCATTAGACACCAGGGAGTTTGTTTTTGCGCGCGAATGTCACGCAACAAAGCGACCCCTTTGGCAAGGGTCGCTCCCAGGGGGGGCAGTTTTTTGGGAAGGCCTTTTCTGCCCCCCCTGGGGGCAGATCGGCCTATTATTAGGCCGATCTGCCCCCAGGGGGGGAAGAAACCTCTAGGCGCCAGGGCAAATTTTTTTTTTGTGTTTTTTTTTTTTGTTCTTTTTTTTTTTTTTAGAGATGGGGAGCGACCCATCAGGAAGGGTCGCTCCCCTGGGGGGCAAATTGTATTTAGACCATTTCTGCCCCCCTGGGGGCAGATTGGCCGATTTTAGGTCAATCTGCCCCCAAGGGGGCAGAAACCACTAGGCACCGGGGATTTGTTTTTTGGCGCCAATGTCACGCAGGGGGAGCGACCCCGTAGGCAAGGGTCGCTCCCGGGGGGGGGGGGTGGGGGTTGGGGGGGCAAATTTATTTTAGGCCATTTCTGCCCCCCCGGGGGACAGATCGGCCTATTATTAGGCCGAACTGCCCCCGGGGGGGGGGGGGGCAGAAACCTCTAGGCGCCAGGGGAATTTTTCTTTTTTTTCTTTTTTTTTTTCTTTGTTTTTTTTTTTTAGAGATGGGGAGCGACCCATCAGGCAAAAGTCGCTCCCCTGGGGGACAAATTGTATTTAGGCCATTTCTGCCCCCCTTGGGGGCAGATTGGCTGAGTTTAGGTCAACCTGCCCCCAAGGGGGCAGAAACCACTAGGCACTGGGGATTTGTTTTTTGGTGCCAATGTCACGCAGGGGGAGCGACCCCGTAGGCAAGGGTCGCTCCCGGCGGGGGAGGGTGGGGGTTGGGGGGGCAAATTTATTTTAGGGCATTTCTGCCCCCCCCCCCCCCCCTGGGGCCGGCTGAGCTACAGGCCAAACACCACAGGTAGGCACCTTGCAAAAAACACCTCTGTTTTCTGTGAAAAAATATGTTGTGTCCACGTTGTGTTTTGGGCCATTTCCTTTTGTGGGCGCTAGGCCTACCCACAGAAGTGATGTACCATTTTTATCGAGAGACTTAGGGGAACGCTGGGTGGAAGGAAATTTGTGGCTCCTCTCAGATTCCAGAACTTTCTGTCACCGAAATGAGAGGAAAAAGTGTTTTTTGGGCCAAATTTTGATGTTTGCAAAGGATTCTGGGTAACGTAACCTGGTCAGAGCCCCGCAAGTCACCCCATCTTGGATTCCCCTGGGTTTCTAGTTTTCAAAAATGCACTGGTTTGCTAGGTTTCCTCAGGTGTCGGCTGAGCTACAGGCCAAAATCCACAGGTAGGCACTGCTTTTTATAAAAAAATGTGATGTGTCCACGTTGTGTTTTGGGCCCTTTCCTTTCGTGGGCGCTAGTCCTACCCACACAAGTGAGGTATCATTTTTATCGGGAGACTTGGGGGAACGCTGGTTAGAAGGAAATTTGTGGCTCCTCTCAGATTCCAGAACTTTCTGCCACAGAAATGTGAGTAACATGTGTATTTTTAGCCAAATTTTGAGGTTTGCAAAGGATTCTGGGTAACAGAACCTGGTCCGAGCCCCGCAAGTCACCCCTCCTTGGATTCCCCTAGGTCTCTAGTTTTCAGAAATGCACAGGTTTGGTAGGTTTCCCTAGGTGCCGGCTGAGCTAGAGGCCAAAATCTACAGGTAGGCACTTCGCAAAAAACACCTCTGTTTTTTTCCAAAATTTAGGATGTGTCCACGTTGCGCTTTGGGGTGTTTCCTGTCGCCGGCGCTAGGCCTACCCACGCAAGTGAGGTATCATTTTTATCGGGAGACTTGGGGGAACGCTGGGTAGAAGGAAATTTGTGGCTCCTCTCAGATTCCAGAACTTTCTGCCACAGAAATGTGAGTAACATGTGTATTTTTAGCCAAATTTTGAGGTTTGCAAAGGATTCTGGGTAACAAAACCTGGTCCGAGCCCCGCAAGTCACCCCTCCTTGGATTCCCCTAGGTCTCTAGTTTTCAGAAATGCACAGGTTTGGTAGGTTTCCCTAGGTGCCGGCTGAGCTAGAGGCCAAAATCTACAGGTAGGCACTTCGCAAAAAACACCTCTGTTTTTTTCCAAAATTTAGGATGTGTCCACGTTGCGCTTTGGGGTGTTTCCTGTCGCCGGCGCTAGGCCTACCCACGCAAGTGAGGTATCATTTTTATCGGGAGACTTGGGGGAACGCTGGGTAGAAGGAAATTTGTGGCTCCTCTCAGATTCCAGAACTTTCTGCCACAGAAATGTGAGTAACATGTGTATTTTTAGCCAAATTTTGAGGTTTGCAAAGGATTCTGGGTAACAGAACCTGTTCCGAGCCCCGCAAGTCACCCCTCCTTGGATTCCCCTAGGTCTCTAGTTTTCAGAAATGCACAGGTTTGGTAGGTTTCCCTAGGTGCCGGCTGAGCTAGAGGCCAAAATCTACAGGTAGGCACTTCGCAAAAAACACCTCTGTTTTTTTCCAAAATTTAGGATGTGTCCACGTTGCGCTTTGGGGTGTTTCCTGTCGCCGGCGCTAGGCCTACCCACGCAAGTGAGGTATCATTTTTATCGGGAGACTTGGGGGAACGCTGGGTAGAAGGAAATTTGTGGCTCCTCTCAGATTCCAGAACTTTCTGCCACAGAAATGTGAGTAACATGTGTATTTTTAGCCAAATGTTGAGGTTTGCAAAGGATTCTGGGTAACAAAACCTGGTCCGAGCCCCGCAAGTCACCCCTCCTTGGATTCCCCTAGGTCTCTAGTTTTCAGAAATGCACAGGTTTGGTAGGTTTCCCTAGGTGCCGGCTGAGCTAGAGGCCAAAATCTACAGGTAGGCACTTCGCAAAAAACACCTCTGTTTTTTTCCAAAATTTAGGATGTGTCCACGTTGCGCTTTGGGGTGTTTCCTGTCGCCGGCGCTAGGCCTACCCACGCAAGTGAGGTATCATTTTTATCGGGAGACTTGGGGGAACGCTGGGTGGAAGGAAATTTGTAGCTCCTCTCAGATTCCAGAACTTTCTGCCACAGAAATGTGAGGGACATGTGTTTTTTTAGCCAAATTTTGAGGTTTGCAAAGGATTCTGGGTAACAGAACCTGGTCCGAGCCACACAAGTCACCCCTCCTTGGATTCCCCTAGGTCTCTAGTTTTCAGAAATGCACAGGTTTGGTAGGTTTCCCTAGGTGCCGGCTGAGCTAGAGGCCAAAATCTACAGGTAGTCACTTTGCTAAAAACAGCTCTGTTTTCTGTGATATGTCCACGTTGTGTTTTGGGGCATATCCTGTCGCGGGCGCTAGGCCTACCCACACAAGTGAGGTATCATTTTTATCAGGAGACGTGGGGGAACGCTGGGTGGAAGGAAATTTGTGGCTCCTCTCAGATTCCAGAACTTTCTGCCACAGAAATGTGAGGAACATGTGTTTTGTTAGCCAAATTTTGAGATTTGCAAAGGATTCTGGGTAACAGAACCTGGTCCGAGCCCCGCAAGTCACCCCTCCTTGGATTCCCCTAGGTCTCTAGTTTTCAGAAATGCACAGGTTTGGTAGGTTTCCCTAGGTGGCGGCTGAGCTAGAGGCCAAAATCTACAGGTAGTCACTTTGCTAAAAACAGCTCTGTTTTCTGTGATGTGTCCACGTTGTGTTTTGGGGCATATCCTGTCGCGGGTGCTAGGCCTACCCACACAAGTGAGGTACCATTTTTATCGGGAGACTTGGGGGAACATAGATTAGCAAAACAAGTACTATTGCCCCTTGTCTTTCTCTACATTTTTTCCTTCCAAATATAGGAGTGTGTGTAAAAAAGACATCTATTTGAGAAATTCCCTGTAATTCACGTGCTACTATGGTCACCCCGGAATTCAGAGATGTGCAAATACCCACTGCTCCTCAACACCTTATCTTGTGCCCTTTTTGGAAATGCAAAGGTTTTCTTGATAGCAATTTTTTACTCCTTATATTTCAGCAAATGAATTGCTGTATACCTGGTATAGAATGAAAACGCACTGCAGGGTGCAGCTCATTTATTGGCTCTGGGTTCCTCGGGTTCTTGATGAACCTACAAACCCTATATATCCCCGCAACCAGAGGAGTCCAGCAGACGTAACGGTATATTGCTTTCGATAATCTGACATTGCAGGGAAAAGTTACAGAGTAAAACGTAGAGAAAAATTGATGGTTTTTTCACCTCAATTTCAATATTTTTCTTTTTCAGCTGTTATTTTCTGTAGGAAACCCTTGTAGGATCTACACAAATGACCCCTTTCTGAATTCAGAATTTTGTCTACTTTTCAGAAATGTTTAGGTTTCTGGGATCCAGCATTGGTTTCATGACCATTCCTGTCACTGACTGGAAGGAGGCTGAAAGCACAAAAAATTGCACAAATGGGGTATGCCCCAGTAAAATGCCAAAATTGTGTTGAAAAATTGGGTTTTCTGATTCAAGTCTGCCTGTTCCTGAAAGCTGGGAAGCTGCTGAGTTTAGCACTGCAAACCCTTTGTTGATGCCATTTTCAGGGGAAAAACCACAAGCCTTCTTCTGCAGCCACTTTTTCAATTTTTTTTGAAAAAAACGAAATTTTCACTGTATTTTGGCCAATTTCTTGGCCTCCTTCAGGGGAACCCACAAAGTCTGGGTACCTCTAGAATCTCTAGGATGTTGGAAAAAAAGGACGCAAATTTGGCTTGGTTAGCTTATGTGGACAAAAAGTTATGAGGGCCTAAGCGCGAACTGCCCCAAATAGGCAAAAAAAGGCCCGGCACAGGAGGGGGAAAAGGCCTGGCAGCGAAGGGGTTAACTGATACTGTAAAATTATGCCAACAGCTACCATATTGTCCATGCTATAACAAAAACAGGCGCCAATGTCTAGAAAGGGCCAATGGCCAGTCCAATGTACAAAAGGCCCACATAGCCAAAAGGCACAGTCCAAGCCCCAACTTGATTCATGACAGTATCTGGACTCCACTGTGCATGGGCATCATGTTGGAAATGGGTAGGCACCTCAGGGAGAAGGGGGTGGGTGTGGGGGGCACCTCAGCTGAAGTGGGTAACATGCCCACTGGTTCTGGAGAGGGCTCCTTGCCCAATTCTCTCTGGTGGGGAGTGTAAGGCCACAATCTCTGAAGTCAGGAACATGCCCCCTGGTTCTGGAGGGGGCTCCTTGCCCAATGTTCTCTGCTAGGGAGTGTAAGGCCACCGTCTCTGAAGTGGGGAAGAAGCCCACTGGTTCTGGAGGGGGCTCCTTGGCCAACAGTCCCTGGAGGGTGGCCTACATGCCCTCTGCTGGAGGTGAGGGCTGCTGTGCCTCTGCTGGAGGTGAGGGCTGCTGTGCCTCTGCTGGAGGTGAGGGCTCCTTGCCCACTGCTGGTAGAGGTATGACCCTGGCTGCCTCTGCTGGAGGTGAGGGCCTCTTGCCTCTCTTTGCTGGTGAAGTGGGATCCTTCCCTTTCTTGGGTGGTGAAGTGGGATCCTTCCCTTTCTTGGGTGGTGGAGTGGGATTCTTCCCTTTTTTTGCCTCTATGACTAGGAGGTACCTCCACTGTCCCCGTCTCATGTCCCTTGGTTTTCACCACCCTAGTCCTCCCTTTCTGAGGTGGAGGAGTGCTCACAGCAGGAGTGGCAGCCGTCACACTCTGGGGCCCCTTTGTGCCAGTAGCTGAAGATTTGATGGGAGCAGTGGCAGACTGTTTGGCTGAGGTGCTGTGCCGGGGTTCTGGGACCCTGTTCTTACGGGCAGGACAGGAAGGTGGAGGGGGAGGGAAGAGGTCAAGATGGGCAAGGAAAAGCTTCTTATGGACGTTGGGTTGGGATGTTGGGAGGTTGAGGGAGTGGTTGTCGGAGGTGTACGTATGCTGGACTTGGGTGCAGGTGCATGAGCACTGTGCGTGTGTGAGGGCAATGGCTGTTGGGAGTCTGAGTGCGTGCGCTTGTGTCTCTTAGGAGGGGGGCAAACAGGATGGGAGAGGACAAAGGGGACACGCGGATGGATGTTGTGGAGGTGTCTGCAAGTGAGGTGTGTGTGCTGCTTGATGTGGTGATGGTGGTGCTGGCTGTTGATGCAGTGCATGCAGGTGTGAGTGCAGATGTGACTGTGAGGGAAGAGGAGGGGAGACAGTGGAGGCAGTAAATGTTGTTGTATGTGCAACTGTCTGTTGTTTGTGTGAGTGTTTGTGGCCTGAAGTGTGCTGCCTGTGTTTGACTGTGCTACTCTTGTCTTATGTTTTGTGTGCATGCTTGTCTGTATGTGTGCATGGGATGGGTTGGGTTTGAGGAGACTGGGACTGGGAAGTGGTAGTTGGAGGGGGGACAGTAGGAACATGGACACTGGCTGCCAACAGAGAGGAGGCCAGAGCCTGAAACAATCTCTGTAGGGCCGCCAACCAACCGTGGATGCCCTCAAGGTATGGATTGCATTGCTGCATCTGGGATGCCAGCCCCTGGAGGGCATTCACTATGGTTGACTGCCCTACAGAGATGGATCTCAGGAGGGTAGAAGGGCTCACTGGGGCAGGGCCAGAGGTGCCTGGGGTGAAGGAGATGCCCATCCTCCTGGGTGAGCGGGTACAGCCAACTCGTTGGGGGGCTACTGGGTGGGCGGTGCTGGTACAGGGGATGGCCGCTATACCTGTAGCTGGGGTGGTCCCAAAGGTTTCCGCCACCACCAGGGAGCTACCATCGGAGGATCAGAGTCAGAATCAGAGTCAGTGTTGTCACCTCCTGTCACCGCTGTGGTGCTCCCCTCGCCCTCCGTCCCACCGGTCCCCTCGGCGGACTCTGCCTCCTGGGTCCTGTGGGTTGCAGCTCCCTCAGTCGCCGGTGCCCCTGCTCCTCCGTTAGATGATGCTAATGCACACATGGAAAGGATGGCAGAAGAAAATAGGGGTAGGGGAGAGAAAGGGAGCACTGAGTCAATAACAGCACCAACACCACACACGGCACACACATTACCATCACACACGGGATCAGGATTGAGCACTATGCATCGCACTGGCATTTCCATTGGCTAGGTACCACAGCTAGATGAGAGCCAACCACTGCCAACTGCACACCTGGAATGCCACCTAGCAAGATTATTAGATTTAGCTGTACACCCATTTACCTTGAGCTGGACCATGCAGCAATGTCTGAGCTGACATTAAGGGGTAGACACTAACTGAAACCCACCACCAGGATCCCATGCTAGCCAACAAGCATGGTTGTCATGCTCACTGTACTCACCCCCTTGTGGCTGTTGTGCTGCCCTCAAGCGCCCATCTAGCTCTGGGTAGGCCACTGACAGTATGCGGGCCATTGGAGGGGGTCAGGTTCCAACAGGCACCCCGCCCTCTTTGGGAGGCCAATTACCAGCTGGGCCGCCGCGATCTTCTGTACCCAGCGTCTCAGGTCCTCCCACCTTTTCCTACAGTGGGTGCTCCGCCTGCTGTAGACCCCTAGGGTCCGCACGTCCTTGGCGATGGCGCGCCACAATCCCTTCTTCTGATGGGCGCTGGCCTGCAGAGGTAATACAGAAAAACACAATTAAACATACAATCCAGCCGGTCACACATATGGCCCACAAATACAATTTCCATCTCCACTGGCACACACATCACCCAGCGCTCACCATGTACACTACCACAAGACATCCCCCCAAATGACACACTGCTAGCACACACATCTCCATGCAACCTTGTTGAATGTAGGATGGAACGGTGTCTCTTTCTTGCAAGAAGGATCCACACTAGTGCTGTGTAAAGTTTTATTGATCTCTCGCCATGGTCTCTATTTCCACCCTTTGTGAAGCTTGCAAAATGTTCATCAATTCTTTCATGTTCCTAAATAGAGAAGCTTTGCAGGGCACGTGAGGTTGCAAGTTTTCCATTGCCCCAAATGATAGAACAAAAAAAGCAACTTGGCATATCCCATATTATCCTTCCTTTAATTGTTATTAATGCTACAATTGTTTTTATTTTACTCAAATGATTGATTAGCAGATCCAGGTCCCAGACTTATAGTAAACCTGGCCAAAAAAAAGTTTAGGAGTTTTGAATTGCTTTCTTGTATACAAGCACCATGTACACCTGATACAAGTAATGCTTTTTGACTTCACTCCCAGAAACAGTGGAGTGCTGATCCCCGCTCACAAAGTCTTTTCTCAGGAAACTTCCTTTAGAAACTTTATAATCTTTAATAGACCATTTGCACCACAAATCCACACCCACATCTGTTAGGCAAATCAAGATCCAAGAAAAAATACCTACCACTTGGAACTATATTCCAAATGGAATAGAGCAAGCAAAGTAAGAAGCATCACCATCACAGTGGGATTCATCTCACCCTGTGGAAAATGTGACAAAATGGGGCCAGATGGTGAATTTTATAGCACAATTTCTAATTAATTTGGCCAAAAAGTTTCAACCCTTCCAGACAGTTCTTTCATTACACTCATGAAAAAAATCAAATAAATCAAGAACTAACCACTGAAGAGAACTTACTCAAGGTTACTGAGAAGTTATCTTCCAAAAATCGAATTATGGTACAACATTGTCAATTTTCAAATGAAATGGAAAAAAATAAGATTTTTATCCAGTTCTGAGGAGGCATTTATAGAATTCTCCAAAATGTTTATGTCATACCTTATAAGTCCGATCCTCTTCACCAAGAAAACATGGTAAAGAATGCTGGCAAAATAAAACACCTTTCAACCTGAATTCCCTTAAAAAAGATAAATGTTTTAAAGACAGTTCATATAGTCAAGGTATGCAATTTGACATGATGTTCTGTTGTATTTCAACATGCATATAGAATTTTCCATCACTTTTATCTTCCATGTTCTGCCTCTTTTAACCCCTTCGCTGCTAGGTCTTTTCCCCCTCTGGTGGCAGGCCTTTTTTTTGGCTATTTGGGGCAGTTCACGCTTATGCCCTCATAACTTTTTGTCCACATAAGCTACCCACGCCAAATTTGCGTCCTTTTTTTTCAACATCCTAGAGATTCTAGAGGTACCCAGACTTTGTGGGTTCCCCTGAAGGAGACCAAGAAAGTAGCCAAAATACAGCGAAAATGTTTTTTTTTTTTCAAAAAAATTGGAAAAAAGGACTGCAGAAGAAGGCTTTTGTTTTTTTCCCAGACAAAGGCATCAACAAAGGGTTTTCAGTGCTAAAATCACCATCTTCCCAGCTTTCAGGAACAGGCAGACTTGAATCAGAAAACCACATTTTTCAACACAATTTTGGCATTTTACTGGGACATACCCCATTTTTTTAAAATGTTGTGCTTTCAGCCTCCTTCCAGTTAGTAAAAGAAATGGGTGTGAAACCAGTGCTGTATCCCGGACAGCTAAACATTTCGGAAAAGCAGACAAAATTGTGAATTCAGCAAGGGGTCATTATGTAGATCCTACAAGGTTTTCCTACAGAAAATAACAGCTGAAATAAAAAATATTGAAATTGAGGTAAAAACAGCCATTTATCTCCATGTTTTACTCTGTAACTGTTTCCTGCGATGTCAGATTTTTTAAAGCAATATACCATTATGTCTGCTGGACTGGTTGCGGGGATATATAGGGCTTGTAGGTTCTTCTAGAACCCTAGGTACCCAGAGCCAATAAATAAGCTGGACCTTGCAATGAGTTTCCATTCTGTACCGGGTATACAGCAATTCATTTGCTGAAATATAAAGAGTGTAAAATAGGTAACAAGAAAACCTTTGTATTTCCAAAATGGGCACAAGATAAGGTGTTGAGAAGCAGTGGTCATTTCCACATCTCTGAATTCCAGGATTCCCATACTAGCATGTAAATTATAGGGCATTTTCAAATAGACGTCTTTTTTACACACTGTCTTACATTTGGAAAGAAAAAATGTAGAGAAAGACAAGGGGCGATAACACTTTCTGATATTCTGTGTTCCCCCAAGTCTCTCAATAAAAATGGTACCTCACTTGTGTGGGTAGACCTAATGCCCGCGACAGGAAACGCAACATGGACACATTACATTTTTACATTGAAAACTGACGTGTTGTTTGGAAAGGGCCTAGCTGTGGATTTTGGCCTCTAGCTCAGCCTGCACCTAAGGAAACTCACCAAACCTGTGCATTTTTTTAAACTAGAGATCTAGGGGAATCCAAGATGGGGTGACTTGTAGGGCTTTCACCAGGTTCTGTTACCCAGAATCCTTTGCAAACCTCAACATTTGGCAAAAAAACACTTTTTCCTCACATTTCGGTGACAGAAAGTTCTGGAATCTGAGAAGAACCACAAATTTCCTTCCACCCAGCGTTTTCCCAAGTCTCACAATAAAAATGGTACCTCACTTGTGTGGGTAGGCCTAGTGCCTGTGAAAGGAAATGCCCCAAAACATTATCTGGACACATCAAAATTAAAAACTACCTGTTTTTGCGGGGGCACCTGCGTTTTTGGTCCTGGGCTCAGCAGCCATACTGGGAAACCTACCAAACCCAGACATTTCTGAAAACTAGACACCCGAGCGAGTCTAGGAAGGTGTGACTTGCGTGGATCCCCCAGTGTTTTCTTACCCAGAATCCTCAGCAAACCTCAAATTTAGCTAAAAGATCACATTTTCCCCACATTTCTGTGTGGTATCACCGTAATGGGACATTTTTCCTACCACCCAATGTTTCCCTCAGTCTCCTGGTAAAAATGATACCTCACTTGTATAGGCGGGCCAAGTGCTTGTGACAGGGAAGAGCCAAAAACATGTCAAAATTGAGGGGGAACCAAAGTGGGTCCAAAAGGGTAGTTTGAAAAAAAACATTTTTAGGCTGACAAGTGGGGCAGAATTTTTATCGGTATGGATGCGACAATGCTGGGTGGTAGGAATTTTTGTAGATTCCGGAAGGTTCTATCACAAAAATGTGGGAAAAATGTGTGATTTCCAGTAAAGGTGGAGGTTTGCAGAGCATTGTGTGTAAGAAAATGGTGCGGGTGCATGGACAGCACACCACCCTGTACTCACCCAGATGTTTAGTTTTCAGATGTGTCTAGGTCTTGTGGATTTTTCTACATGGAAGCGTCCCAAAGCCCAAAAGGTGCAGCCCTCACCATTGACAGCCGGCAGCTTTAGGAAGGGAGGGGAGCGGGCGGGAAGCACACATACACTCATTCTTACCCACATGCACATCATTAACAACACTCATAACATTCAAACATGCACGCACGCACCAACCATTCATTTTAAAAGATCAAACACACACACTCATTCTTTCACACACACATGCAGCCATGCACATCCATTAACAACACTCATAACATTCAAACATGCACGCACGCACCAAACATTCATTTTAAAAGATCACACGCACACACACTTACCTTCAGCCTCGGAGGTCCCAAGAGGGTTGGGACTGCTGCCTACCCTCATTGGCCTACCTTAGGTCTGCCAATGAGAGAAGGCAGCAGTCCCAGCCTTGTCACAGAGTGGGATGGGGTCAGTGAGACTGCTGACCCCACCCCACCCTGTGACGAAGTGTCACTGATTGAGACTCACCCTGGGCGCTTCATGGCTTAAACCTGAAGCGCCCAGGTCAAAGTCACCCAGGGGAGGGCCTTGAGGCACCTTTGCTGAGCCGAGGAGATCACGCCCATAGGAGCTGTGACCTCCTCAGCCCAGCAAAGATCAGCTCAGGCAGCCAGGAGTCTGCGCAAATCGTGCATGTCTACTCCTGGCTGCCTGACCTGAACATGAAGAGTATCTGTCAGGCTGACCTTTGTTCAGCCTGACAGACACTCTTCATGAGTGGCAAAAGGTGGTGGTGCGTGGCCCCTCCGCCCTAAAGGACGGGCCGCACCTGGCCCTCACCATTCCAAGTGGGACGATTTGAGAGTTCGACAAGCTCTCATGGCCCAAATGTAAAACCAAAATCCAAAATAATCAAATGTTCTCTTGCTTGCCGTGGGATAAGATGTTTTAGTGTGTGGGGGGGAGCTGAAAGACTGTTACCCCCTTCAGTTGGGGTGGGGCATAACCATGCTCATACTGGTTGGTAGCCAGCACCCCACTATTTTTTTTTAATTCCCTGGCATCTAGTAGGCTTTCTGCCCCCTGGGGAGTGGATCGGGGGTAATTGCCCCATCTACCCTCCGGTGGGCGGAACAACTTTGGCCCCATTTATTTGTGATGGGGTATGGACAAAAAAAATCTTCCCTGGTCTCTGGTGGGCTTTCTGCCCCCCTTGGGGGCAAATGAGCTTTCCAAAAATAGGCTGATCCGCCTTCAAGGGGGGCAGATATGGCCAACAGTAATGTGCCCCCATGGGGAGCGACCCTTGCCCAAGGGCCTGCCCCCCAAACAAAACACACACATACTCACACACCAATCCCTGGTGTCCAAGTGGTTTCCGCCCCCTCAAGGGCAGATCGCCTTAATAGAAATAGGCCGACCTGCCCCCAATGGGGGCAGAAATGGGCTAAAATAAATTTGCCCCCCCAAGGGAGTCACCCATGCGTAAGGGGTCGCTCCCCTTGCGTGAAATCGGCGCAAAAACTCCCTTGTGCCTAGTGGCTTCTGCCCCCTTGGTGGCAGATTGGCCTCATAAAAATAGGCTGATCTGCTGGCCTAAAATAAATTTTCCCCCCAGGGGAACGACCCTTGCCCAAGGGGTCGCTCCCCTTGTGTGAAATTGACAAAAAAAAATTAAAATCCCTGGTGTCGAGCAGAAAAAATTAAAATCCCTGGTGTCTAGCAGAGGGGGGCATAAATGGCCTAAAAAGATTTTACCTCCCAGGGGATCGACCCTTGCCTAAGGGGTCGCTCCCCACGTCTAAAAACAAACAAAAAAAATAATAATAATAATAATCCCTGGTGCCTAGAGGTTGCCCCCCCCGAGGGCAGATCGGCCTAATTACAATAGGCTGATCTGCCTCCAGGGAGACAGAAATGGCCTAAAACAAATTTGCCTCCCACAGGAGAATGACACTTGCCTAAGGGGTCGCTCCCCTTGTGTGAAATTGACAAAAAAAAATCCCTGATATCTAGTGGTTTCTGTCCTCCTTGGGGGCAGATTGGCCTAATAAAAATAGTCCGATCTGCCAAGGGGGGCAGAAATGGCCAACATAGAATTTCCCCCCCCCCCCCAGGGGAGCGACCCTTGCCTAAGGGGTTTCTCCCACATATAAGAAAATAAACGAACCCCAAAAAAAAGAATCCCTGGTGTCTAGCGGTTTCTGCCTCCCCCCCGGGGGCAGACCGGCCTAATTAGAATAGGCTTATCAGCCCCCCCAGGGGGGCAGGGGGCAGAAACGGCCTAAATATAATTTGCCCCATTGGGGAGCGGTCCTTGCCCAAGGGGCCGCTCCCCTTATATGTAAATAAAAAATAAAAAAAAATCCCTGGTGTCTAGTGGCATTTCTGCTGCCTAATCACATCCCGATTGGGCAGCAGAAATGCAGAAAGAGACGTCAAAGGAAAGAAAAGGCCTTTCCTTTCCTTTAATGCCTCTCTCCCCCCTCCACATGATCGGAGGAGAAATGCTTTTAGATTTCTCCTTCAATCCGTGCTGGAAGGGGGCAGCCTCTGATGAGGTCAGCACGCAATTGCGTGCTGACATCATCAGACGCCACAGGGGTGGGTCGGCGGGCGTCGAAGGGGAAGCCATTCCCCTTCCATCCCTGCCCTGGGGCGTGGAGGCGAGGCTCATGTGTCGGTCCAAGGACATAATGGTTACCTCTTTGGCACCTCAGCACCGCAGCCAAGGATGTAACCATTACGTCCTTGGCTGCCAAGGGGTTAAGTAGGCTTTTTAGCATAATTTATGACTTTCTCCTTCTTCCCTTCCTTCAGTATTCCCTTCTTTCCTTCCATCTACCCTTCTTCCCTTCATTCTTTCTATCTATCTTCTCTTCCTGTCCTTCATACCTTCTCCCTTCTATTTATATATCTTTCCTCTTTCGATCAGTGACTGCTATCCTTCTCACCAGAGGACCCTGGACCTTTTATAAAATGAAAGGGGCTGATTTGCTACAGTACATACTTAGAGCAGCGGTCAAGTTCACTCTTCCAAAACTGTGGTTTAGACACTTCTACTCACTTTTGGCTGTGATGCATTCTGACTGCACTTTTTGCTTTGGGGTGCTGTTAGAAATGTGGACTCTCATTGGCAGTGGTTTGCACCCTGTCCATGTAGGGGCCTTCACTCTGGTCAGGGTAAGGGAGCCACTCACCTAAGATAACCCCTGCTCACCCCCTTGGTAACTTGGCACGAGAAGTCAGGTTTTTCACAGAGGCAATGTGTTTTGTACACACACACAAACAGTAGCACAGTAAAGCCACCACAAAAGGGCACCACACAGGTTTAGAAAAATAGCCAATATTTATCTAAGTAAAACAAGACCAAAATAAAAACAATCCAACATATAAAAGTAAAGATACAATTTTTTAAAGATTAAATCCCAATAAAGCGCTTAGAAACACAATAGCTCCAACTAGGGCTATCACAGTGTCGTTGATGGAGTCGTTCTCAACAGTCTGACTCCACCCGCAAGAGAGTGGGGGCCAGTCACAGAGTTGCACCAACCCCCAGGTACAGTACCTTTGAAAAACGATAAAACAAAGACGTTGCACAGAGTCAGGGAGGTGAGGCGTTGCTGGAGCCGGTGCGGGGTCAGTTCCTTACTGCTACCCAGGAGGTGAAGCATTGGTTCCTTACTGCAGGGGAGGTGAGCCATTGGTTTCTTACAGTTGCAAGGGAGGTGATGCGGTGTTGGCGGCGAGGTGTTGGTTCTTTATGGCAGGGTCGATGAATTTTGCGGATCAAGACGCAATGGGATGACCTCTCGGTGTGCGGTCACATGACAGGGCCACAGGCGTCATGGCGGAGTTGGGCGTTACAGATGTCGGTGACACATCACTCAGGACTCACGATGTTGTGGGCCTTCAGAGGCCCTGCAGCAGCTTCGGGCCAGTGGTCAGTGCAGTGACATCGGTCACAGTCGTTGCACTTCAGCGGGGACCACAGCTTCGGATGTAGGTAGCTTCATTGAGTCGAGCAGCGGCGCCGGTTCTGGAGTTGTCTGGAGTCGATGTGCCTGGTTATTCTTGTTTTCACCAGAACTCACTTTCAAGGGCCCAGGAACTGGATTTTGTACCACTTGGCAAGTCTGGACTCTAAGCAAGAAAGCCAAGGTGCTGGCAGATGAGGTCTTTGATGTCCCTGAGAATTCTATCAGGAGTCAAGATCAGTTCAAGCCCTTGGAGAACCTTGGAAAGCAGGATGTAGAAAGCAAAGTCCAGCCCTTTCACCCCCAGCCAGGGCAGAAGTAGCAGCAGCAGGCCATCACTGCAAAGCAACAGGCAGAGTGGCAGGTCTTCTCCCTGGCAAAATGTCCTCAGTCCAGAAGTGGTCTGAAGTTGTGGGGTCAGCAGTCCAGTACTTATACTCATTTCTGCCTTTGAAGTTGGCAAAATACAAAGGAAAGTCTTTGTAGTGCACAAGACCCTGACTCTCCCTGTCCTGGCCACATACACACTCCAGGGGGTTGGAGTCCAGACACACTCCAGCGGGGTTGGAGACTGCTTTGTGTAAGGACAGGCACAGCCCTATTCAGGTGCAAGTGTCAGCTCCTTTCTCCACTGTAACCCAGGAAGACCCATCAGGATATGCAGGACACACCTCTGCTCCATTTGTGTGACTGTGTAGAGTGAATTCACAAACAGTGCAACTGTCAGTCTGACCCAGACATGTATTCAGCAGCCAGACGGAGGCACAGAATGGTTAAGCAAGAAAATACCCACTTTCTAAAAGTGGCATTTTCAAAATTACAATTTAAAAACCAACTTCACCAAAAGATGTATTTTTAAATTGCAACTTCAGAGACCCCAAACTCCACATCTCTATCTGCTCCCAATGGGATATTACACTTAAATTATATTTTAAGGCAATACCCATGTTATCCTGTGGGAGAGATAGCTTTTGCAATAGTGAAAAACAAATTTAGCAGTATTCCACTATCAGGACATGTAAAACACACTAGTACATGTCCTACCTTTTAAATACACTGCACCTTGCCATTGATATTTCCTTGGGCCTACCTTAGGGGCGACTTACATGTAGTAAAAGGGAAGGTTTGGGCGTGGCAAGTGGGTGCACGTGCCAGATCGAACTGGCAGTTTAAAACTACACACACAGAAACTGCAGTGGCAGGTCTGAGACATGTTTACAGGGCTACTCATGTGGGTGGCGCAATCTGTGCTGCAGGCGCACTAGATACAAATAAGCAGGGTAACCCAATATTCCCCACAGAACTGGGTAATCTAAACTTTAAAGCAGGCAATGTTCATGGAGGAATCATTTGTATACAAATATGTCAGCGCTATTAAATACTATTAATGTTGTAAGTAACCATAAATCATATTCCATAAATTCAAATAAATCTTCAAACAGCGTGTAATTAGTTTCTGGAAAAATGAAGAATTTTTATATATTCACTAATAATATATTCATCAATATAGCAAAGCAAAAAAGATTTTTTTTTGTGTTTTTATACAAATGCAATTGTGACCCTTCTAGTCCACAATCCCTTTACATCCAAGGGACAGAAGGAGAGCACCAACCCTCCTGACTCTCCAACCACAAAAGGTCTTTGAGTCCTATATGCAGTCTTTCAAAAAAATCTGAAATCACTCCTAATGGACTCCAGCCGCTCATGCGATGAATTGTGTCATCGAGACTATAAGGTCAACATTTCAGTCTCCCGAGCCTCAAACCATCCATGAGACCAACCTCAGGACAATGTGTCAAAGTGGATTAAATCACAATAATTGTTGATCTACAGCACAATAAATAACCCACATTAATGAAATGCACTACAACACTAAAAGGCAGTAGAAAACCAAAACACGCTGTACATGCAAGTTAATCGCCAACTTACAAGGCACCCTAAAAAACAGCCTACATAAACCTCAGTGTAAAACGTGCATTTTTCACATCATCAAAACATGCAACACAAAATTTACACCAAAAAGTGTACATATATATATGTTGATATTGATATATATATATATATATATATATATATACACACACATACATACATAAATATATATATATATATATGTATATACACACATGCATATACATACACATATCCATAAAATAAAATCACCCATTAGTGCTCCTCAAACAACTGACAAAAGTTAAATACCCCAAGCAAAGTGAACCAACTCATAACTCTAAACCAATTCCAAAAATAAAGCAACACAGCATAGTAGTTTTTGCTTCAACATCAACTTCCTAGAAAAGAACTGCTTAATCCTTTTCGTCCGGCACGTCCAACTAAACAAAAAAAAAACATACCAAGTCAAGAGTAAAGTTCTAACATTCGATCTACAGTAGCAGGACTCCCACAGGACCATGCTTACCACTAGTCAGTTACTTCAGTATGAAGAAAGAACGATGTAATCTAAATGAAGACAAAATAAATGCCAATCCATTAACCCCTTCCCCGCCACGGACGTAATGGTTACGTCCATGGCAGCGCCCGTGTGGCGCCATGGACGTAACCATTACGTCCAGGGACTGGCAGTCGGGGGAAGCGCTAGCGCTTCCCCCGAGGGCCGCCCCCCAACACCCCCAGGCCAGGGCTGAAAGGGGAATCCCTTCCCCTTCCCCTTTCACGCCCAACCCCCCCGCCCCCCCCCCCATGACGTGAGCGCGCGATCGCGCGCTGATTTCATGGAAACGGGGAATGACGCGCTGGAAGCCATTTGCTTCCAGCGCGTCAAGGGAGAAGGTGAGTATTTCACCTTCGTGCGGGGTGGGGGTGCTCTCAGAGAGGCATCGAGGGAAGGGAAAGGGTTTTCCTTTCCCTCGATGTCTCTTTGAGCATTCCTGCTGCCCGATCGCGATGCGATCGGGCAGCAGGAATGCCCACTAGACACCAGGGATTTCTGTATGTGTGTGTGTGAGTGAATATTAGTGTAGGGGAGCGACCCCTTGGGCAAGGGTCGCTCCCCTTTGGGGGCACATGCTTTTCACGTCGTTTCTGCCCCCCCTGGGGGCAGATTGGCCCTATTTTTAGGCCGATCTGCCCCCAAGGGGGGCAGAAAGCCACTAGACACCAGGGATTTTATTGTTGCTGTGTATTTTTTGTGTTGGGGGGCGGCCCCTTGGGCAAGGGTCGCTCCCCTTTGGGGGCACATGTATTTTACGTCGTTTCTGCCCCCCCTGGGGGCAGATTGGCCCTATTTTTAGGCCGATCTGCCCCCAAGGGGGGCAGAAAGCCACTAGACACCAGGGATTTTATTGTTGATTTGTATTTTTTGTGTTGGGGGGCGGCCCCTTGGGCAAGGGTCGCTCCCCTTTGGGGGCAAATGTATTTTACGTCGTTTCTGCCCCCCCTGGGGGCAGATTGGCCCTATTTTTAGGCCGATCTGCCCCCAAGGGGGGCAGAAAGCCACTAGACACCAGGGATTTTATTGTTGATGTGTATTTTTTGTGTTGGGGGGCGGCCCCTTGGGCAAGGGTCGCCCCCAGGGGCCCTCATGTATTTTTGGGCAGTTCTGCCCCCCTTGGGGGCAGAGAGGCCTATTTTTTTTAGGCCTTTCTGCCCCCAAGGGGGGCAGAATCCCAATAGCACCAGAAATAGTATGTATGTATGTGTGCTTTGTGTTGGGGGGTGGCCCCTTGGGCAAGGGTCGCTCCCCCCAGGGGCGCAATGTATTTATTGTCGTTTCTGCCCCCCTTGGGGGCAGATTGGCCCTATTTTTAGGCCGATCTGCCCCCAAGGGGGGCAGAAAGCCACTAGACACCAGGGATTTTATTGTTGATGTGTATTTTTTGTGTTGGGGGGCGGCCCCTTGGGCAAGGGTCGCCCCCAGGGGCCCTCATGTATTTTTGGGCAGTTCTGCCCCCCTTGGGGGCAGAGAGGCCTATTTTTTTTAGGCCTTTCTGCCCCCAAGGGGGGCAGAATCCCAATAGCGCCAGAAATAGTATGTATGTATGTGTGCTTTGTGTTGGGGGGTGGCCCCTTGGGCAAGGGTCGCTCCCCCCAGGGGCGCAATGTATTTATTGTCGTTTCTGCCCCCCTTGGGGGCAGATTGGCCCTATTTTTAGGCCGATCTGCCCCCAAGGGGGACAGAAAGCCACTAGACACCAGGGATTTTATTGTTGATGTGTATTTTTTGTGTTGGGGGGCGGCCCCTTGGGCAAGGGTCGCCCCCAGGGGCCCTCATGTATTTTTGGGCAGTTCTGCCCCCCTTGGGGGCAGAGAGGCCTATTTTTTTTAGGCCTTTCTGCCCCCAAGGGGGGCAGAATCCCAATAGCGCCAGAAATAGTATGTATGTATGTGTGCTTTGTGTTGGGGGGTGGCCCCTTGGGCAAGGGTCGCTCCCCCCAGGGGCGCAATGTATTTATTGTCGTTTCTGCCCCCCTTGGGGGTAGATTGGCCCTATTTTTAGGCCGATCTGCCCCCAAGGGGGGCAGAAAGCCACTAGACACCAGGGATTTTATTGTTGATTTTTATTTTTTGTGTTGGGGGGTGGCCCCTTGGGCAAGGGTCGCCCCCAGGGGCCCACATGTATTTTTGGGCAGTTCTGCCCCCCTAGGGGGCAGATATGCCTATTTTTTAGGCCTTTCTGTCCCCAAGGGGGGCAGAATCCCCATAGCGCCAGGGATACTATGTATGTGTGTGTGTGCTTTGTGTGGGGGTGTGGCACCTTGGGCAAGGGTCGCCCCCCCCCAAATGGTGCAATGTAATCTGGGTGATTTCTGCCCCCTCCCCTTGGGGGTAGATTGGCCTATTTTTTTTTTAGGCCCATCTTCCCCCAAGCAGAGAAGACTAGACACGGGAAAATGAAAAAATGGTTAGTGGCGGAGTGTTTGTCAACTGGCGAAGTATTTACTTTTATGATAATAACAGTTTTTCTCCTTTTTGTTTTAGTTCAAAGCTTTTGCTGACTTTGCTGTGGCTTGTTGCAGTTTTGGCAGTAGTTGTCCTGCGGTTTGCGTAGTTGCATGTTTTAGGTAAGTAAATAAATTTACTCCAAGTGAGTATTGTTGCAATGCATGAATGACATGTTTGTAGGTGGTGTACTGAATGCAGGATTGTGTGTGAAATTGTCCTTAGAGTTATGCACAATGATTATTGTGTTGTCTTATGTCTAATTTGCTTTTTTTTTTCTCTTTTTAGTGGGATATCGTTGGTGATTGCTGTGGCTGTGCAGAGTAGTTGCTGGTGAGTCAAGCTTTTTCAGGCAAGTGAGCAGTATAGTTTTTGAGTTTATAATTCTTAGTGATAAACCTATACTTTGTTACTTATCTTACACAGTGCTGGTTGTTGGTGGTGTATTTGTCCAGTTAATTTTAGTAGGAAGGATCATGGCCAGCCGTAGGATGACCGCTCAGCAGGTTGTTAGTGTGCTTTTTGAGTCATCTTCTGACCATGAATATGAGATTGACTCTGCATCTGAGGCAGAGGAGGAAGTGCAGGATTCTGGAAGTGAATTTTCTGTCAGAGATGAATCATCTGATGATGAAGCCACTCTCAGTGCTGATGAAGGGCCTGTTTTAGAGGAGGATAGTGATGTGCCAATGGTGCAGGAGCCAGCGGCTGAAAGGCTTCCCATTGGAAGACCTGACGCATGGGTTGCACCAAACATGGAGCAGCTACAGTTGCCTGCGTTTACTGGTTTTCCAGGGTGTCGAGTTAATACGGAAAACTTTTTGCCCGTCAACTTTTTTGAGTTGTTTATGGACGATATATTTTTGGAAGAGATTGTTGAGCAGACTAATTTGTATGCAGAGCAGTTTTTGAGGGACAACGCTGCCAGACTTAGGCCACACTCTAGAGCTAGCCGGTGGATTCCCACAAATCTGGAAGAGTTGAAAAAGTTCTTGGGTTTAACTTTTTTGATGGGGCTGATAAGGAAGCCGTCGCTGTCTTCATATTGGTCTACTAGTCCCTTGATGGCAACTGCTATATTTCCTGCCATCATGAGTCGTAACCGGTATGAGCTTCTTCTTCGGATGTTGCATTTTGTAGATAATGCTTTAGCCTTGCCACGAGATCATCCTGATTCTGACCGTCTTTTTAAGATTAGACCTGTCCTTGATCATTTGGTAGATCGGTTTTCAGAGATCTATGTTCCAGGGAAAGAAATATCTGTAGATGAGTCTTTGGTCCTGTTCAAGGGTCGTTTGGTTTTTAGGCAGTACATTCCTAGCAAGAGGGCACGGTATGGAATTAAATTGTATATGCTGTCAGAAAGTAGTACAGGATATGTTTATAATTTCCGGGTCTACACTGGTAGGGATTCCAATATTGACCCCCCTGGTTGTCCTCCCACTTTTGGAGTTAGTGAGAAAATTGTGTGGGAACTTGGTAGACGACTGTTTAACAAAGGTCACCATTTATATGTAGATAACTTCTACACTGGAGTTCGGTTGTTCAAGGAGTTGTTCAGAGTGGACACTGTTGCTTGTGGCACAATCCGCTCTAATCGGAAAGGCTATCCAAAAGAGCTTGTCTGTAAAAAACTTGAGAAGGGACAGTGCAGTGCCTTGCGGAATGATGAGCTGCTAGCTCTGAAATTTGTAGACAAGAGGGATGTATACATGCTAAGCACCATCCATGATGAGAGTACTTCACCTGTGGCTGTTTGGGGTCAGGTTGCCGAAGTGCGCAAACCTGTGTGCATCTTAGACTATAATAAGCACATGGGTGGTGTTGATAGAGTAGATCAGAGGTTAGAACCTTACACTGCTGCTCGTAAGTCTTATGTGTGGTATAAGAAATTAGCGCTTCACTTGTTCCACTTGGCAACTTTTAATGCTTTTGTTGTGTTTAAGGATAGTTCTCCAGAGTCAAGGATGACATTTGTGAAATTTCAGGAGTCTATCATAGCTAGCCTTGTTGTGCTGGAACAGGCAAGAGTTCCTAGAGAAGCAGTGGTGGAGGATGTGGCTAGATTGAAAGATCGTCACTTTGCTGAGCACATTCCTCCCACGGCCAAAAAAAACTTTCCTGCTAAGAGATGTAGAGTCTGTGCTCGAAGAGGTATCAGGAAGGAGACTAGGATGTACTGCCCTGATTGTCCTTCAAAGCCTGGGCTGTGTGTGGGTGGCTGTTTCAGGAGCTACCACACACAGAAGAATTATTGGGAAATTCCGTGAGCGTAAACTGGTGTTTTATATTTTTATATGTTCGGTTTCACGGTTGGCATTAGTCATGTATTCAGTTAGAGCTTTTGTGTTTGTAGTTTTGTACTAATTTATGATTAGTGGTTTCTTTGTTGTTTAAAAACAAAAAAAAGGGGATGGCATGTGTAGAGTGGCGCTTGGCTGGCGGCGTGGGTGTGGTGGCGCTTGGCTGGCGGTGTGTGTGGGGTGGCGCTTGGCTGGCGGTGTGTGTGGGGTGGCGCTTGGCTGGCGGTGTGTGTGGGGTGGCGCTGGGCTGGCGGTGTGTGTGGGGTGGCGCTGGGCTGGCGGTGTGTGTGGGGTGGCGCTTGGCTGGTGGTGTGGGTGGGGTGGCGCTTGGCTGGCAGTGCCGGCCAAACGCCAGTCCACACACTCATCAGCTGGTGTGATTGCTGTATCAGGCATGTGGGCGTATGAAAGTGATGGGCCCTTGACTGGCGCTGTCTGTGGATGCGAGTCTTGTAATGTGCTGGGCCCGTGGCTGGCGGCGTGAATGGTCTAGTGCATGTCATGTATGAAAGGTGTGTGAATGGACTGTAAAGCGGTTGGTGCCTTGTCGTGGCTGTACAGCTCACGAGCTGTGAGTCATTGGTTCAGTTTTTTGGCCTTTCAGTTATTACCAGTGCATTTCACTTTTGTGAAATCTCTTGTTAATAAAATTTGATCTACTGAACCATCACTCACCCTCGTGCCAAATCCAACCAGTATGTGTGGTACAAATGACAAAACCTGCTCCGCTGTAATCAGGCGTCGCAGCACACTTGAGACACGCTAGGTGCCTCAGGTGGGACCCCGATGATGAAGCATGCCACCAACTTGGTTGGTGGGTGAGGGGTCTTCTTCACATAACCTAAGTGTGTTTCTTTTCACAATTTTAGTGTTTGGCACATCACGGACGTATGTGCACACATCAAAGTGATATATTCCAAAAATACCTGTGTTTGGGGGGGAGGGCCCACCTATGTTTTTGGTCCTGGGTGCGGCCGTCATGTAGGGAAACCTACAAAACCCAGAAACTTTTTAAAACTAGGCACCCCAAGGAGTCTAGGGAGGTGTGGCTTGTGTGGCTCCCCCAACATTTTCTTACCCAGACTCCTCTGTAAACCTCACAATTTGCATAAAAAAGCATATTTTCCTGATTTTTCTTAGTAGGATCACCGCTCCAGCACAAAATTCCTACTCCCCAGTTTTCCCCTCAGTCTCCCAAGTAAAATGACACCTCACTTATGTGGGTCCCCAAAGCAGAGTCCGTCTAAAGATGTATAAAAGAATATGCCCTTATAAACTTGCTGTGCTATCCCTTCTATCCCTTCAGGTTTTGGGCCTTATTATGTTGCAGGCACCTGGGCCACCCACACAAGTGAGGTATCATTTTTATCGGGAGACTTGGGGGAACGCTGGGTGGAAGGAAATTTGTGGCTCCTATCAGATTCCAGAACTTTCTGCCACAGAAATGTGAGGAACATGTGTTTTTTTAGCCAAATTTTGAGGTTTGCAAAGGATTCTGGGTAACAGAACCTGGTCCGAGCCCCGCAAGTCACCCCTCCTTGGATTCCCCTAGGTCTCTAGTTTTCAGAAATGCACTGGTTTGGTAGGTTTCCCTAGGCGCCGGGTGAGCTACAGGCCAAAATCCGCAGGTAGGCACTGTTTTCTCCCAAAATTGTGGATGTGTCCACGTTGCGCTTTGGGGTGTTTCCTGTCGCAGGCGCTAGGCCTACCCACGCAAGTGAGGTATCATTTTTATCGGGAGACTTGGGGGAACGCTGGGTGGAAGGAAATTTGTAGCTCCTCTCAGATTCCAGAACTTTCTGCCACAGAAATGTGAGGGACATGTGTTTTTTTAGCCAAATTTTGAGGTTTGCAAAGGATTCTGGGTAACAGAACCTGGTCCGAGCCCCGCAAGTCACCCCTCCTTGGATCCCCCTAGGTCTCTAGTTTTCAGAAATGCACAGGTTTGGTAGGTTTCCCTAGGTGGCGGCTGAGCTAGAGGCCAAAATCTACAGGTAGTCACTTTGCTAAAAACAGCTCTGTTTTCTGTGATATGTCCACGTTGTGTTTTGGGGCATATCCTGTCGCGGGCGCTAGGCCTACCCACACAAGTGAGGTATCATTTTTATCGGGAGAC
Organism: Pleurodeles waltl; assembly: GCF_031143425.1. Lineage (NCBI taxonomy): Eukaryota > Metazoa > Chordata > Amphibia > Caudata > Salamandridae > Pleurodeles > Pleurodeles waltl. The sequence continues at coordinate 529,070,823 of NC_090447.1, read as the reverse complement.
GTGGGGGAACGCTGGGTGGAAGGAAATTTGTAGCTCCTCTCAGATTCCAGAACTTTCTGCCACAGAAATGTGAGGAACATGTGTTATTTTAGCCAAACTTTGAGGTTTGCAAAGGATTCTGGGTAACAGAACCTGGTCCGAGCCCCACAAGTCACCCCTCCTTGGATTCCCCTAGGTCTCTAGTTTTCAGAAATGCACAGGTTTGGTAGGTTTCCCTAGGTGGCGGCTGAGCTAGAGGCCAAAATCTACAGGTAGGCACTTCGCAAAAAACACCTCTGTTTTTTTCCAAAATTTAGGATGTGTCCACGTTGCGCTTTGGGGTGTTTCCTGTCGCCGGCGCTAGGCCTACCCACGCAAGTGAGGTATCATTTTTATCGGGAGACTTGGGGGAACGCTGGGTGGAAGGAAATTTGTAGCTCCTCTCAGATTCCAGAACTTTCTGCCACAGAAATGTGAGGGACATGTGTTTTTTTAGCCAAATTTTGAGGTTTGCAAAGGATTCTGGGTAACAGAACCTGGTCCGAGCCCCGCAAGTCACCCCTCCTTGGATCCCCCTAGGTCTCTAGTTTTCAGAAATGCACAGGTTTGGTAGGTTTCCCTAGGTGGCGGCTGAGCTAGAGGCCAAAATCTACAGGTAGTCACTTTGCTAAAAACAGCTCTGTTTTCTGTGATATGTCCACGTTGTGTTTTGGGGCATATCCTGTCGCGGGCGCTAGGCCTACCCACACAAGTGAGGTATCATTTTTATCGGGAGACGTGGGGGAACGCTGGGTGGAAGGAAATTTGTGGCTCCTCTCAGGTTCCAGAACTTTCTGCCACAGAAATGTGAGGAACATGTGTTTTTTTAGCCAAATTTTGAGGTTTGCAAAGGATTCTGGGTAACAGAACCTGGTCCGAGCCCCGCAAGTCACCCCTCCTTGGATCCCCCTAGGTCTCTAGTTTTCAGAAATGCACAGGTTTGGTAGGTTTCCCTAGGTGGCGGCTGAGCTAGAGGCCAAAATCTACAGGTAGTCACTTTGCTAAAAACAGCTCTGTTTTCTGTGATATGTCCACGTTGTGTTTTGGGGCATATCCTGTCGCGGGCGCTAGGCCTACCCACACAAGTGAGGTATCATTTTTATCGGGAGACGTGGGGGAACGCTGGGTGGAAGGAAATTTGTGGCTCCTCTCAGATTCCAGAACTTTCTGCCACAGAAATGTGAGGAACATGTGTTTTTTTAGCCAAATTTTGAGGTTTGCAAAGGATTCTGGGTAACAGAACCTGGTCCGAGCCCCACAAGTCACCCCTCCTTGGATCCCCCTAGGTCTCTAGTTTTCAGAAATGCACAGGTTTGGTAGGTTTCCCTAGGTGGCGGCTGAGCTAGAGGCCAAAATCTACAGGTAGTCACTTTGCTAAAAACAGCTCTGTTTTCTGTGATATGTCCACGTTGTGTTTTGGGGCATATCCTGTCGCGGGCGTTAGGCCTACCCACACAAGTGAGGTATCATTTTTATCGGGAGACGTGGGGGAACGCTGGGTGGAAGGAAATTTGTAGCTCCTCTCAGATTCCAGAACTTTCTGCCACAGAAATGTGAGGAACATGTGTTATTTTAGCCAAATTTTGAGGTTTGCAAAGGATTCTGGGTAACAGAACCTGGTCCGAGCCCCGCAAGTCACCCCTCCTTGGATTCCCCTAGGTCTCTAGTTTTCAGAAATGCACAGGTTTGGTAGGTTTCCCTAGGTGGCGGCTGAGCTAGAGGCCAAAATCTACAGGTAGGCACTTCGCAAAAAACACCTCTGTTTTTTTCCAAAATTTAGGATGTGTCCACGTTGCGCTTTGGGGTGTTTCCTGTCACCGGCGCTAGGCCTACCCACGCAAGTGAGGTATCATTTTTATCGGGAGACTTGGGGGAACGCTGGGTGGAAGGAAATTTGTAGCTCCTCTCAGATTCCAGAACTTTCTGCCACAGAAATGTGAGGGACATGTGTTTTTTTAGCCAAATTTTGAGGTTTGCAAAGGATTCTGGGTAACAGAACCTGGTCCGAGCCCCGCAAGTCATCCCTCCTTGGATCCCCCTAGGTCTCTAGTTTTCAGAAATGCACAGGTTTGGTAGGTTTCCCTAGGTGGCGGCTGAGCTAGAGGCCAAAATCTACAGGTAGTCACTTTGCTAAAAACAGCTCTGTTTTCTGTGATATGTCCACGTTGTGTTTTGGGGCATATCCTGTCGCGGGCGCTAGGCCTACCCACACAAGTGAGGTATCATTTTTATCGGGAGACGTGGGGGAACGCTGGGTGGAAGGAAATTTGTGGCTCCTCTCAGATTCCAGAACTTTCTGCCACAGAAATGTGAGGAACATGTGTTTTTTTATCCAAATTTTGAGGTTTGCAAAGGATTCTGGGTAACAGAACCTGGTCCGAGCCCCGCAAGTCACCCCTCCTTGGATCCCCCTAGGTCTCTAGTTTTCAGAAATGCACAGGTTTGGTAGGTTTCCCTAGGTGGCGGCTGAGCTAGAGGCCAAAATCTACAGGTAGTCACTTTGCTAAAAACAGCTCTGTTTTCTGTGATATGTCCACGTTGTGTTTTGGGGCATATCCTGTCGCGGGCGCTAGGCCTACCCACACAAGTGAGGTATCATTTTTATCGGGAGACGTGGGGGAACGCTGGGTGGAAGGAAATTTGTAGCTCCTCTCAGATTCCAGAACTTTCTGCCACAGAAATGTGAGGAACATGTGTTTTTTTAGCCAAATTTTGAGGTTTGCAAAGGATTCTGGGTAACAGAACCTGGTCCGAGCCCCGCAAGTCACCCCTCCTTGGATCCCCCTAGGTCTCTAGTTTTCAGAAATGCACAGGTTTGGTAGGTTTCCCTAGGTGGCGGCTGAGCTAGAGGCCAAAATCTACAGGTAGTCACTTTGCTAAAAACAGCTCTGTTTTCTGTGATATGTCCACGTTGTGTTTTGGGGCATATCCTGTCGCGGGCGCTAGGCCTACCCACACAAGTGAGGTATCATTTTTATCGGGAGACGTGGGGGAACGCTGGGTGGAAGGAAATTTGTAGCTCCTCTCAGATTCCAGAACTTTCTGCCACAGAAATGTGAGGAACATGTGTTTTTTTAGCCAAATTTTGAGGTTTGCAAAGGATTCTGGGTAACAGAACCTGGTCCGAGCCCCGCAAGTCACCCCTCCTTGGATTCCCCTAGGTCTCTAGTTTTCAGGAATGCACAGGTTTGGTAGGTTTCCCTAGGTGCCGGCTGAGCTAGAGGCCAAAATCTACAGGTAGGCACTTCGCAAAAAACACCTCTGTTTTTTTCCAAAATTTAGGATGTGTCCACGTTGCGCTTTGGGGTGTTTCCTGTCGCCGGCGCTAGGCTTACCCACGCAAGTGAGGTATCATTTTTATCGGGAGACTTGGGGGAACACTGGGTGGAAGGAAATTTGTAGCTCCTCTCAGATTCCAGAACTTTCTGCCACAGAAATGTGAGGAACATGTGTTTTTTTAGCCAAATTTTGAGGTTTGCAAAGGATTCTGGGTAACAGAACCTGGTCCGAGCCCCGCAAGTCACCCCTCCTTGGATCCCCCTAGGTCTCTAGTTTTCAGAAATGCACAGGTTTGGTAGGTTTCCCTAGGTGGCGGCTGAGCTAGAGGCCAAAATCTACAGGTAGTCACTTTGCTAAAAACAGCTCTGTTTTCTGTGATATGTCCACGTTGTGTTTTGGGGCATATCCTGTCGCGGGCGCTAGGCCTACCCACACAAGTGAGGTATCATTTTTATCGGGAGACGTGGGGGAACGCTGGGTGGAAGGAAATTTGTAGCTCCTCTCAGATTCCAGAACTTTCTGCCACAGAAATGTGAGGAACATGTGTTTTTTTAGCCAAATTTTGAGGTTTGCAAAGGATTCTGGGTAACAGAACCTGGTCCGAGCCCCGCAAGTCACCCCTCCTTGGATTCCCCTAGGTCTCTAGTTTTCAGAAATGCACAGGTTTGGTAGGTTTCCCTAGGTGCCGGCTGAGCTAGAGGCCAAAATCTACAGGTAGGCACTTCGCAAAAAACACCTCTGTTTTTTTCCAAAATTTAGGATGTGTCCACGTTGCGCTTTGGGGTGTTTCCTGTCGCCGGCGCTAGGCTTACCCACGCAAGTGAGGTATCATTTTTATCGGGAGACTTGGGGGAACACTGGGTGGAAGGAAATTTGTAGCTCCTCTCAGATTCCAGAACTTTCTGCCACAGAAATGTGAGGAACATGTGTTTTTTTAGCCAAATTTTGAGGTTTGCAAAGGATTCTGGGTAACAGAACCTCGTCCGAGCCACACAAGTCACCCCTCCTTGGATTCCCCTAGGTCTCTAGTTTTCAGAAATGCATAGGTTTGGTAGGTTTCCCTAGGTGGCGGCTGAGCTAGAGGCCAAAATCTACAGGTAGTCACTTTGCTAAAAACAGCTCTGTTTTCTGTGATATGTCCACGTTGTGTTTTGGGGCATATCCTGTTGCGGGCGCTAGGCCTACCCACACAAGTGAGGTATCATTTTTATCGGGAGACGTGGGGGAACGCTGGGTGGAAGGAAATTTGTGGCTCCTCTCAGATTCCAGAACTTTCTGCCACAGAAATGTGAGGAACATGTGTTTTTTTAGCCAAATTTTGAGGTTTGCAAAGGATTCTGGGTAACAGAACCTGGTCCGAGCCCCGCAAGTCACCCCTCCTTGGATCCCCCTAGGTCTCTAGTTTTCAGAAATGCACAGGTTTGGTAGGTTTCCCTAGGTGGCGGCTGAGCTAGAGGCCAAAATCTACAGGTAGTCACTTTGCTAAAAACAGCTCTGTTTTCTGTGATTTGTCCACGTTGTGTTTTGGGGCATATCCTGTCGCGGGCGCTAGGCCTACCCACACAAGTGAGGTATCATTTTTATCGGGATACGTGGGGGAACGCTAGGTGGAAGGAAATTTGTGGCTCCTCTCAGATTCCAGAACTTTCTGCCACAGAAATGTGAGGAACATGTGTTTTTTTAGCCAAATTTTGAGGTTTGCAAAGGATTCTGGGTAACCGAACCTGGTCCGAGCCACACAAGTCACCCCTCCTTGGATTCCCCTAGGTCTCTAGTTTTCAGAAATGCACAGGTTTGGTAGGTTTCCCTAGGTGCCGGCTGAGCTAGAGGCCAAAATCTACAGGTAGGCACTTCGCAAAAAACACCTCTGTTTTTTTCCAAAATTTAGGATGTGTCCACGTTGCGCTTTGGGGTGTTTCCTGTCGCCGGCGCTAGGCTTACCCACGCAAGTGAGGTATCATTTTTATCGGGAGACTTGGGGGAACACTGGGTGGAAGGAAATTTGTAGCTCCTCTCAGATTCCAGAACTTTCTGCCACAGAAATGTGAGGAACATGTGTTTTTTTAGCCAAATTTTGAGGTTTGCAAAGGATTCTGGGTAACAGAACCTCGTCCGAGCCACACAAGTCACCCCTCCTTGGATTCCCCTAGGTCTCTAGTTTTCAGAAATGCATAGGTTTGGTAGGTTTCCCTAGGTGGCGGCTGAGCTAGAGGCCAAAATCTACAGGTAGTCACTTTGCTAAAAACAGCTCTGTTTTCTGTGATATGTCCACGTTGTGTTTTGGGGCATATCCTGTTGCGGGCGCTAGGCCTACCCACACAAGTGAGGTATCATTTTTATCGGGAGACGTGGGGGAACGCTGGGTGGAAGGAAATTTGTGGCTCCTCTCAGATTCCAGAACTTTCTGCCACAGAAATGTGAGGAACATGTGTTTTTTTAGCCAAATTTTGAGGTTTGCAAAGGATTCTGGGTAACAGAACCTGGTCCGAGCCCCGCAAGTCACCCCTCCTTGGATCCCCCTAGGTCTCTAGTTTTCAGAAATGCACAGGTTTGGTAGGTTTCCCTAGGTGGCGGCTGAGCTAGAGGCCAAAATCTACAGGTAGTCACTTTGCTAAAAACAGCTCTGTTTTCTGTGATTTGTCCACGTTGTGTTTTGGGGCATATCCTGTCGCGGGCGCTAGGCCTACCCACACAAGTGAGGTATCATTTTTATCGGGATACGTGGGGGAACGCTAGGTGGAAGGAAATTTGTGGCTCCTCTCAGATTCCAGAACTTTCTGCCACAGAAATGTGAGGAACATGTGTTTTTTTAGCCAAATTTTGAGGTTTGCAAAGGATTCTGGGTAACCGAACCTGGTCCGAGCCACACAAGTCACCCCTCCTTGGATTCCCCTAGGTCTCTAGTTTTCAGAAATGCACAGGTTTGGTAGGTTTCCCTAGGTGGCGGCTGAGCTAGAGGCCAAAATCTACAGGTAGTCACTATGCTAAAAACAGCTCTGTTTTCTGTGATGTGTCCAGGTTGTGTTTTGGGGCATATCCTGTCGCGGGCGCTAGGCCTACCCACACAAGTGAGGTATCATTTTTATCGGGAGACGTGGGGGAATGCTGGGTGGAAGGAAATTTGTCGCTCCTCTCAGATTCCAGAACTTTCTGCCACAGAAATGTGAGGAACATGTGTTTTTTTTAGCCAAATTTTGAGGTTTGCAAAGGATTCTGGGTAACAGAACCTGGTCCGAGCCAAACAAGTCACCCCTCCTTGGATTCCCCTAGGTCTCTAGTTTTCAGAAATGCACAGGTTTGGTAGGTTTCCCTAGGTGCCGGCTGAGCTAGAGGCCAAAATCTACAGGTAGTCACTTTGCTAAAAACAGCTCTGTTTTCTGTGATGTGTCCACGTTGTGTTTTGGGGCATATCCTGTCGCGGGCGCTAGGCCTACCCAAACAAGGGAGGTATCATTTTTATCGGGAGACTTGGGGGAACATAGAATAGCAAAACAAGTGTTATTGCCCCTTGTCTTTCTCTACATTTATTCCTTCCAAATATAGGGGTGTGTGTAAAAAAGACATCTATTTGAGAAATTCCATGTAATTCACGTGCTACTATGGTCACCCCGGAATTCAGAGATGTGCAAATAACCACTGCTCCTCAACACCTTATCTTGTGCCCTTTTTGGAAATGCAAAGGTTTTCTTGATAGCTATTTTTTACTCCTTATATTTCAGCAAATGAATTACTGTATACCCGGTATAGAATGAAAACGCACTGCAGGGTGCAGCTCATTTATTGGCTCTGGGTTCCTCGGGTTCTTGATGAACCTACAAACCCTATATATCCCCGCAACCAGAGGAGTCCAGCAGACGTAACGGTATATTGCTTTCGATAATCTGACATTGCAGGGAAAAGTTACAGAGTAAAAAGTAGAGAAAAATTGATGTTTTTTTCACCTCAATTTCAATATTTTTCTTTTTCAGCTGTTATTTTCTGTAGGAAACCCTTGTAGGATCTACACAAATGACCCCTTGATGAATTCAGAATTTTGTCTACTTTTCAGAAATGTTTAGGTTTCTGGGATCCAGCATTGGTTTCATGACCATTCCGGTCACTGACTGGAAGGAGGCTGAAAGCACAAAAAATTGCACAAATGGGGTATGCCCCAGTACAATGCCAAAATTGTGTTGAAAAATTGGGTTTTCGGATTCAAGTCTGCCTGTTCCTGAAAGCTGGGAAGCTGCTGAGTTTAGCACCGCAAACCCTTTGTTGATGCCATTTTCAGGGGAAAAACCACAAGCCTTCTTCTGCAGCCCCTTTTTCCAATTTTTTTGAAAAAAACGAAATTTTCACTGTTTTTTGGCCAATTTCTTGGCCTCCTTCAGGGGAACCCACAAAGTCTGGGTATCTTTAGAATCGCTAGGATGTTGGAAAAAAAGGACGCAAATTTGGCTTGGTTAGCTTATGTGGACAAAAAGTTATGAGGGCCTAAGCGCGAACTGCCCCAAATAGGCAAAAAAAGGCCTGGCACAGGAGGGGGAAAAGGCCTGGCAGCGAAGTGGTTAACCAGATTCTCACAAACACACTAAACAGGTCGCTATGGAACATAAATCCATTAGACACAAATATTAGTTACTTCACCACAGATACATAAACTCTAACTGGGCTTGAATCAATCATAAAGCTCAGTGGTGCAAACAAACAGTCCCTTTTAACCAAATGCCTGGAGGGCATAGCCCTTTAGAAATCACATGACTTATTCACACAACTTGGAATAGAATATCTTTCATCAAGCCTATTGAATTCCTTATCGGTCCTAACATTCCATACAAAAAATAGGCAACAATATGACGCATTCAAACATCAGAGTGAATGCAGATCTTATTAAACACAGGTATACAGTCATAACTACCTCTGTGGTCAAATAGTCCCTCTCAACCAAACTCTTGGAAGGCCTTACAACTTAAAAATCACATGACCAGTCCACAAAACTGTGGTGGCCATCTTGGAACTGAATATCTTTCATAAAATCTAATCAGATACAATAAATGATCAACAATATGGTACACAAAACAAACCTGTATCAGCCAGAGGCCTCTAAAACATCAAAGTTAATGTGGATCCTACTACAAACAGCTATGCAGTCATAGCTACCTCAGTGGTCAAATAGTCCAACTCCTAATACTGAGACCTATGTATGGGGTGTATGTAGAAAAATTCTTAATTTTTCCAGAGACAAATTACACGCTGTTTGAAGATTTATTTATTTATGGAATTTGATTTATAGTTAATCCCAAAATTAATAGTATTTAATATTGCTGAAATATTTGTATGCAAATGATTCCCCATGAACATTGTGTGCTTTGCAGTCCCACTAGTAGCATTTGATTTACAGGCCTTTGGCACCTCCAGTGCACCTTACTAGGGACTTACTAGTAAATCAAATGTGCCAATCATGGAGAAAACCAATCACCAACCCAATTTAGACAGAGAACACTTGCACTTTAGCACTGGTCAGCAGTGGTAAAGTGCCCAGTGTCACGACCTGAACTCTTCTTACCACTGTAATCTGCCAGTCTCTGGGCACCACCTGCTTTCTTGCTTGTTCTGGATTGACCAAGGTAGGGGCGACCCTTTCCAGTAGCCACGGTGCTGCTGATAATAGAACACCAAGCAGGTCGTAACCTCCAGAAGGAGTCCCAGAGGAAAAAACTCAACCTAAGGAAAAACCTCAGATCAAGGAACTCCTGAAAAAGATGTTAAAGAAAAAAGAGAAGCACAAAAATCTGAAACAAAAATTGCAGGCAGAGAAAAACAGGAGAAGTTCAAAATCATAAGATACGGGAGAGAGGAGCACAACCAGAACGGAAGTGTTTGCAATGCAAGGAACAGAGGACCAACTGTGCTTATATACTGACAAACAGGAAGGGACATGAAGGAAGTATTAAAGACACCATCTTGGATTGGGAAAAGCCACCTGAATGTGAATGGGAAAATAGCCATAGTATAAAAAGTAGAGAGCAAAGCATTCAGGGAAGGAAACAAAGATTCCTGGGAAGGAGAAGATATGTCCAAAGAAGAAAAACTGCAAAACTACGAGGGCAAAAAGCAGGTGCAGCGCGAAACAGAGCCCAAAGGGAACATTTCAGATCGTGCTGCGGCCCAAAAAACAGGTTGCAGCCCGAAAAGTGGCCCGCAGCAGAAAATATCCATCCGAGACGCGGACCGCTGATCTGACCGCAGCCCGCAAGTGGGGCGCCACCGGTCTCCACGGCCTCACACCCAGAGCCCAAAAGCCAATAAAACAGGTCAGAAAAGATAGGCGAAAGAAGGTAAAATGTTTGGGGATGACCCTGCAAAAAGGGCCAGGTCTAACAGATGCATGCATATCAAGTGGGCATTTCTGTTCCCCTATCAAATGTCCTGTAGAGATTACAGTTTTTAGAACGTATACATTTTGCTCTTACCAGGTATAGTCTTCATCCACTAGCACAGGGTGTGTAGTACAAAATGTAATGGCAGAATTAATGCAAGCCAACATTTACAGGCCCCTTCCTTAGCAAAAAGTGTGTTTCGTATGAGTTGCTTGAATTACCTTTTCCACCAGGGTTTTTCAATGATTCATTCAGGACCTTCGGGTTCCAAGTAGGTGTGAAGAATCTCTCCTGTGCAGAAAGAGAACAGGATCAATGCTTTACTCTCGGTATTTCTTTCATATGGCTTTATTTTTTTCCTTTTAATGTAATTTGCTAATTTTAAAGTGTGTAATTTATGCTGTTTCCATTTTAGCCATTGATATATGCTGTATACTTAAATGGTAAATTATTTATACATATACTTGAAAAATGTCCTAATTGGGAATCATTGGAGGCAGGTTTAGTTGGATCTCCTTATCCCTCCAGTAACAGATTTGTGCTAGTTGACATGAAGCTGAACTAATTTATAGTATGGTCATTAGCCTGTAAGCATTATATAATTATGCGTTCTGTCGTGTTACACAGGATGCATGCCACTTCTTACATGCTGTTTGCATTATGAGATACAATGTTGAGATTAGCCTTTAACACCTAAAAGCGAATTAGACCAAGGCTAGGTGCAGAGACATTTTAAGGCATGAGCAAAGTGGGCAAATGCCCATGGTCCCCACTTTGCAAAGGACCCCAGGGAAAGTGAACTTTCTCTCTACATGGACGTCAATTCATCAGAATACCAGGGGTAGTGGAAGTGACATCAAATGCCCTTTGACCATGATGGCGTCACAGGATCACTCAATCAATCAACCAATCGATCAGTCAATCAGTCACTATTTGTTAAGTGCGGCTAATCACCCGACAGGGTATCCACACACTTGCAGGTCCTGGAGGCTCATTTGAATGGCCAGGTCTTGTGGGCCCTTCAGAATTCCGGAAGTTAGGTGATGGTCTGGAGTTGAGTGGGGAGTTTGCACACAAAATGGGGGGAAAAGCAAGGAGAAAGCAGTGAAAATGAGGGAAGAGCAAGGAGAAGACACACAAAAAACAGGGGAAAGAGCACGGAGAAAGCAGTGAAAACGAGAGAAAAGCAAGGAGAAGGCACACAAAAAAACAGGGGAAAAAGCAAGGAGACCAGCAAGAATGAGGGAAAAACAAGGATAAGGCACTCAAAAGACAGGAGCAAGAGTGATGCAGCTGCACGTGGAGAGCTGGGACATCACACATCCTTTGACCCAGATGACATCACATGCCATTTGTCAAAGTACAATAAACACTAGCACAATTAAATATTAGATAAAAAATGAAACTAAAACAGACAGAGGAGTAGTCATGTTGCCACTTGAACATTACACAGAGAGCTGCAGAGATATGCTTTGTCCAAGCACAACCATCACACTTGACTTGCAACGTGCATTATTTTTCCTTTATTGAGACACACATCGAGTTGTTATTATCCACAACTATTTAACCTTTCCTACCACTGAGATATCAAAAGAGTTCTTCTAATGCACCTCAATCCTGACATGTACAGCACACTAGTTCAATAGTCCCAAGACATGTGATCCATATGGGTTTTCACTGTCCTTTGGTTTCAAAGTACTGACAGCTGATGAGTTCTAACATCGATACTGTGGCCCAGAGTACATATTTCTAGTAATATCATTATATATTATTAGAGCTCTCACAGTGCATCAGTGCACTGTGGGACCATAGCATCAAAACAAGCAGACAGCTCCTAAAAAGCACCTCAGTCCTGATTTACACCCTGCATAAATATATCAGTATAGAAAGAGCCATAAAGGTCTTACAGCACATATATGTCTCGATTTAAAGTACACCCCAGTATCATAAAACGTTTTTAAAGCACTTCAAAATCAACTTGTTGGTTGCAGGATATGCCAGTACTGATAAAGTCATAGAGCTCTCTCACAGCACATATCTGATGTGTGTGACCTGCAGCACAGAGGATATATTACCAGTAAGACGGCTGCAAGGCTTAATGCAGTTGTACATAAAATTATTTGTGTATGCGTTTGTATGCTATGAACATGCACATTTAAGCAGAAGGCACATTAACTACACAATCTGATTTACTCTTATTGCAGCCTCTTGTATGCAGGTTTCACATAGATCTTTGTCCACATACTCACCCCCCTGACCTACTTGTACTGGAATTTAACTTGTAAACTGCAGGATAACAATTCTTCACAACATGAACAATTTATCTTACGCCCTCAGTAATGGAATTTCAGTGTTTGATGCAGGTCTGTTAAGTGATAAACACTCAGGATGCAAATAAGTAATTGTGTTTATTATAGCTGAGGAGCAAATCTGGACACAGCTTCACGTCCTGTGTCCAGCCTTCAACTGACTCTAGCATCCTAATACAGTTGAATGCTAATATTCCATGGATGCTTGCTAACCAAGCATTCCATGTAACTAAGCAACATAACACATCCCCCTCCTTTTACATTACTAACATACATAGAAATAATAATAATAAAAAATGTACATGCAAATTATAAATGGTGTAGCTATTTATATATTTTACCCAATTAAAATACAATATCATAAGATAATTACTTACTATTGTCAACCATGTAATCTTTTAACCAACCATGAGCGTTCCTTCTCCTTATAGTGTTTTGACTGGGATCCTGGTCTCCTAAGTCTTTTGAGTTGGACCTGTCGTCTGTAATGCTTTGTGTTTTCACATTCCCCCCTTTGTCCCTTTTAAGATTTTCTTGTTCATTTATGGTAAATTCCTGTGTAGAATCCCCTTGGACATTTAGCTCACTATTACCTGGTGTATTAATAGCATCCCTCTTCTCTTTTATTCCAGAAGTACATGGTGTCTCTACTTCATCCTGAAGCCATTCAAACTCACCATGTTTCTTACATTCAATCTTTCTTTCTATTGCTATTCTGTTTAAGTTCCACACCTTGCCATTCCTTAATCTCACAGCATTCTGCAAAACTTCCACCACCTCTTCAGGGTCATAAAATGTACGTACCAATCCCATTTTTTCACATGTACCCAATCTCCAACTTCTGTTCTTGCTGACTTTACTACATGTTTAGCATCATAATATTCTTTACTTTTGTTATGTGCAAGTTGCATTTGATCCCTTTCTTCGTCTTTCAACCAAAATTCTTCCCCTGTACAAAATAACCATCCAGGATTATACTTGGATCTTGGTTTCCTACCTCTCATAATCACAAATGGTGGTAATACAGTAGCATCATTGCAAGTTACACAATATGCCCAAATAGTTTTTCCAATCATATTAACCCAATCCTTATAGCCAACTGAAAGGTACCACTTAACACACAGCTAGATCTTTCCACCACACCATTCCCACTGGGATTATATAAAGAGGTGGTTCTATGCTTTATTCCTAGTTTGTCAAAACATGCTTTGGCTTTTCTAGCTAAAAATTGAACTCCAATATCACTTACTATAGAAGCTGGAATTCCTTTGTACGAGAATGTGTTATCCAGAAATTCTAACACTGAATTGGTATCTGCCTTTTCAACTACTCTAACCACTGACCATCTAGAAAATAAATCAATTAATACTAACAAATATTTTTGCTGTTCACCCACCAGTCCCATAATGTCTATGACAACAGTATCCCATGGCTCCATAGGGAAAACCTGTTACTCATAAGTGGGCATAATGTATGTAATAATTTATCAGCCGTAGAACAGGCACTACACTCCCTTACTTTCCTCTCAATATGTAAATCTGTCCTACGCCACCAGAACAGATTCTTGAAAATCGACTTGGTTCTAACAATACCAGAATGCCCCTCATGGAATAAATCCATGATACTTTCGCGTAGACTTTCGGGGGTGGGTAATCCTTTCTCTTCTTGACAAGGTTCCTTCATTAACTGCCAACTCTGGCCTTATCTCCCAATGTAGTTTAACAGATGGATTTAAGGATTCTTTCCTTGGCCAACCACTCACAACATATATAAGAATTTCTTGTAAAGTCTGGTCTTTCATATATTCATTTTGCCATTCATCCTTGTTGATTGCAGAATAGTCCTGATCATGTATCATTGCCACTTGAAATTCATTCCACTTCTCATCTTCACATTTTTCTAGTATAACAGGTGTTCCATCAAAAAATCAGCAACAACATTATCCTTCCCTGGTGTGTAAATGATATTGTACACAAAGTTTTGCATGCACATACACTTTCTTGCTAGTCTTGAGGAGGCACCAACTGAACCTTCTGTAGTTAAGATTTCAACTAGGGGCTTATGATTGCAACAAATCATACACACCTTATCCCAAACAAATTATTCTAAATGTTCTAATGCCAAAGCACAAGATAACACCTCTCTTTCAATGATTGGGCATTTCTTTTCACAGGGAGACAAAGATATAGATGCATATGCAACTCTATTCTGTCTCCCCAGACTGTCCTTTTGGGATACAACTGCCCCAAGACTCTTGATACTGGCATCAGTAGTGGGATGATGCTATCTGCTGAAGGGTCAAAGCTCTTTAACGCTGTAGAATTAGCAACTTGCAATTTTATGTTTTTAAAATCATCTCCACATTCTGGGGACCACATAAACGTACAGTTTTTCTTCAATAACTGACAAATATTATATGTTTTTTTCTGCAAAATTAGGGATGTACTTAGCGCAAAATTCGACCATTCCATATCCTTGATAGATGGTATAGGTGCATTCTCAATGGCTGTTACCAAGGTTGCCTTTGGTTTAACACCAAATTAATCAATTATATGTTCTAAATAGGTGACATTCTTTTCCACAAACTTACATTTTGAATGTTCTACAGTGAGACGCCTTTCTTCTAATATTCTCAAAAATTCCAAAAAAGCCTAGACTCTTGTTCTTCTTTATTTGAACCAAATACCAGGACATCGTCCTGAAAGAAGGTAACACCTTGAACCTTGTTGAACAATTGGAACATGAGCCTCTGCAATGCAGCAGCTGCTAATGCCATTCCTAAAGGCTTCCTTCTAAATTGGAAGCAACCAAAAGGGGTTTCCTTGATTCATGTGACAAGGAAATTTGATGGTTTGCAGACGATAGGTCTATCGTAGAAAAACATTTAGCATTCTTTAAACATGTAACAATTTTGTGGGAAGAGAAAGCTTATCTATTATGATATTAATATTTCAATTACGCTAATCCACACACAATCTTATTTTCCTGTTGCTGCGCCTGGCTGCCACCAAGGGAGAAATCCAGTCTGCTGCCTCAATAGGTTCAATTATTTCACATGCCACCAACCTTTCAAGTTCCTTAGAGGCCTCATCTCTCACCAGTATAGGTATGTTGTGATTTTTTTACCCTTAGGTACAGCATTATCTTTTAAAAATAATTGTGTTCAACTCCTTTCAGATTGCCCAAATCCTTACTGAACACTGCAGGGAATTGTCTTAGTATTTTGTTGCTCACCGTAATGCCCTCATCCACCACTAAAACGTGTTCCTTACTATTCGGATCTAAAATAATGTGTAACTTTTTCTGGTCAAACCATCCAAGTACTGGTGGACCTGTTTTGGCAACATACAATTTACCTCTATTTTTTCTGTTTTTGAATTTAAATGCAAACCATCTGTACTCCAACATTTCAATCTTTTCACCACTGTATCCCTCTGGATGTATGCCAGGGTTCAATAAATATGCTCCTACTTTTTGTACAAATTATAATTTCCATACCTCATCTTTAATGATGGTGTAAGGTGATCCAGAATCCGCATACATTTTAACACCCACTCCCCAAATCTCCATCCAGCATTCTAGCTTGTTTTTACATACATTTCCATTGATATTTAACACCATGTTACTCTTTACATTCATGCCCAGTTTATTTACATCTGTATCCACTTCCTCTTCTTCACTGCTTAACAAACCACCCTCTGCCTTTATGTCATTAACATATTTAACTTTTCTGTTCCTCCTCCTATATAGTTTTGCAAAGTGGCCTATACTACCACAATTACTGTACTTTAGTTTGGCTGCAGGACTATTTTTACTATAAGCTAAATGGTCTGTATTGTCACTGCTGTAACATCTTGTTAGTTCTTTTACTTGTTTATCTTGCTTGTTCATTTTTACTTTTATTACTATTAGATTTTGAATGTCCTTTCTTCTCTAAACTCACATTCACCTTCCTCACTAATTCATGTTCAACAGTGTCTTGTTTGAGTGCTGTAGCGCATCTACTTGAGATCTCTGCCCTACGTACAATGGCAAGAATATCCTCTAATGAACCACCACCATTCACCCAAAGTCTCTCTTGTATCGCAGGGTTACATGCGTGCATAACGAGTTGATCCCTTATCAATTCATCATGCAAACCTCCAAAATTAAACTCTTGTGCCAATTCTTTTAACTCTGATACATAATTATCTACTGATTCAGATTTACCTTGTTTTCTTTGAAAGTATTTGTGTCTTGTGCGATCCACACATACCTCTGGTGCTAAATGGTTATCCAGATCTAACAGTGCAAGATTATACACATTTATGTCACTATCCATTTGCACTTTAGTCATGTGATTATATACTTTAAGACAATCTGGTCCTAGTGAATGTAATAAAATGATTTTCTTTTGTTCCGGAGCAATTTTGCCTGACTCATCTACTGCATCAATGTAGTTTATGAAGTACGCCTTCCATTCTTGCCACTTCAAGTAAGGCTCTAATCCAGATGACCAAAACGCTCAAGGAGGACTGATGTTGTAATTCTGTGTGGTCATGACGGTTGCCATACAAAGAACGCTATAATTGCCACAAACAGAATTGTAAGAGTAATCAATTATAGGATGGTAATAAATATATGTAAGACAAAAAAAAATCTTCTTACAGTAATTATTCCATACGTTTTAGTCACTCTGTAGAACTTGAAATGACCACATAAAATACGGCAAGTTGCAGGAATACAAAGTGTGCTTGTCGCTGAACTTCCACGGCAACAGTAATGTAGATAATAAATTATGTACATTTATGTACAACTATGTGCCTTTTGTATTCAAAACGGCTGGTTATATAAATATTATGCATGCCTGCCGCTGAATTCTCACAGGCCACGGTAAACATTGTTACATAAATATCAAGCGTGCCTGTTGCTGAATCGCCCAGGCAACCGATAAGATCATCATCGTGCTTTTGATGTAGCTAAATACGAAGTAGCCCAACAGATCAGATGGCCACTAGTGCATTGTTTAACATTGCTTTTCTACGTTGTTTCTAACATGCATGCGCTCATGTCAGGGTTCCACGTCGTCACGTATCTCGGCTGCCCCACGCTTGCATTATTAAAGAAGATTCCAACTGGAATGTAGTAAATTTAGTTCTGGTTATTACCAAAAATGCACTTGTGCGTGGCTGCGCATCAAATATGGAACGCACGCTGACTGCTCAACCGTCAAGGTGTGCTGGATTTCTCTATTAATGGCAGGCGTCTATTTCTCAATGAATTAGTCTTACTTGAGTCTGTATCCAGCGTTGTTGCGTGTAATACACATCCTACACGGTTCTGATTAGTTGGTAATTCTTGAAAATAATGTCTCCAATGCTGCACAGGTCCGGTAACTCATCAGCTCTCTTCACCAGTGTTAAATAATAAACACTCAGGATGGAAATAAGTAATTGTGTTTATTATAGCTGAGGAACCGATCTGTACACAGCTTCACATCCTGTATCCCTCCTTTAACTGACCCTAACATCCTAACACACTTGGCCACTAGCATTCCATGGATGCTTGCTAACCAAGCATTCCATATAACTAAGGCACATAACAAGGTCCTTATAGGTACACCACAAGCAGTGCTTAATTTGAGCCGCTGGTTGCAGGTGGGCCCGCTGACACTCAATTTGGGGACCAGCACTTATTTTTTGTAAGCGATCAAGAGAGAGAAAACACAGAAAAGGGAAAGAAGGAAGAAGATAAAGATGAAAAAACTGTGATAAAGGACAAAGCAGGGATGGAAATAAAATTGAAAGATTGTGATAAGGTGGCAGTGAGTGACTGGTGGGATATTAAAGAGGTATGAGGTGTAATCATACTATGCAGCCTTGGTATTCAGTACCCTGACATTCAGCAGTGTTGGTCACAGGCTTCCCAGCAAAACTGTAGACCTGGCACTTATTCTTTTACAAATAAAGCAGTGACGGCAAGAGCTTTCTAAACCTTTCAATACTAGGATATTAGTGGATGGTTAAAGCCAAGCCTTGCCAGTGCTTAAGTAATGAAACACAGGTGCAATACCATTGTCTCAAAATTATTCCACACCCACATTTTCACTTTCTTCTCCTTCTCTCGTTTTAACTGTGATAAAATATCTGGACCGCCTGACACCATTACTCTAAAAGTGACTTCAAGTGCAATTTATGTGTGATGCATGGTTATTTATTCAAATTAAATGAACAATTTAGTTAGCCAGGGTATTTGGTCTAGGAAACAAGGCAATACCAAGCCATGATGTTGCGTGAGATGACTGAGCAAGGGAGGTTTGTTGAGGTTCACCACCCAAAGAAATGTTTGATAAAATGTGGCAACATACTAGATTTTACATCACAGTTTGGCAAAGACACTGACACTTATAACAAAGGACATGATGTCACAGTGCACCGTGACCTCCAGTGATGATGACACCATGAAGGAGTGCCTTGACAATATGATGAATAATAATCATAAATATTTTAGTTACAAAGGCAAATAGTTAAAACATTGCACACTGAAGATGGCCTCCAGAGAGGAAATGGGACTCCTCACTGGAGAGCAGGGTAAGAGAGGGGAGCAGGAAGTGTCTCAATGCCAGTTCAGAGAATGGAGGAGCACACTGCCATGGTCTATGTCAGAATCCAGCTCCTAGGAAGAGTATCACATTTTAGACCAAACAGAGAGAAACACTTTTGGTGGCAGAAAGAACAAGAGTGGCCACACAGAAAGATACAATGGTAAAGGACGGGAAAGCAAAGAGGAGGGGAAATAGTTTGCTCAGTTTACTGGGCTAGTCATGTGCACTGCATTTTGTCTCCTCCACAAAGCAATGGTTTCTGCACAGCTTTTAGGGTGGATGAGGAACTATGAAACCAATAGTGAAACAGTGCATTGTGGAGAGTTCAGTTTTGGTTGCAACATGCCATAGCCAACTAATGAGCAGCAAGGTGTCTGTGAGTGGACCACACTAACTACTCACTATCCCACAGCCATTCTTATTTTTGCAGTCACAGATACCTGTGTAGCTCAAGCATCCACATAGACTGTAGCCAGTATATTTCTCCTATGCAGCCATCATAGGCAGGTTGGCTTTCTGTTTTCCAACAGGCTATGCAAAGTGGGTACAAAAGTGTATTCCTTTCGCTACCTTATTATAAAGTCAAACATGTGCATGAAAAGTAAAATTGGTTATTAAGACAGCAGGTATTATAAGAAGCTTAGTCGTCAACATCCTTTCTACAGACTGTCCTCAGATTTGCAATGAGAACATTATGTTAATAACATTTTAAGGATAAAGAAGTCAAGAATGCGCTATAGAGAATGATGCTACAAAAAGAACCAACATTAAATGATGCAGGGGTGAATGGGGGATGCATGGGATCACTAAAAGCAAAAGAAGAAAAAGGAAAAAGTATATAACATGTCTACTATATGATAGCCTTACTACTTAAATGTAACAAGTGGATCAGGGAACACTGAAGGTATATGTTTGGATCTTGGGGTTAAACGTTCAGTTGCAGTGCTATGAAATATTTACTCTTGTGTTTTACATCACCAAGTCCTTTTAGAGAAGCTCTCAGTTATTTAATCAGACAGATACTCTCACATAAACAGACACTAACCCACAAGCTTGCAGACAACATACATTTAAAAGCACTTTTTTTTACTTACTTCAGCTGCTAGGGAACGCTATATTCCAGCTAGTCGTACCCCATTTTGTATTACACTAATAGTGACTAATGAAAAACTATTCACTATTAGTGTAATACAAACGTTGAAAGAAAACAGAGTGGAGTCCCAACCAATGTCCATAAGGGCGAGCTGCCACTGTGTTCCTGGCACTCATTTCGCCACCTCTGAGGCCAGAAGTCTCTAAGACAGTGTCAGGGGTTGCAAAGTGCAAATCAGGGGTCGCAGCTGTGACCCCTGGCGACCCCTAAATGATGTCCATGCCAGCCTCCTTTAAAACAAGCTTTTTGCTTGCAGAATCCACCTTTTAAAACACATTTTTCTTCATAGCATTGCCTACTTCATTGTATATCACCTCTTTATAGCACATCTCATCTGTACAGCACCCCTGTCTAGTGAACCATCTCTCTCGCTGGCAAAGCACCTCTGTCATCAAAAGTACCTTTCTGCTGTAAAGCACCTCACTCTTGTAAAACACCGCTGTCATGTAAACCACCTCTTTCTTGTAAAGCACACCCCTTCACTAAAACACCCCTTTTGCCTAAAGCACCTCACTTCCCCTGACACACCCCTCTTCGGGGCCAGGCAGAAAATAGGCTTAAGCACCAGAATAAATGTGGCATCTATAAGCTTGACCGATTACTGTAAAATTGGCCAATGTTTGAAAATTGGGGCAACTTTGAACTTGTAATATTAGTGGTAAGATCAGCAAAATCAACAGTGGAAACTGGCCAAGCAGACCATAAAAACAGGCCCACAAAGAGCTAAAAGAAAACACAGCCCACACAATGACCTGTCAAACCAGCCCTTCTGGCACTGCTGGAAAGCACTCCCCTGTAATGCACCTTTCTCCTCTCAAGGATCACCTCTTGTATAGCTTTCTTTGTGTCTAGTGCACCAGTCTCCTATAATGTACCCTAATCCTGAAAAGTACACGTACTGTAGAGCTTACACCCTGTGAAGCACTGTTTCAGTAAATAATGCCTCTTGTGTAAAGCAGGCCTCTTCTCTAAAGCACCTACATCCTTTTGGTAAAGCACGTCTGTCTTAAAACACATTTGTGCCCTGTTAATGCCACTCTTTTGTAATACATTCCACATTTGTAAAGTACACCCGCTGTAATGCACACGCCCTGTGAGGCACCTTTTCTGTAAATAATCTCTTGATTAAAGCACCCCTCTCCGGTAAAACACCTCTGGTTGGTAAAGTACCTCTGTTTTAAAAAGCAATCTTCACCTCTAAAGCACTCCTCTTCTGTAATGAGGCCGTAAAGGATACAATTGCGTAGGTTCCAAGCCACACATGATTAACAGGCACCAGTGTTTCGTAGACCTGAGTTTGTTCCTTCCTGATGTGGCCATTTATTTACCTGGGTTCCAGTCTGAGAGAGTGGTCATTTTCTCACTGAGCAGCATCTGTGGTCACATTTGGAAGCACTAGGCAGGGTGGAGGGCGGATTCTTCTATATGTTATCAGTAACTCACCTGTGGGCCTGTCTTAGACTGGGCTGCACATAGGCAGTGTAGAAACTTTGTTCAGAATGAGTCTTCCATCATTAAATTGGTTGACATGACCCCTGAAGAGAGCCGCGCACGCCCACAGGCAGAGCCTGCCTAGGTTGTTAGAATTTTGTAACAATTGCACCTGGTCCACATTTAGAACCAACGGCAGCAGATCTGGAAATGGACCTGGCAACAAGGTCCTCCTGCGCTCTGTGTGCATGGCTTTGCAAGTTAAGTGGCCAAAAACATCTGCCTTCTTATTTTGATTTCAGCTACAATCATAGAAACAAAATGTGAAAGTGTATTTATTGTATTTCCCTACCTAGTATTTTCCGCTTGAGCTTCTATTACTTTTTCTTGTCTCTGAAGAAGTTCAGAGATAAATCTCCTAATGAGCATAAGACAACCTGTTTACATAAAATGATTTCGGAGCAGGCTTCCCTACCTTATGTCTCCATTGGCTTCCCAGACCCCTCTGTGGAGAAAGAAACAATGTGTACACTGCCATGTGACTTGAGCAGCAATGTTGTGGTGTTTCAGGCGATTAGCAACAGTCATTTCATTCTTGGAGTAATGAATGTAAACAGGGTCCATCCCCGTTCTAAATCCATATCTGATGCGCTGCCCCTGCCTCCGCTGTGGCCAGTGGTCGCAAAGGGCATACTGCGACTTCTGGAGACCCCTAAATGACGTCCATGTCTCTCTAGCTTACTTCTAATTCATTTTGTATTTTAATCCTTAGCATATGTCAATATTGTATGGCAATATAGGGCTTGAGTTAGCAAAAAAGTATTAATACAATGTAGAGTTGTTTTAAACAGGGGCCCCGAAAAATATCACTTGCCCTGGTCCCCCAAAATACCAAAGCTAGGGGGACGGAGTCAGGCACCAAGGAAGATGGTGGCTAGACATGGAAATGTGCCAGAATAAATTTTTTCTGAACTCCAAGCAATAAATAAAACAAGATAAAGATGTCAGAAGCAGTGAGGACACAGTGGGGTTTATTGCTTGGAGGCAAATCACTCTGTAACTGAAGTTAAAGCTTAAGGAAACGTCCATCTGAAAATAAATTAAGGTGAACTGCTCCCTTTCGTTTTTCTGTTTTTTTTTTGTTCTTTCTCTTTTATTGATCACAGACTTTTACTGGAAAGGGGAATGAAAATTGGAAAGTTATATTAATATTTTCTAGTGAAATAGATGGCTTTTAGGTGATCCTGAAGACTGAATAATTACTTGTGGAATCGAGCAAAGAACAAACAAATCATATTGCAGAGCACATAGGTTAAGTTAACTGCACTTGCTACTATTTAAATGATTCTTGGGCACCCATAATTTTTTTTCTCCAGTTAATATAAACAAGAAAAGGTTGATTTTGAGGAATCCCTTCTTCTTTTTTTTCTTCTGTTATGAATAGCCCGAACTATGTTAAAATACTTTGAGCATTGAAAACAAGTTGCACTCTCTAATTGAGAGATCCCTCAAGTCTGCATCATTAATGGGAATTTAGGAAATTGAAAAGAGAATAGAAAAATGAAAAACAAAGTGTGTGGTTACTAAAGGAAATGACTCCTGTGTCTTCAGACCATAAACAAATCACCTGATACTGGATGAAGCCTGGAGGAAGAATAAAAGATATTTCTCATGTCAGAATCTAAAGCGGTAAAACAATTATCATATAGGACAGATCTGTTACCTAAATCTGGTGCCACTGACTTAAAGTGTAAAATGGCTGAATCTACCGAACTACCTTCCTCAGCTATGGACACAATACTGAAATAACTACTAGATATAAAATCCTCAATTACGTCTGTAAATAATGCAGTCTCTGCAAATACCATGGAAATTCAAGGATTAAGAAGTGAAATTACTAAATTTCATTCCCGTATGCAGACAATAGATAGTCGCATTACGGATATTGAGTCTCATCTCGATAAGACGCTTGACACAAGTCATGGTATCTGGTATTTGTAGCAGAAAATGATTGACTTAGAAGACCGCAGTAGGAGGAACAATTTTAGGCCCCAATTTACACTAGCTTTGCACTGAATTAGCATCATTTTTTTTAACGCTAATTCAGCACAAATCTAACTCCATATTTATACTTTGGTGCTAGACTCATCTTCATACACACATGTCCGTACACATGCACACATCCCACCACCCGTCCCCACACTCACATACACCCCCCACACCCCTTCACGCATGCATGCATACACATACACTCCCATTCAGCATACACATACATGCACTCAGACACACCCACTCACTCCCATTCATCAACACAGACACCCCTATTCACGCGCACATACATGCACGCATTCAGCATCCCCCTCGGCAAATATGCACACACGCACCCAAACACACAGACGCCCACTTACCTCCGCAGTCGAGGGGGACGTCCGGGAGGGGATGGGTCCTCGCGGTCTTCCCTTGCTGCCATCACCACGCCAGCAGGACTCCTCCAAGCCATATTACCGCTTGTAATATGGCAGGAGTCCTGCTGGCGTGGCGGTGGCGGTGCCGGTGAGGGACCCGACTCTGCAGCGCCGACTACCAGCACAACTGCGGGCTACTTTCCGCCTCAATAATGGTGGAACGCAGCCAGCACCCGTAAAATGTCAGTCTGCTGACTGCCAGCACTGGTGGTCGTCTGGTGGGATTGGTCTTTACCGGCCAGTGAAATTAACCGCCAAAGTCAAAATGAGGGCCATAATGTTTCTTCATGTAAAGCACCTTGAGCAAAACTAAGCTTATGTCAAGATGTGGAACAATTTCTTGAAGAAAATGAGAATTCACTTACAAATGTTGATACACTTTGGGGAGCTGACAAAGCAGTAATTAGAGGTATGATCATAAGAGCCTCATCTAAAACAATTAAATACTGAGAGGTTATCCTTGGAAAAAGAGTTTATATAACTTACAAACAATTATAATAAAACCAAATCTCCCGAGATTTTAAAGAAAATACTTTCAGTTAAATTTAAACGTAACAATCTATACATCTCATGCTGAAAAATGTCTCTTTTTAATTCGTCAATGCAATTATGAAAGGTGGGAGCAAGCTGGAAGACTTTTAGCATATCAATTACGCCAACAAGAATCCTCCAGAACGATATCTGCTATTAAAAATCCTTCTGGCAACTTATTTACACTACCCTCTGATATACTGACACAATTCCAGATCTATTATGAAACACTCTATACATCGTTACAGTATATAGATACTAAAGAGGAAGTCGATTTTTTCATCAATTTAAATATTCCAAGATTATCTCAAGAACAGAAAAATTGTCTTGAAGGGGAAATAACAGTAAAAGAAATTACAAAAGCTATTGATTGTTTCGCTACCAGCAACGCTCCCGGAGAAGATGGCTTTCCTATTGAATTTTATAAGATTACTAAAACTCATATAACCCCATTGTTACAAACTTTCTTTAATGAAGCATTAAAAAAAGGACACTTCTCTCCAGAATGTTTGCGAGCATGTATCACTAATTTTCTTAAGCCTGGCAAAGATCCACTAGAATGTTCTAGCTACAGACCTATTTCATTGATAAATTCTGACATTAGAATGTTGGCAAAAATACTTGGGATTCGTTTTAATTCAGTTATTACATCACTTATTTACCCATCTCAAGTCAGTTTTGTCCCATCCCTTTCCTCTTCAAATCATCTTCAAACAATTTTACACTTACTTTGGCAACAACAAAATAGAAGAAAACTTGATATTGTCGCTAGATGCAGAAAAAGCTTTTGATAGAGTGGAAAGGGGATATTTATTCTGAACTATGGATAGAATGGGATTTGGAACAGATTTTATTACGTTAACCAAAGGAATGTATCATTCCCCAACTGCTGCAGTTATATGCAATGGCTTTATATCTTACTACTTTACAATTTTTTGTGGTACTAGACAAGGATGTCCACTCTCTCCATTGTTGTTTCTTCTTGCTTTAGAACCATTAGCTATAGCAATCAGACAAAATATCAATATAAAAGGTATTGTAATCCCTACGGAGGATGTAAAATCTTTTTATTATACCGATGATCTATTACTGACACTATCAAAACCGGATTCTTGGGCTAATACTTTGTTTTCCATTCTAAATCACTTTTTGAAGTTTTCTGGGTATAAAATGAATTGGTCTAAATGTGAAGGACTACCAATAAACACAGTACTACACTGCATCCCTAGGTAAGTTTCCTTTTAATTGGAGATCTTCTCAACCTAAAAATCTTGGGATGTTACTTATCCCTGGGCTGAAGAATGTGATGATGGATATTCGGAATCCTATTGTAGATAAACTTGAACAGGATTTTATACGATGGTCTCAATTAAATCTTTCATTATGGGGTAGAGTACAAATGATTAAAATGATTAGTATGTTTGTAATAATCATAAAATAAACATCATATCAGACACAAAATAATTCCCTGAAATCATTCTTGCAATTGCAGGAGACATACCGTCTTCCAAATTTACAGTTTAATTATTGTATTATCGTCCATTTTAAATGCCATAACAGACTCCTGTTATGGACCTTATTATGCATTCATCTATCACTCACTATATTCTCACATGGAAAAAATTCAAAGGTACTGTATCTGGTTTATATTCCATATTAATTGATAGATCCTTCTCAATTGATACGTCAGATAACTTCAAAACTTTTTGGTCCACATGACTTAATACTACCTTTTCGGACAAAGCCTGGACTAAACTTTTAGAAAATTATAATCAAGCTCTTTGAGACATGAGATTGAAATGTAATTACTTTAAAATACTTATTCACTGGCATTGGTCACCGGCCAACCTTTACTCTGCCAAACTTAGCCCAATTCCAATTGTTGGAGATGTCAGCAAATCAATTGCCATATTGTGCATGTCTTATGGGAATGCCCTGAGATTCATCCTTTCTGGACACAAATAGTAAGCTATTTAAAGACATTGGCCCTCATTACGAGTCTGGCGGAGCTGCCACGGTCAGACCGCTGACACTGCCAGATTGGCACCAGTCGATAGCCTGGCGGTCTCGGAAGTTGTAATCCACCAAGGTGGCGCTACATGCAGTGCTGCCCTGGGCTTTACGACTCCCCAATCCGCCAGCCTATTCATGACGGTTGGACTGCCAGGGAAAGGCTGGCGGGATGGGGGGTGTCGGGCCCCATGGGGGCCCCTGCACTGCCCATGCACATGGCATGGGCAATGGAGGGTACCCCATGGACAGCCCCGTTGTGCTTTCCACTGCCTGAATTATAAAGCTGTCAGGTGCTGCTGCATCCGCTGCCCCGCCACATTGCCATTGGCTCGATTACGAGCAAGTGTCAATGTTAAGACCCTGTTTCCCACTGGGCTGGTGGGCAGAAATGCTGTTTCTGCCCGGCGGCCCAGCAGGAAACTTGTAATAGGGCCGGCGGTGTTTTGGCCGCACTGGCAGTCAGATGGCGGTACGAGTTTGGTGGGCGGACTCTGCCGCCCGCCAAACTCATAATGAGCGCCTTAATGAACTGATATTGTCTCTCTTTTGCCCCCATTGTCCTTATTACACAATACCTTTAATTTAAAAAGGACCTCTCCACAGGTATTTAGATGGTTATCTACAGCTCTTAGTCTGGCTAAAGTTAACATATTATGTTTTTGGAAATCTAATGTTTTACCAACGATTCAATTTTGGTTGAAAGATATGTTTGAAGTTGCGCAATTTGAAAGAGTGATAAACAAACTGAATGATAATTTCACTCAATTTGATGCTATTTGGGGGTTCTTTTTTAAAATAGTTGTATTTCTCTTTTTGTGAATCTCCTCATATTGTTGTGTTATATGACGACTTCTTGAACTTTTTCTTTTTATAGAATGTAGTGAACAAACTCTTACATAATTTTCTTAACACTTGATTAAGTATTATTCTTTACCTCTGCAAAATTAATATGTGAACAGGATTTCTCCCTCTTTTTCCCCTAATAATTAGTTATTATGTCCTCTTTTTTCCTTTCTATTATTCATTATGGAATGATTATGGAAATTCATTATCGGTACACTTATGTTTTAATTATTCGGTGTGTGTTTTTATTTTAGTTCATATGTTTTTTTTGTTTTCAAAAATGTCATAAAGAATTGAAACACAAAATACCAAAGATAGCAATGGATAGGAGAACTGTTTTGCAAGATGAGGCTTTTGTTCTAACCTGTGAACCTCTATATTTATGAGCCTTACAGTTGTCTTCTATTTCAGGCGCTCGTGTGATTGCCACAGACCTGCCAGAGCTGCTTGGAAACTTACAGCACAATGTGACCCGGAACACAAAACAAAAATGCAAGCACCAACCAGAAGTTAAAGAACTTACCTGGGGCATGGATTTAGAGAAAAAGTTTCCAAGGTCCTCTTATCACTTTGACTACATTATTGCAGCAGATGTGGTATACTCTCACCCCTACCTGGAGGAGCTCCTGATCACTTTTGATCACTTGTGCCAGGACAACACAGTCATACTCTGGGCCATGAAATTTAGGTTGGATAGGGAAAACACATTTGTGGACAGATTCGGAGCGATATTTGATCTACAAGTGATTTACGATCTCCCAAGTCTGAACATAAAGCTTTATAAAGCCATGAAGAAAAACAAGATTATTGGCTGATGGTTGTTTTACAGGTAGCTTCT
Organism: Pleurodeles waltl; assembly: GCF_031143425.1. Lineage (NCBI taxonomy): Eukaryota > Metazoa > Chordata > Amphibia > Caudata > Salamandridae > Pleurodeles > Pleurodeles waltl. The sequence continues at coordinate 529,043,001 of NC_090447.1, read as the reverse complement.
AAATTAAAAATCATGGAATCAAACAAGATAATGAAATGAACAGATAACGAGTAAGTGGGACAAACAAATGACAACGAACATTGTTGGTAAATAATAGAAAAGTCAAGAAAAGATACTGATCTTGGAGAAAACAGTTTATTGATATCAAAATTTATACACTTTTCAGATTTTTGTAAATGCTTTATTGAACATGCATTTGTTACAGGCGTGTGTCTTGTAGTTGCCCTTTAAGTGTACCTTGTGAAAAATTCTGTGTTGTATTTGGAATGGTGTAATGTGCATTCTTGCTTCAGATCCACAATCTTTTTGTTTTGATTGCCATGCTATTTTGCTGTGACTAAGAAAGGTTTAACTGCATCACACATGTTATTGTACCATTGTTCTTGGAACTAGTACACTCCATTATCTGTTTCCATTCCTATGTCAAGTAATTAATCAACACCTTACCCTACCACTTCAATCACAGGATGGAGCCTTTATGGTAGAACAACACTCTGTTTTAAAGAAGATCTACTCCCATGACATTCATGGAAAAGTGGTTATCAGGACCGAAGTCAAACAACCTAAAAACCATAAATCATCCGCTTCCTGCCTGGGAAGTGGCCCATGACCATCAAAGCAGGTTAAATTGCAATTGAAAACTATGGAGCCCTCTAATGTCAGCTGAATGGAGTGGGTCAAATAAAAATTGATGTCTTGTGTTCTACGACAAAGCCTGCCTAAATAACTTAAATGTGAATATGTCTGACATGTTGGATCAACTAAAATAATTTCCCTGTCACCGTTTTGGATCTTGAATAATTTACCATACCTCTAAAATCATCAATTGTGAAACTGCTACCTTGTGTCGTCCTGTATATTGAAAATCACAAGAGAGACAGGGGCGTAATGCAGGCCTGGCAGTCCCTGTGGTACAGTGAGAGGCCCTTCCCCAACACCCCAGGGGGCCCCCAACCCTTCAATGGGGCACTATTCAACCCAAGGTCAATGAATATCTGTGAGATAATGACTAATTGGTCCCTCACAACATTCCACGGGTAGCTCCATCATTTTCTGTTACACTACTGAAGAGAGAGAACAGGAGCGGACAGAGGGCTATAGTTGTAAACTTGTCCCTAATGCAGTACAATTCAAGTACTTAAGTGGGGATGGAAGGATGCACTTCAACAGCCAATCACATTAGGTGAGAGATGAATATTTTATTGGAACTAGCCAACATGGTATTGATAAAGTCTCAAGACAATGGCTGAAAGAGTCTGGTCGAAGAAAGACAGTGGATGAAAGGAGTGGATCCAAAGCCCACTCTATGCCTATTATTAGCAATGTGTCTGTTTGACACTGCATTTACAAAACCCATACTTAAAAATAAGTAATTCTGAATAAGAAGCATCAGAATACAATGAAACAAGGATTTCAAAAAGGAAGAGCAAGCACAGAATGTAGAAAAGTTGGAGCTAATTCCAGGACTCACTAAAAAGGGGAGTACGGCTCATACATTATACATCTTCCTATAAACTATATAGCAATGTGGTGCTTGGGAAAGGAAGGCCCTTACCCACATAGTGTGGCTTACTTCATCATCGGGCTACCTACACATAAATCTGTGTGTGAATCTGGGTGGACTCCACCACCGAATGTGGGAGTGAGGGTTTTTTTGCTATTCATTATGGAGCAATTATATGCCAGAGAAGTTGTGGTTAAAACAGTCTGGTGCACTCCTCTCCAAAATATTTATTCAAGGAAGCTTTGGCTGAATTAAAAATTCTGATGGCTTAGTTGATGGATGTGGGTTATTAGTGCCCAGCCATCATAGGTTTTCATCTCCATTACTAATGTTTTGTGCTGATGCTAGCATGATGCAGAGAGACATCTTTCCAGTGCAAAAGGTGTTTGGTGCGGGAAAGGTGCCCTTTGACACAAAATCCAATATACTAAAGAAGCATCATCAAAGCTAATGCCATGTGGAAGAAGGTCCCAATGAGGAATATGTTGATTTCCCCAGAAATCAACACATTACTTATGCGCTGCAGTGCACAGCACAATGCCAATGCATGGTAAGCTTCTGAGGTTGTCTGTGCATAGGAATTTGTACTGGAAGGGCACACCTCCTGTACAAATATTATGCTAGACAGCAAACACTCTCCTCTGCTCCTCCATGGCTTGAAGCTGGGGGCCAAGCAAAGTAGTCTCTTTGCACAGGGAATGACACAGGCAGTAGGTCAGTTTTTGTAGATATTACTTTGCACTATATTTTCCCTTTCACACAACGCAGTGCAACAAATTTGGATGTGTGAAATCAAAGTAAAGTGGTAGTTAGAAAGAGTTGATGTAAACATCTTGATGTAGCTTATTTGTGATAAAGAATATTTATCATTATCATATCAGAAATGATATTGCCCACTGGCACCTCTAGGGATCTGGTGTTGTTTCATAGAATGTTGCTATCATTAGAAAGAAAGAACTATGGGGGTCATTACGACTTCGGTAGACGGAAAAGCCGAAGTGGAAATGGCCTACAGCATTGTGTCTGGCTCGTAATAGACCCGGCAGCAAAGCTGTATTGCCTAGGGTGCACCAGCACCCGTCGCAATGTTCACTGTCTGGAAAGCAGACAGTGAACATGGCTACCGCTATGAAACTGTTGGTGGAGAAGGGGGTTGTAATCCCCAGGGCATCTCTGCTTGCAGCCGTACCCTGACGGATTAGGACCGCCAGACCGACATTAAGTCATAATCTGACGGTGCTGGCAGTCCGACCTCTGCATTACCACTGCAGTCGTAATGTGGTGGTTGGACCGCCGCATTGGCGGTGGTCCAACCAACACTGTGACCCTGGCGGTCATTGGACCACCAGGGTCAAAATAAGGCCCTATGGGGCATATTTATAAGCCCCTAGTGCCACCTTGCACCACATTCGCGTCATTTTTTTACCCTAATGTGTCCCAACAAGGCCAAAATCCTCCCACCACATTTACAATGTTGTGCAATGCATGCATTGTCCTACTTTGTAACGCTTTGTGCTATATTATGCCTCTGCCATACATAATCTATACAGAGGGGGCGTTCTCCCGCTAGAGGGGCTGAAAAAATGGCACAAGGAAATCTAACAGATTTCCTTGCATCATATTTTACAGCACTTTTAATGCCTGCTCAGAGCAGGCATTAAAAGGGGACTTCCATTATTTATAATGGGCCCCTATGTACTCTGCAGGAGTAGCACCAATACTTTGGCGCAACTCCTGCAGAGTACATCAATAGTGTCATGAAAATGTTGGGCTAGGCCTGTTGGAAGTGTAGAGGTTGGGGAACATATGTAGATGAGGAACATATGTAGACGCACACAATCTTTCACTGGTGGGGGACAGGCCGGGTGGTGTCAGCCAATCTGTGGTGATGCAAGTATTTGCGTTTTTGATGAAAGGGTGGTGCTTGGACATCGGTAGTCACGCTGGCCTTGATGAAGGTCACAAGTATGCATGGGAGACAGTGTCTTCTGTGCAGATTGTGGCCATTCCTTAGGAGATTCTGGATGTCAACTACAGTTTCATCTCACAAGGGTGTCAGTCTACCACATGGGGTTCTACTCGCAGAGTCACAGCCCAGCTTCACCCATGTAGTGCTTCATTGAGTGGGTGGCTCAAAACTTAGGTCAGGCTGGTCAGTTGAATGTCATCTGTGGTCCTAGTCAGACTAAGCTGTATTAAATACCCAATTGATGCACAGGCACATATGATCACCGGCTCTAGCAGTTTAACAAAGGTTTTAAGCACACAGGGCAGTCTTCCTTCTTCTCAGAAAGACCTACAGTCCTAGGGATTGGCTCCTAAACACTTAAAGGTTGACAGACGTGAATTCTACCTCTGGGCCAGTGATTTCTCTGCATGGGTGTGCAGGGCTTCAGTGACAATGTGAGAACTGGATAACTGAGAGGAGTTCACTGCCAAACCCCTGTCCAAGAGGACCTTGCATATGGTTCAGTTTCAAGGTCACACTTGACCTAGAACTCTGTGCTTGCATATGAGACTTTCTCTGGCTCCAGCTGTTGAGTGTGGCTCCAGCTCATAAGTTTGATTCAGTAGTGAAGCCATACCTAGATTGTCCCTCTGCCCTTGCCTTTGAGACTTCTGAACGAGAAGCAGCTGCATCGCTTCAGGCTCCACACTAGCGGATCCCAACACTTTACTAGCATTCCCGCAAAGCTTCATCATGATCTGTAGTGTAGAGGCAGTATGACCTGTCATCTCCTGAGTTCCAGTTCCTGCAACTGCTTTACAGTTCTCTCTTCAGTGCCTGATGGAAGATCAAGATGCAGGTAAGATTAGTTAGTCAATTAGGGCTTCAGTTTGTGTGCCTCACATGCATTTTGCAATCTCGCACATGAAGACTGTGTTTGCGACTAGTTCAGACTGCAGACTTTTGCCTAGTGTTTCAGTGCAATGAAGTTGTCCTTGTGGTGCACCATTCAAAAAGCACCTGGTTCTGTGCAGGTTACAAGCTATCTAGGTGCAATAGGCACCTCTTTTGATTCTTGGTATTTTTAGACTTTTATCCTGATTATGTTTAGTTGAGATTCCATCTCAATCAATGTTATGGTGTTCCACCAAGTAGCACTTTAAAACTCCAGCATTCTGTTTGCGCCTGAATGCATGATGTAATGCATACCAGCAAAGGGAATTTCAGAATCTTCCATCATGGGTGTGTACTATTATAGGTGAAGGATTCTGCATAGTGTTTTGATATATTCTTCCACCAAAATTGGATATCCATGTACAACTGGTAGAGTACATTGTGCTTTACCAAAGGGGTAAGACAAGCCTCTTTAGCATGAATAAAAACAGATAAATAGATAAATAGTTCTATGTTTGATTGTGTAAATACTGTATTGATTGCTGATTGACATATTGCCATACTACCTTTTCCACAGCAATATTTGTATGCCCATTATGTCACATTCACTTCATAACCAGAGTGTTGACGCATAGCACCACAACAAATATTGGCCACTCAGCCCAAGAAGCTGTTCTCTCTCTCTGTTGCTCCCATTCCACTTTCTGTTACTCATTTCTGTTACTTGCACCATAATGTTTTAAGGCAGCAGTTGCGAGTAAATGAGGGAGTAGTGGATCCATGTTGTTCCTGCAGGACCAGTGACATCACCATGCAGGTTAGTGCATGTAGTTTCCTGTTACTCGCATATCTCCAGCCCTGTGGGATGTTAGTATTACAAAGTGCCCAGTCTAATTCCAAGTTCTTCTGAAACAGTTAAGGTAGGGGTTGGAGGCAACTCATGCAGAGATAATTTCTCTTTCAGGTGACCACATCTACATGGCTACTATTTAGCAACCTGTGTATTCCAGGTAGACAGTCTCTGCTCACAGCACAGAGAACAGTATGCAGGGATGGGGCTTAGGTCCCTTTTATGAAGGATACTCCTTTTGGCTAAGCCACCAGGCCAACGTTGTTGATTCTGTGCTGCACACACTCAATTTACACTTGGGCTTCTTGAATGGGTCCCTAGTTTCAAACAGGTCACAATAGGCCCTTCCTAGGAATAGGAATGCATTTTGAAAGCCAGACAGTTTACTTGGCTATTCAGGGAATTCCAGAGGGAGGGGGTAATCTAAAGGAACAGTGAGGTGAAAGGTGCAGACAGAAGGCTCGGACTATCACAAATCATATGGCGTATCTTACAACCTTAAGGGCTTCATACGTATAGGAACGCACCCCAGCCAGGGTATACCACCTAAAATGTACACACAGACATATGCACACACAACAAATATTCAGAGGGTATGAGGTGCTTACGTTCTTAACTGCTACAAAGATTTTCCAGGGAAAACCAGCAGGCAAACCCCACAGTGAGTTTCACATAAAAAGACTTGCACCATACTGTCCTAGCAGCTCCCTTTACTGTTACTAATATTATAGCTTTGACTTGGTGACAGTAGTCACCCACCCTAAAAGAGTACCATGTTTAGTGGTTTGAAACAAACATAACAGAGTCAAGCACTTTGTCAGTGAGTAACATGCCACAATCACACAGCACTGGCCAAGAGGCTCTTGGTTGGGGTCTATTGCACCTAAAACATAAGGAATCTTTCAGAGTGTTTGCATTGAAGTGTATGGTGCCACATGGATATTACATCAGGGACTATCAACCCTAAAACCAGCATGTCCCCTAGAGCTCTGCCCTAGGTACAGAGAGCAGCCATCAATTGGCTGCTGGAGCACACGACTGGGTGCTGCATCTTGGACAGGCATGTAGGAATCCAGTAACTGTAACCCAGCCATCAATAGAGCCTTTTGTCCAAGGGAAGCCAGGGAGGTTTTGGGAACCTGCAGAACTCTTCTGTGGGCACGGAGGAGCACCTCAGGTAAGTGACTGGAACTCAGCTCCTGGGCGGCCCATCGTATCAGGCATTGGGTCTGTTTTAGAGCCCCTCTCCGTATTTTGTGACTTCTTCCTTCAACCACTGGTAAAAGAATCAAGCACTTTCTTGAAGGATACTACACATGTTCTTAACCTGATTGAGAACATCAACTTAACTAATAAAGCAAAAGCCCTCATCACACTTGATGTGGAAGCTTTATATACGAACATTCCACAGGACTCTACCTTACAAGTAGTGGAATCCGCCCTACTTGCCAGTGCATGGGTATCCTCTACTCCAGTCCACTTCATTATGCAGTGTGCTACTTTAGCAATGAAAAATAATTTCTTCCAATTCGAAGATTCCCTATTTCACCAGATTCAAGGGACCTCAATGAGGAGCACTTTTGCCCCCAGTCTGGCATGTTTGTATATGTACAACTTTGAGAAACTCTTTATATTACAAACATCCAATCCATTCCATGATAAGATTTCTTTATGGAAGAGGTACATCGACGACATTCTCATTATCTGGAATGGTCCTTATGATGAAATAGACAAATTTACTATCTGGGTGAATTCTCTGGACCCGTTCTTGAGATTTACTGCCCACTCGTCCCTTACACAAGTTTCATTTTTGGACCTGGTGATCAAAATCGACAATGGCAGGCTTACCACTACCACATTCCATAAGAGTACTGATCGCAACAGTTTACTTGTGTATGATAGTCACCATCCAAAAGCAGTGCGGGACAACCTTCCATTTGGGCAATTCTTGAGGTTACGTCGGAATTGTAGCACAATCCAAACCTTTGATATTCAATCCCGTGATTTGAAACAGAAATTACAGGACCGACATTATCCGAACAAGATTATTAACCCAGCTTATAAGAGAGCTCGCAACAATCACAGGGATGCTCTCTTAACTTCAGCACCTAAAGAACCAGAAACACGTCTGACATGTGTTTCTACTTTTACTCCATTGTCCAACACCATAAAAAAATTCATCAATAAACGATGGAACATACTACAGAGTGGTGGAACTGTAATTCCAAAACCTCTGTTTGCCTTCAAAAGATCGGCTAATATACGAGACCTCCTTATCCACACTCCCCCCCGTATGCCCAACGATAAACAGAAACAAACTACTTTGTGGAATTTACCTCCAGTTACGGGTCATTACCCATGTGGCTCTTGTAGTGTCTGTCCCCTCACCAAACGCATAGACAGCATTGACCTTAACCATTTCGGGACTTGGCACTTGAACAAGCATACTAATTGTAATACACGTCAGTGTATCTACCTAATTTCCTGTCCTTGCAACTTAAAATACATCGGAATGACTACTCGCCCAGTAAAATGACGTATTAACGAACATCGGAGCAATATTAGATGCTCCCGCATCACCACAAAGCTCAGTTCACATTTTTTAGATGCAAAACACGGCCCTGACGATATGTGGTGGATAGTACTACAAGTACCCAGATATGACAGTAACAACCCAAACTATTTATTTAAGATCGAACAGAGATGGGTTTTTCGATTGAAAACCCACAAAGAAGGACTGAATGATGACATACCTTGGAATCTTTTAACACCTTAATTTTTGAAAGAGTAAGGGTTATTATATCCTTCTTTGATACATTAAGTACTACTTTGGCAGACTGACATTGACCAGTTTTCCACCCCCTCCTCCCCCCTTTTTCTAACTGAATTGATATGCATTTTTACACATTCAGTTAAGTGATTCTAATAGACCGGGAAATACCTTCTCCAGCATTGATTATTCATTTCTTTTTATTGCTCCTATGAAAAGGAAACACTCTTATTGTTAAATCGTTTTTATAAAAAAAAAGACATGGTGCCTTAGGTTATTTTGCCATTTCAGCACCATTAAATGGTTTCCGTCACTGTTTTCCAACATAAGATGGCCCCCATTGCGACCCATATTTTGCCCGGATAGGAATAGTACCATCTTACAACAATACGATGTTCTTTGATAACTCCAAGATGGCCGCTGATACTTCAGTCCTTTCTCTATTTTTAGAACCGGATGGCGGTAGGGGGGTCGCGGGGCACCTGGGGGCCCCTGCAGTGCCCATGCCACTGGCATGGGCACTGCAGGGGCCCCCGTAAGAGGGCCCCTACAAGTATTTCACTGTCTGCTTGGCAGACAGTGAAATACGCGACGGGTGCAACAGCACCCGTCGCACCTTCCCACTCCGCCGGCTCGATTACGAGCCGGCATCCTCGTGGGAAGGGAGTTTTTCCCTGGGCTGGCGGGCGGTCTTTTGGCGACCGCCCGCCAGCCCAGGGAAAAACTTAGAATACCCTCCGCGGTCTTTGACCGCGGAGCGGTATTTCGGAGGGGGGAACTCTGGTGGGCGGCCTCCGCCGCCCGTCAGGGTCAGAATGACCCCCTTAGTATAGACTCGCCACCGCAGAACTCAATTGGTTCTCTTGTTTCTCTCTCTCTTGTGGAACAGTGCACTTATATTGATATTACTTGTTCCAGCAATGCCAGCAGACTTCCTGGAGCATTAACTGGAATTTGCAGGCCTTCTCCTCATGCACAGCCCAGAAATCCTGACCAGGCATGTCCATATCATACTGGGTATAGCAATTCAAGGAATGTGACTGGACTTTCTTGTAATCCATTCACCAAAGGTGACCAAAGGGGGCCTGCCACTGAAGGTACTCAAATGCCTTATTGATTTAACTGCATCAACATTTTGAATGCACCTTCATCAGGACATCCACAGCAGGCTGGCAATCTGTTCTAACCATTCATTCAGATGGCACCTTAGGCTAACAGGCAAGTTCGAAGTTCATGAACTTTAAGTGCTGCTGTCAATTAAAAGTTCTTCTGAAAAGTAAGTTTAATAGGAGGGTTCATCTGCCAAAAGACCTGCTTTTGTGTGATGTTGCCATTTTTTTCCCTTTATAAAACCTTTGCCAGCTTTGGGGACATGGAGTAATACATAAATTATCTACTATGAATCCTGGAGCTACCATCCCTCATCAGTGTCCCTACAAAATCCACTTGCTCCTAAATGTGGAGGACTATCTTAGCCTTCAGTGCAGAATGATGAAAGAGTGTAGCTTGGCTACGTCACTACGCCTCGGGGAAAAGAACATGAAAGGGTGATCATTTTATGGTGGGCAGATTTTATGGATCAAATCTGTTTATTATTATTTTTTAAAAGAAGGCACTGAAACACATAAGTACAAAATGTAGAATGTAAGTACAGTACATCGCAGTACAATAAATGGTATACATCTCCGCTGCAGAAGCTCTAAATCTACTGACAACAATTTTTTAGGCTAACTCTAGATCTGGCTCAAAGAAGCCTCGCTACTAGTCTCTTCTTGGTGATAGAATTAGCATGCGGAGCGCATCTAAAAATCTTCCAGACTGTGAGTCCGTATATAAAAACCAAACAAACATACAAATAAAGTAAAACACATTACCAATGCTCCCCACAGCGTCCATATCATCCTCCTATCTCTCCATCACACCATCCCTCCTCCCACCAAATCACAGCCCTCTGAAATCTCTCAATCAAGCATTCCAGTCATGGTTCAGGTCAGCCTCAGGACTCTCAAGTAAGCTGGGCATGTCAACTCCGTAAATTCTGCAGATAGAATCTGCAGAAATGGCTTCCATAATTTACTCAATTTCCCCATTCGCTGCTGTGAGGCCAGTGTGAGTTTCTCCATGGCAAGGATAAACCAGAGTTTCTGGAGCCACGCATTACGTGTCGGGACCCTATCTGTGCCTACATGATTAGGATCAGTTGTAGGGCTGCGTTAAGTGCCAGAGCCATCTGTCTCTCCCTCAACGACTTCAAGGGAAAGGTAAGGGGATTAGGCAACCCTAGGAAGATGTCAATGGAAATCTGGGGATCTTAGTGTGGAACGCTATGTCAATCTCATCAATAATGCCCTCCCAATAGCGATGAAGTTTGGGACAGTGCCAAAGCAGATGCACAAGTGTGCCCGTGCCTCCGCACCTCCTCCAACAGAGGTCAGATTTAACAGGATCCCATGTGTGTATACACGCCGGAGTGTAGTACCAGTAGGAGGCCACCTTGTATGACGTCTCCGTCCCGATGCGTTCTAGGCTGTGTGATGTATTCTGTAGAAAATACTGTTCCATTCCTCATCCGAGAACTCCCTCTCCAACTCCCTCTCCCATCGCAACTGTCCTCTAGTCCTAGGCGGGCGCTGCTCCCCTTGCAAGAGCGATAGAGTTCTGAGATGACTCCTTCATCATCTTTCTTTAACAGGAGCCATTTCTCGAATGTCCTAAGAGGTCTATCTATTAACGCTCTGTTTGCCGGCTGCAAAGCCCAGTGCCGTATCTGATAATACATCAATCTATCTGCCTCCGTCAAGCCATACGCTTCCCTCATCTGTTCAAAAGACAGGACCCCCGTTCGTCAAAGAGACCTCCCACCCTTTTACAGCCCCCCTCGTACCAGCGTCTCAGAGCCTCCAGCCGAAGCCCAGGCTCAAAGTCAGGGTTTGCGCCTATGGGGGTCATCGGGGATGGAAAGGACGTCAAGGCGGATCGACCGGCCACTATGTCCCATGTGCGCAGCGTAACCCCCGTGACTGGGGAGGAATAAAGTCCGGCTGCCCTATGCCGGGGCCGAAGCCATGGCTCCTTCCATATATGCGAGCCCGCTACTGTCTGGTCCATGAAGCACCAATGTTTCTCAGTGAGCGGGCGATTCCACTCCAAAAGAAAGCGCAGCTGTGTCGCCTGAAAGTATCGCTGTAGGCAAGGGACCGCTAAACATCCCCCACTCTTAGGGCGGTACAGCACCCGTCACGATAGCCGCGCCGGCCGCCCCTCCCATATAAACTTCAAAATCGCCGATTGGAGAGTAGCTATCGTTCTCGGGGGCAGATTCAGCAGGAGCACCTGAAACACATAAAGGATGCGCGTCAAGATTGTCATCTTCACCACCGCTACTCTACCCAGCCAAGACCGTTTATGCCTGCCTCACGATTCCAAGTCCCGCTGAACTTCACGAACTAGCATCGTATAATTCAGACTTGCTGTCTTAGCGGCCGAGGTCACTAGCTTAACTCCTAAATAGGGGAGACTCAAGGACGACCAGAGAAAGGGGTAGTTTGCTCTCAGGTCTGCCTCATGATCCGGTCTCATCGACAAACCAAGAACCTGAGACTTCTGCATATTAACCCGAAATCCCGAGTCCCGACCAAACTCGACTATTATCTCCATAAGTGCTGGCAGTGAGGTCGCGGGCTCTGCCAGAGTAAGGATCACATCATCTGCATAGAGGGTGATGGGATGGTGGTTTCCACCAAACTTCACACCTGAAACCAAGGGGCTGTCCCTCAACCTCTGCGCAGGGGGCTCCATATATAGCGCAAATAAAAGGGGAGAAAGCAGGCATCCCTGCCTGGTTCCGCGTCCCACCGGGAAGGGCAGGGAAAGCACCCCATTAACTCGAACCGCCGCCCTGGGCGACCGATAAGCGCAACTGATCCAAGACCTGAAAACGAGGCCCAGCCCAAATCGCTCCAACACCTTGAAGAGATAGGGCCAATGAACCCTATCAAACGCTTTTTCCGCGTCGATAGACAGGAAAATCGCCTCCCTGCGGGAGCGATCCATTTTATCCAACAGGTGCAGGAGCCGCTTCGTATTGTCACCGCATTGTTGGTTTGGTATAAAACCTGATTGATCCGGATCAATAAGACCTGGCATATAGAAATTAAGGCGGGAAGCAAGAATGCCAGTAAACAACTTGGCATCTATATTCAGGAGCGAGATCGGCCTATATGAGGCACACTCCTCTGGGTCCTTGCCCGGTTTATGTATAACTACAATAGTAGCATCCAACATACTAGGTGTCAGAGCTCCTGTCGTCAGGAAAGAGTTAAAAAGACGCACCAGAAGCGGAGCGAGTTCCACGCAAAAAGTCTTATAGAATAAGGCTGTAAACCCATCGGGGCCAGGAGACTTCCCAACTTTTAGTCGAGAAATTGCTGAAATAACCTCTTCCAACCTTATCGGCTGGTCCAACAGAGACGCCTCCCTCTCACCAAGAGGCGTGATTGCTGTGCCCTCTAAGAATGAATCCAATGCTGCGGCATCTCCCTCATCAGCCGCGTTTAAGCCCCGGTAAAACTCTGCAAAAGCCTCCGCAATCTGATCGCTCGTGCCCGCCACCATTCCAGAAAGGGAATGGATCAATTTTATCGCAGGCGCTTCCCGCTGTGCTTGCAATCGGTGTGCCAATAGATTCCCGCACCTATTGCTCCCAACATAAAATTTGTGCTTAAGTCTCACTATTGCATACTCCGCTCTATCCCAGTACAGCCTCTTCAGCTGCTGCCTCATCTTCTCTAATTCCTGCCAGATTCGAGGCACGCCAGTAGACTTGTGGGAGTGCTCCAGCGCAGCCACCCTCTGCTCCAGCTCCTCCCTTATCTCTCTCCTTGCCTTGTTATCTCTCGCGGACAGTGCCATCACCTCGCCCCGCACCACTGCCTTCATAGCCTCCCATACTATCTCCATTGAGGTCCTACCATTGTCATTAAAGCTAAGGTAGTCCGCAATTGCGCGTCGAAGTGACTCTACCGTTGACTCACTCTGGAGCAGGGAATCTCTAACTCGCCAGCTCGGGGTACCCACCCGGCCCATCCCTACGGTAACCTCAACGGTAATTGGGGCATGATCAGCCAAGGCTCTGGGTTCAATCGTGGCCTCCCGTACCCGGGAGACGAATTCCTGCGAGGCCAGGAAAAGATCAAGCCAAGCATAAGTCTTGGTTGCCGCCGAGTAAAAGGAGTAATCTCGAAGCGTAGGGTGTAACTTTCTCCAGACATCCTCCAACCCACAATCAGCCAGCTACTGACCTCCCCCCCTCCGATAAGGCCCCCGCCTGTCCAAAGCGCTGGCCTGAGCGGTCAAGCTCGTTGTCCATCACCAAGTTAAAATCTCCTCCTACTAAAAGAGCACTGTCTGGTGAGCTAAGGATTGGGGAGATCACCTGTCTCAGGAATGCCTCCTGTTGGGCATTCGGAGCATAAAGAGAAGCAATAGTAAAAGAAAAGGCCCCAAGTCTTATTCTAATGGCCAGGAATCTGCCCTGTACTTAATGTATCCTCCCTACTATCTCCCCAGAGAATGTCCTGGAAAGCAATATCGCCACCCCTGCATGCTTTGTAGTTGCTGAGGACCAAATCTGCCTAGGAAACCACCTTGAGCGCATGCGATATGTGTCCCTATGCAATAAGTGTGTCTCCTGTAATAGACATATGTGACACCCAGATTTCTCCAGAGCTGACAGAATCGCTAATCGCTTAGCCGGATTATTCAGCCCACGGACATTTAAACTAAGACACCTAACCGTCATACTGCACAGGAAAGCAGTTGTTCAGGCGGGGAGGAGCTCCACGGAGGGGCCAGGATCCAGAACAGGACCTCTGCCGCTCCAACTCACATACCCAAACCTCCGAGACCATCCATGACCAAGCTCGCAGGGAAGCATATAAACAAATAACCAAAATGCACAACAGGTGCTTATACCAAGAAAGTCCTCTCTCACACATCCTAAGAGGTAAAAGTCTCAACTGGGCTGTAGAACCAAACATATTCCTCCACAAAGTCTGCCGTCTCCGCCGCCCAGACCCCCTTCACTCAGCCACCGGACCGTGGCCAGCGCCCCCCAGCCAACCAGAGGGCCCCCGTCAGTCTTCATTTAGGCACTTGTCCCAGCTGCCACACTGCTCACTGCCGACTGACGCTCGAGATCTGCTCCAACGCAGTTGGGCGTTGCTATTTCTTTTTTCGTTCCTTCCTCCGCAAGCGCGGGCGGTCGCCGCCGATTGGCCCCAACTTTGAGCCCGAAGCAGGGGCGTTTTCCTCCAAGCCCAGGATCCGATTAGCCTCCGATATTGACTTCACCTGGCGAAGCTGATCCTCCCAGCGAAAAACAAGGCAGAACGGATGGCCCCAAGAGTAGGACACCGCCCGCTCACGCAGGTACTCTGTGATGGGTTTGAACTCACGCCGCCTCTGCAAAGTCCGAACCGAAAGGTCCTGGTATAGTTGAAGCTGATGTCCTCTAAAAAGGACCTGTGGAAGATTGCGCACCCTTTGCAATATGCTTTCTTTCAGCCCAAAATTATGGACACATGCTAGTATGTCTGGCGGGCGATCTCCAACTCCTCCAGGTCGGCCCATGCGGTGGACTCTATCGAGGGTGATATCTCGGGTCTCCTCAAGTTCTAAGACCGAGCAAAACAGCACCACCAGAAAACCTCCAATGTCCTCCTTCTCAGTCCCGCCCGGCACCCACCTGATGCGGATGTTATGTCTGAGAGACCGGTACTCCAGGTCCTCCTCATCTGTAGGAGGTCCTGCTGTTCCCGCAGGCGCACAACCTCCTGCTGCAGGTCTGCCACCTCCTCGCCGTGGGCAATTTCACCATCCTCGACCTGCGTCAGCCGCTCACCCAGGGATGTAAGCTCAACTCTCAACTCCTTGACCTCATGAGATATGTCTTTGCGGAGTGCCTGGAGGTCACTCCTGAGTGATTCGAACAAGGAGGTAAGAAAGCCCTTAGTAACTGGAGCTGCTTCGTCCTCTGTCACCTCCCTCACTGTCTCTGGGATCCTCGTGGTCGGCGGCTGCTCCAGAGCCCCTCCTGGCACCTGGCGCCCTCCAGTCAGCATATCTCGAACCGTCCGGTCCCGCTTAGGCTTGGAGGTCGCCATCCCCTCTGCCCACTAACTGCAGGTAGACGAATATCTCAGTCTGGCCTCTTCGCAGTGTCGCTGTAGGCCACGTCTTCCAGGCCTCAAACCCTCGCCAAGGACATCAACCTTCCATCTAAAGCTAATCTATGGGCCTCCTCACGGCACCGCTCACCTCCACTCCGGGTATGGCCCTCATGCGCCGTCCGCATCACTGGACTGCAGCACCGGTCCTCCTCGCCTCTCGGGGATCTCCGCTCCAGCTCCACTCAACTGCTGGGGACCACCAATCCGCTCATTCTCTCTTCTTTGAGGTCCCCCCGGAAGGGCCTAATATGGACGGCCTGGTCGTCACCAGGGCCCTAGCTCCAGGCCTCCGCCGGGCCTCAAGTGTGGGCCACGCGTCACCCCGGGGGCACAGCTCCCTCCAGGGGTGTCGCCGCACCCCCTGCGCCCAGTCAGGAGCCTATCGGGCCCAGACTCGGAACACAGAAGAGCCCGCGGCCCTCCATGCCCCTCAGCCTTAGGCGCCGGCCCGGCGCTCCCGGGTCCGCGCTCCTGGCCGCAGAGGCCTCTCGCTCCACGGGCTCGCTCAGAGCCCCAGAAGCCCCCCTGGTCTCAGGCGTCACGGCGGGGCACCTCCAGCCGGCCGGCCCTGCATCCACGTTGCAAATTAAGGGCCTAGGCGGCGGAGCTCGGACCAACGCGTCCGCTCACGCCGCCATCTTGGCCACGCCCCCGGTGGTCACATTTTAATATGATTTATTTAATTCCTGCACTACAAAGCATATGAATGAAGTGCAGCTTTGTATATGGCATATAATCAACGTTTTATGAATATATATTTGAGACTTTTATAAGTATTATTTTGCATACTCATCTCATAATTCTTATGTGTAGTGTTTAGAATCTATTTAATTTGAAAGTATTTTCTTGTTTTGTTTACTTGGCTGAACTGAAGGCATATATAATTTTATTTTTCCAGTTAACATTCACTATGGAGTTGTTTTCTGAAATGCTTCTTTCGAGATGCAAGTGTTCTGAGCGGAGACGGAGTCAGCAAGAAGCTCATTGTGCATGAAAGATAGGAAAGCCTGAGACAAACTATGCAAGGACAAAGAGAGGAGTATTCTAGAAACTTGGCAGTTGTAACCTTTTTGAATTTGGTGAGAACGAAGAGCTTCAAGATGGGATGCGTCAGGGGTTTGAAAGTAACTTCCAATTAATTTTTGTTAGGGATTCATTCAAGAATCTTCAACTGGGATGTAATTATCTTGTAAACTGTAATTTAAGTTTAAGGAAGGTTTAGTTAGGGAAAGATTCAGACCCTTTCCTATCCTTAGAGCTGAAAGTACCCTTCTGAGATACTGACCTCATACTTTTATGTGGCTTCATGCACCACACCTCTTTTAACAGAATATTGTACTGAATTTCTGTTTGGAGACCTTTCTGAAATACTCCTAAAGTATTAGAATAGTTAGGGTGTAGTGTAAATGGTTAGGCAGGAGAATTTAGTTCTAGTCACCAAGAATCATATGCTTTTCCTTATCTTTTGTACAATACTTTAATTCCCCTTTGGTGATTTTATATATTTACACTATGGTATTGAGACTCATTCGTGTAACGTTGACGTTGAACCTGTGATAAATCCTTTTAACCGTAATGAATTTGATAACTGTTACTTTTTACCCCTCAGAACTGAGAAGGAAAGATTCATCGACAGCAGAATTATTGAAAGGGCCCCAGGATCTATCGATGATTTGCCTGAGTTTATGCACAAACACACATGTGCTGCATGAACAGGGGTCATGCTATCATTAGCAATAACTGTAGTATCTGGATTAGAGATTCCACGTCCTAAGTAAGGACTACCACAAAGAAGAGTAAAACATAAAGAATCGTTTACAACACAAGGAAATAAAGATCATAAAGAATAAATTATTTACACATCAGACAGGGCCGGCTTTAGCGCTGGTGGTACCTGTTACGACAATCTTTTTTGCCCACCCCCATTACCTCCTCCTTGGATAACCTATCACCCAGAAAAAAGTGTCCCTCATCTCTCCATAGCCCCTCTCACATACATTTCATTTGTTTTAAAGTGCTGGTAAAGGCGGACTTTAGTAATCCACTCTGATATCCACATAAAATATAGTTCTGTTCTTTGCATCATGCATATTGACCCTCCACTTTATGGCGAGTCAAAACTGCCACTGGACAAAACGCCATATCTTTCTCTAACACGAACATTAATTACAAGAGGTATCTTGACATTTTACTTGCTTCCTGAAGGCTGGATACACAAGGAAGTTTCAGGAGGTGCTTTTAAATCGCAAGTTTCGCAAGTTATTGCTAAACATAGCGCCCCCTCTGAGGTCAGCCCCCCCCCCCCTCCCCAATCCAGGTCAGCACCCTAAAGCGTTGCAATATATTTGTACATCAAGGGCTGGTAAATCAATTTTTAAAAATATCTGACTCATAAAAACATTACAATACTGGAGCTTATTTTATTCGAAAAATAGACTTGTGTGAATGATAAAAAAAGCTTGAATTAAACCATTTTAAGGTCTAGCATTACCGTTCGCTTGCAGGAAAAGGAGGAACGTGTGTTAAAAATAAAATGAAAATACTGCCTAGAGAAAATAAGACATGCGTTCTGGATTTTACTCACCATTATCCCGAGCAGTATATGCAGTTTTACACTATGCATGCTTGAGTTAGGAAAAATGGCGTAAGGCACCGATATATGTGAATACTTGCCTTTAAATGCGCACAGTACGATGTGCATACTTTGTATGTCGATACCAAAAAAGTAGTAAATTACATCTGTAAACATACATCTCACATTTACATGCCAACCCAAGATCGTCATTAACCTGTCCATAGACGTTAACTTTGAACCATGCAGTGCTTACTTACTTTGAGCCAGTGGTGGGAAGGTGGGGCCTTCTGGCACTCATTTTTGGGGACCAGCACTTATTTTTCCTCGTTAGACTTTGACCCAGAGCACGAGGGAGAAAAACACAAAAGGGATAAAGAAAAGGAAGAAAAAGACAGAAAACAGTGACATAGAAAGAAAGCAGGGAGGGAAAAGACCCCGAAAGAGTGAGATAAAGGGGCAAGGAGTGTTTGGTTGTGGGTGAAAGAGGCATGAGGTGGATTCAAGCCTAGGCAGCCTTTGCATTGGCACCCCGGACATTTGACAGGCCTGTGAGCAAAACTGTGGCCCCTGGCATTTATTCTTTACAAAATAGGCACTGCAACCATTTAAATAAAAAAAAATATCTGTTTGAAACTCAGGAAGGCCTGACATTAAGTATAATTATCCTAAACAACGAGAATATTTTTACAGCTCTAAATATTAAGATCAGATGAATAGAACGCCCTGGGTGAAGTAGTCTGACTCAGTGTTTGCATTTGGTCGGGACTTGTAATGAAGCTGTCAGGTGTTAGAGGACATAAATTGCACCATGCAGTTCCAAGAGCCAGAAGCTGGAGTGGACAGAATGTGCAGGAATTACTTTTGCAACAGTATGCTCTTACTTGTTATACAAGTTAGTGCATGTTCACAGAGTCCCTTTGACTTACTGGGCTCGAGTCACAAGGTCATTTGGGGCTGAAAACCTACATTTCTGGATGACAATTGCTCCATTTATGTCTGACATCTTTTCACCAAAAATACCTGTCAATTGAACATGGTTTTACTCCTTTGTAATTGTGCTGTACCACATTTGTAGTTAATCCTACACAAAAGAAGTTTCAAGGCCCATCTTACCTTGAGAGTTTGTAAATACCCACGCTCTTGTGAGCTTGCTGGTTTCACACTCTTCTCTGTCCCTACTCAACCCTGGACACAACAGTAGATTTACTCCTGCAAAGACTGAATTAATTCTCCTTTCATTGTGGAAAGAACAACAGACTACCACTAAATATGTGGAGGCGTTGGGGAGGGCGTTTGCAACAGGGAAAATGTTAAATAGAAATCTGTCCTTCTCAAAACCCAACATTGCCTTGTCAGAATGACCCCCCTCTCCAGCGAGTCTCATGATTTTGACAGGAAAGTTGGGCAATGCTGGAATAGGGAAAAACTCTCCCGTCTCAACTTCATCTAGTGGCACATGTACGAGGCATTTTTGCCGTGGCAAGCTGTTTGCGACAGCAAAAATGCCTTTCCAAATGTACAAACACCCAAACAGCAATTCTCCAAATACGCAGTTTGCGTGTAGAAATCATTATTTGGAAGTGCTTGTTTAGGGCATCCTTTCCAAGTTATGTATCAAGGTTTTGCAACCAAAATGCAGTTGCAAAACCTTGATATTTTTACCACCAACTCAAAGTTGGTGGTAATGCATTTGCATATTGGAAGGGGGTCCCTTTTCTCGTTGTGAATGTTGAAAAAACATTTTTAAGAGCAGGAAGTGGTCCCATGGACAACTGCCTGCCTACTCTTAAAAAATGAAACTTCAAAGTTTAATTGTTTTCTTTTTAAATGCACCCCGTTTTCCTTTCAGGAAAATGGGGTGCGTATCAAAAAAATGATTGCTTTATTTAGAAGCAATCAGAGACATGGTGGACTGCTGACTCCAGCAAGCCATCATAACTGTGATGGCAGCGATTCCTAATGGGTAAATAATTGCGACATTCGTTATTAAATTCATGAGGTAGGTCAATTTGCAACCTACTAGGAATCGCAAGAATGAAACAAACAGTTTCGTACATAATGAACAGTGATTTCCAAATAGCAATTTGGATGAAATTGCTATTTGTAAATCGCTATTCCTAATCTTTGTACATCTGGCCTCGGGTGCCTTGGCTCTTCACAGTCAGATTTAGAAACAATCCTCCCCGAAAGAAGGAGTGACCTTCTTTTCTCTCACTTAGCAGTTTTAAACGACTAGTGTCTGATGGTTTGCCCTGTCTTTTTGCCCCTGTTTCCTTTATTTTTGACTGTGTGTGGACTTGGCTTTTACTGGTTTTTGGTACTCTGGGCACTTTACCACTGCTGACCTGTGCTAAAGTGCAAGTGCTCCCTGTGTAAATTGTGATTATGATTGTTATCCCTGATTGGCATATTTGATTTACTAGTAAGTCCCTAGTAAAGTGCACTATAGGTGCATAGGGCCTGTAAATCAAATGCTACTAGAGGGCCTGTAGCACTGATTGTGCCACCCGCATGAGTAGCAATGTAAACATGTCTCAGACCTGTCACTGCAGTGTCTGTGTGTGCAGGTTTGCACTGCCAATTCGACCTTGTAAGTGTACCCACTTGCCAGGCCCAAACCTTCCCTTTTACCATCTGTAAGTCAGCCCCTAAGGTAAGCCCTAGGTGGCCCCATTGGCAGTGTGCAGAGTATTTAAAAGGTAGGACAAGTACTGGTGTATTTTACATGTCCTGATAGTGAAATACTGCCAAATTAGTTTTTCACTATTTCAAGGCCTATCTCTCCCGTAGGTCAACGTGGGGATTTCCTTTAAATATCTTTTAAGTGCAGTTTCCCATTGGGTTCAGGTAAAGAAATGGAGTTTGTGGTCTCTGAACTCTCAATTTAAAAATATATATTTTTGCAGAATTGGGTTTTAGATTGTCTGTTTGAAAATGCCACTTTTAGAAATGGGCATTTTGTTGCTTAACCATTCTGTGCCTCTGTCTGCCTGTGGACTCCACGTCTGGGTCAGACTGACAGTTGGGCTGTTTGGGAATTCCCTCAAGGCAGTGACACAGAGGAAGCTGAGGTGTGTCCTGCATATCCTGATGGGTCTACATGGGCTAGAGTGGGAGGGAGGAGCTGGGAGCTGACACCTGCACCTGAAAGGGCCGTGCCTGTCCTCACACAATGCAGTTTCAAACCCCCTGGAGTGTGTCTGGAGCCAGGCTTGGGCAAGGCATGATCTTGTGAACAACAGAGACTATCCTTTGAAGTTTGCCTACTTTAAAGGCAGAAATTAGTATAAGTAGTGGACCCAAAACCCCAGATTTTGAGAAGACTTCTGGATCGAGAGGAAGCTCTGCCAAGAAGAATAGCTGAAGAGCTGGAGAAGGAATACTGCCCCTTTTGCTGTGTGCGCTTTGCTGGGTTGGCCTGCAGTTGCCGCTTCTGCCTTAAACAGGACAAAGATTTGACTTTGCTGTGTATCCTGCTTGTGAAGTTTCTCCAAGGGCTTGGACTGAGCTTGCCTCCTGTTAAGAACTCACAGGGACATCAAAGACATCACTTACCAGTCTCCGGGTTTGTTTGCCGTGGACCCTAACTTGCCAGGTGGGGCCTATTCCAGTTTCTGGGCTCCTGGGAGTGAAAGCTGGCCTAAAAACAAGAAGAACCAGGTGCACTGGCTCGGGACAGCTCCAGGACCAACTCCGCTGCCCGACTCCACCAGCATCCAAAGCAGTAGTCCTGCTGGAGTGCGATGACCACTACTGATACTGCAGGCCCGATGCTGCTGCAGCCCTGCTAAAGTCCTGCGACATTGTGTGTCCCGAGTACCGTGTCACCGATGTCCGTGACACCCAACTCCACCGCAGCGCCTGTAGCCCAGTGGTGTGACCGCGATCCTGAGAGGTCGCCCAATGTATCTTGACTCTCCAGATTCATTGACCCTGCCGGATCGCCAGGAACCAATGCCTCTCACCAACACTCCATCACCTCCCCTGCTCTGCAGTAAGGAACCAACGCTGCACCGGATCCAGCGATGCCTCACCTCCCAGACTCTGTGCACCGGCTTGTTCCTAGTTACCAAAGGTACTGTACCTGGGGGTCCGTACGGCTCTGTGACGGGCACCGCCCGCCTCATGAGTGGCGTTGCATTGTTGGGAACTACTTCGTCAACGACACTGTGATAACCCAAGTTGGAGCTATTGTGTTTCTAAGCGCTATATTGAAGTTTAATCATTGAAAATTCCTACCTTTGCTTGTGTATGCTGGATGTTTGTCATTCTGGTCTTGTTTTACTGAGGATAAATATTGGCTTTTTTCTAAGCTGGTGCTGAGTGGTTTTGTGGTGTTTTCACTGTGTTACTGTATATGTGTGTGCAAATACTTTACACAGTGCTTCTGAGATATGCTTGTGCCAAGCTACCAAGGGGATGAGCAGGGGGGACAGAGTTCAAACTGACTGATAACCAGAGACCCCATTTCCAAAATATATATATATATCTATCTATCTATATATATCTATATATATATATATATACACATGTATATATATATATATATATATATATATATATATATAGATATATATGTGTTTGTGTACCAAAATAAAATTCCCAAGTGAATATAAATGTTCCAACACTTTTTTGTTTATCTAAAAGGAAAATAGTTCTTCCCTGCGGAGAACCCTCTGGAGAAACTCCTTTCTTTAAACCATCACCATTTTTGAGGTGTTATTTCTCAATTTCCGAGTCCCTGAATAAGGATTAAGGGCCAGATGTATGACCCTCAGTGTTTATGACTTGCAATTTCCATTTTTTTGCAAGTCACAAACCCTGATGTACAACAGTGTCTGACACACTGTTTGCGATTTCTAAATGGGTCTCAAGGGACCTGCCTCATTAATATTCATGCGGGAGATCACAATTTGCAACCCATTGGGAATGGTCGGCACTCACAGGGATGGTTGCATGCTGAGGTCAGCAGACCATTATGTCTCTGACTGCTTTTTAAATGTAGCCTGTTTTCCTGAAATGAAAACGAGATGCATTTAAAAAATAAAAGTGAAAAAATGTTGGCGCCCCCCTCATTCACAAACGGGAGGAGTCCCTTGGGGACCCCTTCCTGTTTGTGAATGGGTTACCAGCTCCTTCAAGGAGTCCGTAAAGTAGGACTGTTTTGCGACTGCAGTCCTGGTCACAAAATATTCATACATACCAATACGACTCGCGATTAGGAAGGGTCACACTTTACACGCCCCTTCCTAATAGCAACTCGCAAACTCTATTTTGTGAGTCAGTAATAGCTACTGACTAGCAAAATAGGGTTGGCCCATGAAGAAATGCATTTTGCCTGTCACAAACAGCCCGGCGTTTGCATCTGGGAAAATGCATTGTACATCCGGCCCTTATTCCTTCCCTTGACATGAGAAAGAGTTCTATAATAAGTTGGGCATGAAATTACCCACCTTGTTCCTCCAGGGTTGGAAAGCCAAATGTTTGCGATTACTAGCAAATGTTGCAGGTGCTGGCCTACTTAAGCAGGCATCCCCTTCCTGGAAGGCTCTTTAACTGAACTTCTGAGTCAATTTTCCTACACGTAAAATGCATGAGTAGTTCCGTCTATAAGTGTATAGTCAACTTTTATGTATATTTACAGTCTCAAATAACGATATTTGTCCAATGAAGTGCAACTTAAGTGTGCAAATAACCAAAATGGGCTATAGGGAGCAGCCCTCCAGTCATAGGCTACAATGCTAGGATGGCCAATCTGAATTTGTCACGTACTCCTCTGACTTTTTTTGCAGGGTTTATTGCATAAACGTGGCTCGTGGGCATCAGAGTTCACTACAAGAGAACCAAATCAACCTTCTTTCTTTTGTGCTTTTGGGCACAGGGAGATCATATGATTTTCCCACAATCACAGGATGTTGAGGACCATGAATCGAACCTGGTTCTCCACTTCCAAGTGCAGCAACTCTAGTTGGTAGGACAGATCTCCTACTGGTCATTCAGTCTATTGGCTCTGTCGTCTTCACAACTGCCTCCTTATTTCTCATACTTCAGCCTGATCCATGACAATCCTACTAATACATTTAACCCTGTGCATCTGGGAAAACCCATCTGTGTGCCTCAACCCTGGTAACCACTGAAGTCCCAACAGTCCCCCGATCCTCTGGAGTATTGGTTCCCTTGTATGGGCATTCTTGTTCCTGTACTCTACACACTTCCCTTTCATTGACACATAGCTATGTGTTTTTATGTCTGGCCCAAAGAAAACTTTAGATGCCTCTCCAGACTCATGCTATCTAAAAAAATACATCCATGCATACATACATACATAGAGGGGCTTTTTGTCGCTGGACTTCATCTTTTGATCTGTAAAGGTGTCATTCACATTTTTCTTCTGCGCGCCACAGTATACACGTTGGACAAGGTGTCCTGCCACTTCAAACATTTGGTCCCTTAAAGGTGAGTGAAGGCATTCCGTCTGTGCATATGTACAGATCTGGCCAAAGTTCACACCAGTGTCAGAGCTCCTCCTTTCTTTTTTTTTATAATTTTTTTTTTTATTAGCACTGCCAATGCTTTTTGTTACTTTGGTGGGGTCCTGTGTTGTTAGATATTTGAAAAGCAGTGAATGCTTTCTTTTACTGCCAAGTGTAAGCATTCTTTCGTGTGTTTATTTTTGTTTCTATTGCGAGGATGCTCTCTTGTACCTTCCTTCCATTCCCTCGGCCAGATTGTTGTTTACAGAGTGGCCTCTGTGCCTGGATAAGAGATCTTCATGCCCTTCAGGCAGTTCTCTCGCTCTATTGGGCTCTTGGACCAGAGTGGCTTGTTTTGTGTTCGTTTTCCAGAAGAGAAGAATGTGGAGGCTTATTTAACAGAGACAATTGCAGTAACGTGGGTAATCGTTTTAACATTATCTTTAAAAAATATATATTTTGCTTCCATCTGCTCTTAAGTTCTGCTTTACCTGTCTTTGACTCTTTGTCACAAGCTCCATGTGTATGACTGCAGTTGCACTCACAGTAGCAAACAGTAATAGTAATGTTTTTGTTACATTTAGAAGGCTTTCATCCTGTACATGTCGTTGTATTTCCATGTTCCCTATATTTTTTTATCCATTTGTTTTGTCAAACTTTACTATAAACCATGATATTTACATTTATGTGCATTTTATTGTTCTCTTTCTTTAACTCAACTGGAGTGTATAGGCTTTAAAATATATTTGACTGTAGTACAGCCAATAAGGTGTTTAGTATTCATTCTACTTTTGTTTCATTTACTTGAAAATGTGTGATTTCAGGCAGCGTTTAAGGTTTGCAGGGCATTGTAGGGTAAGAAAACATTGTGAGATCCATGCAAGGCACACCACACTGGAATCTCTTTGTGGTTTAGTTTTCATAAATGTCTGTCATTAGTAGGTTTCCATCAGTGGTGGCCGAGCACATCCCCAAATCCTGCAGCTACCCCTACTGCTGATCTCTTCACATAGAGCTTTAGGGCCTTTTGCGTCAAGGTCTCTTGGCCCATCCATACAAGTGAGGTAGCATTTTCGTATCTAGAGAATTGGGGGAATGCTGTGTGGTAGGAAGTGTGTGGCTCCCTGCAGATTCCAGAGGAAAATATGTATTTTTAGTTAAAGTTTGAGATCTGCAGCGCATTGTGAGTGAGAAAATAGTGTGGAATCCATGTGAAGCACACTACCCTGGACTCTCCCGGATGTCTCATTTTCAGAACTGTCCAAATCTGGTAGGTATTTCAAGGTGGCAGCCTACCCAAACCCAAAAGGTGCCGCCATTAATCATTCCAAGTGGGACGATATTGGGAGTAAGCCATATTCTCATGGCCCACATGTAAAAACAACACCCAAAAGAATCAAACGTCTTCTCGCTTGGCATTGAGATGAGATTATTTAGTCTGCAGGGGAGCAGAAAGGCTGTTGAGGCTTTAGGGGTGAGAGTGGGACCTGATATTAGGATGGGCCAGACCCATTCCATTGTCTTATTGAAAAATATATATTCCTGTCCTACATTAGGCTTTCTGCCCACCCAGGTGCTAATTGTTGACACTCCTCCTGTCTGCTCCTAGGGGGGTTGGAGACTGGTTTGTCCCTTTTGGGGTGGCAGTGTGGCCAATGCCAGAGTGGAACATCTGCAGCACTCTCTTTTGCCTCAAAGGCAAAATCCCAGGTGTCAGGTGGACTTTCTACCCCTGGGAAAGTTTAAGGGAAACGACCCCAATTGGGACAAGCCTCCTACCTGCCCCAGGGGTGCAAAAAGACACTACTGACCACACTGGGCAGGAGTACAGTTCGATGCTAGGATATGCTGACCCATTATTTTATTTGTGTTGGCACCATTTTGAAATCCCTGGTGTCTAGTGGGCTTTCTGTCCCTAGGGGCAGATTGGACGCAAATACTCCATCCACTCCCCAGGAGGGGCAGAAAGACTATTAAACCCCAGGTTGGGGGCATGGGCCCATACCCGGGGGCCTCTCCCCCTAAAAAACGCTTGCATGAATGCAGTCCCTACGGGGGTTATCACCCCATCTGACCTGGGGGGGGCAGGGGTGCAGAAAGGCTGCCTGCTTTGTTTTTGGGGTTGGGGCTTGGCCATGCCCATGGTGGACAACATCCAGCCATATGTTTTTTTGAAAAAAAGTTTTCCTTTTCGTATAGTGGGTTTCTGCCCCCAAGGGGGAAGGTTGGGGATGATTACCCTCATCGAGACTCTTGGAGGGGGGGGGGGCAGAATGAATGAGGCCCCATTTAGTTAGGATGGGGGCATGGCCATGCCCATAGTGGACAGACCCCACCCCGATATTTAATTTAAAAACATCTTTCATTGGCTTCTAGTGGGCTTTCTGCCACTCCCCTGTGGGGACAGTTTGGGGGTAATTACCCACATTCACCCCTGGGGGTGCAGAAAGACTGATGGCCCATTTTATTGGGGCAGGGGCATGTTCATTTCCATGGTGGGCTGCCCTGACTCTTATGTTTAGGATAAAAAAGGCTTTCTAGCTTTCTCTTGCACCTGATGGGCTTTCTGCTCTTATGGGTCGAGGGCAGATTGGGCATATTTGCTCCCATCAAAAAGACTGAAATGAGTAAATGTGCTCAGGATGCAAGTCAGTGCCTAAGGGGCTGCTCCCCTCTTCCCTGCTTGGCAATCACTCTCCTAATACTACTACCTCATCATCATTACTGCCATTGCCACTATCACCACCGCTTACACCACATAACAATAACTGTCACCATTGCCACCATTTTCACCACCGTTACTATGACCGTCACTACTACTATCACTACTGCCTCCAATCCCATCATTACCAATATTACCACCATCACCACTATTACTACTGCCATAAACACTACCTTCCATATAATTTCCACTATCACCATGAGCACTAAAACTAACATAACCTCAACTGCCACTACTCCTACTATCACCAGTCCTTCCACTGTGATGACTAACACCAGTAAAATCTCGACAACCTCCATCACCACCACCAATACTACCACTGTCGCCACCACCATCACCACTGCCACAACCATCACACCACCACTCTCTATAGCCATCAACATTACTTTACTCCATCCACAAGCATGTTCTTACTTGTCTGTGTTTGTGAAAGAGCATTTTGCGTGTGACATTGTTGTGTACATGTGTAACAGAAATCGTGATATGGGCACATCGTAGAGAATCATTAAGGCCTATTCACAAAGACAAACTTACATATGAGCAATTATACATGTGTAAATGTACTCCTACATTTTGTAGTAAATGTACTAGCTTTGACTGTACACTATTTCCTATTGTACATTTACTACAAAGTGTAGCCCTAGATGTCTCCAACCCCTGAATTGAGAGGGTGGAGCCTAATTTACAAGTCTAAAATTACTATACGTAACTTTTCACATATGAGCAAAGACCTCTGCTGCTGGGTTGGAGAGCTCCCTGTGGTAAAGTGCAGGAAAAATCAAAAATGTTTATTACATTCTAAAAAAAGGTTGAAATATTTTTATAATAAATATTAATGTAATTAACTTTATACATTTTCAATGTAGAACAAAGCAAAAAAATGCTGTAGCACTAGTTACTTAGTTTTAAATTAAATATTTAATTATTTTAATTATATTTGAAAAAAGATGTTACATTTCTTTTTAAATTAAAATCTTTTTGAAATAAAATAAATAGGGGCATATTAATACTCTGTTTGCGCCGGATTTGCGTCATTTTTCTTATGCAAATCCAGCACAAACAACTCCATATTTATATTTTGGTGCTAGACATGTCTAGCACCAAATATTGGAGTTAAAGTCATTTTTTGCCTGTGGAAAACTACTTTGTGTCAATGAGATGCAAGGTATGCGTTCCCGGGAAAAAAATGACTCTAAGGCCCTAGTGCCTTATTTATCCTCCCAGGCACAAATCACGCATGGGGGGAGGAGGGGGTAAAAAAATGGTGAAAAGCTTGCTTTGCACCATTTTTTAACGCCTGTATCAGGGCAAGCGTTAGGGGACCTGTGGGCCTATTTCCATGTTGGAACACCATGGAATAAGCCCACAGGTGCCCCCCCGCAGGCCCCCAGGGACACCCCCACCCACACCAGGGGGACAGCAGAGGATGGGGGACCAGCCTAACATCATTTTTTGTGCAAAACCCCCTTCTTCCAAACCGCCAGCCCCACCCGACTAACGTCATTTTTTTTTACACTAGCCTACCCTTTGCACCAGCTTTCACCATTCCATAAATATAGGGCTCGGCTGGTGCACAGAAATGGTGCAAGCTGGTGCCAAACCTTTTGGTGCAAAACCGTGTTAGTGCGGTTTTGCACCAAAAAGTATAAATCAGGGCCATAATACTTTGACTATTTAATCAAATGTATATATTTTTTTAAGAAGTCAAATGAAATTAATTTTTTATAGCATTATTTCCTATGATGTCTTATTTTAAGTTCTTGCCCCCATTAATTTCTATGATAGGGTTTTGCACTACCAGTGGTTGGCTCTCTGTGATGCTAGACTTCAATTCTGAGCTGGAGAACATTGTAATAGACTGGCCTGGTTTGTAGTGGGTACCTAAGGTACTTATACCTTATAAAAGGTCCAGTTATCCCTTATTAGTGAAATGTAGGCAGTGTTCTAGCAGCTTAGGCAGTCTAGAAGTAGCTGTAGTAGAGCAGCCAAGGCTGAACTAGGAGACATGCAAAGCTCTTGCAATACCACTGTAGTCACACAGTCCTCACACACATGAAAGACAATACTCAGTGTTACCAAAAATAAAGGTACTTTATTTTAGTAACACAATGCCAAATATATCTTAGAGGCTATACTCCCTTAGCTTAGGAGGTATGCATTATACACAAAATATACACTAGTAATCAAACTCAGGTGAGTAAATACTCAGAAAATAGTGCAAACAGTAGAAAATACAATAGAATGCAATGGGCCTAGGGGCAACACAAACCATATACTAAAATAGTGGAAGGTGAATCACAAACTCCACTCTAGGCAAGTGTAGTGTGTAGAGGGGCTCTGGGAGTGTATGAAAACAGCAAAGGTAAGTAAAGTACCCCACCCCAGAGCCCAGGAAAGCAGGAGTAAAGTACAGCAAGTTTCCTTAGGACATACTACAAGTCGTGATAAGAGATTTTTCAAGAACCAAGCAAGACTGCAATCGACAAACTATGGATTCCTGGACCTGAAGACCTGTGGGCAGAGGGGACCAAGTCCAGAAGTTGTTGCGTAGGCTCTCATTATCCTAATGAGACTACTAGATTTTGAGCAGCAGAATCGTCTGTGTTGTGGGAGACTGAGTCTAACCCACTGCGGGTGACACCTGTTGCTCTAATCCGGGTTTTGATCCGGCCAACTAGCAGTACCACAGGATAGTGATGACTGGGCAGCCGAGCGCGTGACATACTGGGCTGGGAAGTCGTGGCCTCTCAGGTCACATCCGGTTCTCTCCCATTTACAACTTAGTCTCATATATAAATGACAAACAGAAGCACTATATGTTTCAATGATTAGTTTAATAAAACAACTGCATCTTAGATAGCAAAGCGTGAGGTGCAATAACCACGACGACACAACATAACTGTATTAAAATTGTGACGAAAAGAGTGTAGCATAAAAACAGCGCTATCATATTGTCACTATAATCGAAGGACTGTTTCCTATCTAAGGTATAATTTGAGCACAGCATGTTAAGCTCTAATTCTGCCTTTCAGGTTCCCCTGGGAAGACATCAACCCCCATACCTGAGCAAAGGCCTGTGGTCTGCGTTAGCATCTGTTGCGAGGCATTCAGCAACCAGCATACAGTCGTGCTTCCCTGGCTGGAATCTCCCTCTAATGTGTAAGGGGCAACTAAGTGTTTCTATAATAACACAGCTGATGTTCTGAGAAAATGTCCCTATGTAAGGATGTGTATTTTCTACGAATGTTGGAGACTAAACTTCTACCACGTTCACCGACAATGTACTGAATTGCAGCCTTGAATGAAGCACAGAGTGATCAAGAATGTCTTGTTTAAGAACAGAGTGCTGGCCTTGGCAAAAACAGTTAGATAGGTGAAAATAAACAAGACCGTACAAATGGTTATTGTAATAATAATACAGCGAAGCTGAGTAAAATATATCTAGGTTAAAGTGGACAGCGGCCTAGTGGGTTAAAATAACATGCATGGAGCTATAACTAAAATGGCTAAACAAGAAGTCAAAAAAGAGTCCAGGAAGGACAGGAGCCCCTGCCAACCTAGAAGATGGTTCAAAAGTGGATTCTCCGGTAAGAAGAAGAGTACAGAAGAGCACCAAAGAAGATGGCTGTAGGTTTCTGCTTGGTGCAGGTGATGTCCCACGTCGAGTTGTTGGATGCAGGCTGTTTACGTAGAAGGATTCCACCAACAAGCTATGGTTCACGCAAGTACACGGTTTGCGTCAAAATGGAGCTGCCTGGACCCAGGAGGGACCTGGGTGTCTCAACTCGGACTGAGGAGACAGAAGGGGCTCTCAGCACTTCAGAGAGCCTACGGAAGACCAGGCAGCACCCATGGGAGTCCCAGGACATGGGGACAACAAAGATGCAAAGTGCAGTCATCGCATCACTACAAAGGAAGGTCCCACGCCGCCGGAGAACAATTCATTGAGTTGTGCGTCACAGGATGGAGTGCTTGGGACCTGGGCTACATGGTGCACAAAGGAATCTTGGAACAAGTGCACAGAAGCCCAAGGAGGTGGAGAAGACGTGGTGCACAGGAGTACTGTTGCAGCATGGGGAGGCAAGCTCTTACCTCCACCAAATTTGGACATCTGGACCTTAGGACAGTCTGGGTCACGTTGGTCCACCACCTGTATGCCAGGGAGCATACTCGTCATCAGGAGAGGAGTCCCAGAGTACTGGTTGTCATCGCAGAAGGGTGCCTGCAGAAGCAGGGGGGTGACTCTGTCACTCCACAGGAGATTCCTTCGGTTCTTCTGGTGCAGGATGAAGACAGGCAGTCCTCCAAGCGTGCACCCCTTGGAAACTGTTGCAAATGCTAGCTGGAGCTGAAGTTTCAGGTCACAGGAGTCGTCCTGGATACTTTGTTGCAGTTACAGTGGTTTCTGGCGCAGTCTGCGGTTGATCTGACGGTCAGAAGCTGAAGCAGAGGATGCAGAGGATTCCTGGAGGAGTCTTGCAAGCTGAATCTGAGGAACACCCAGAGAAACCCTAATTAGCCCTGAGAGGGGGATTGGCTACCTACCCAGGTATGCACCTATCAGGAGAAGTCTTTGACATCACCTACTGGCACTGGCCACTCAGAGGCCTCCAGAGTGTCCCCACACCTTGGAATCCAAGATGGCCAGTGCCAGGGTAACACTGAAGGAGCTCTGGGCACCAGCCCTGGGGTGGTGATGGACAGGGGAGTGGCCACTCCTCTTTCCTTCATGTCAGAGCAGGGACTGGGTGTCCCTGAACCGGTGTACACTGACTTATACAAGGAGGGCACCATCTGTGCCCTTCAAAGATTTCCAAAGGCTTTGGGAGGCTACCCCTCCTAAGCCTGTAACACCTATTTCCAAAGGGAGAGTGTGTAACACCCTCTTCCCAAAGATAATGCATTGTTCTGCCTGCCTGGGATTGAGCTGCTCAGTCCCCAGGAGGGCAGAAAGCTGTCTGTGAGGTGGCAGCAGCTGGGGCTGCAGTGGAAACCTCAGAGAGCTGGTTTGGCAATACTGGGGGTCCATGGTGGAGCCCACAGGGATTTGGAACGGGGGACAATTCCATGATCTTAGACACCTCACATGGCCATATTCGGAGTTAACATTGTGAAGCTACATATATGTATTGACATATATGTAGTGCACGTGTGTAATGGTGTCCCCACACTCACGAATTCCGGGTAATTGGCCCTGGACAATTTGGAAGCACCTTTACTAGTGCAAGGTGCTCTCACACATAGTAACTGCACCTAGCTTTCAGTAAATGGAGTTTAGACATATAGGTGACTTATAAGTTACTTAATTGCAGTGAAAATGGCTGTGAAAAAGTGTGTGCATTATTTCATTCAGGCTGCAGTGGCAGTCCTGAAGAGAGGTTTGTCTGAGCTCCTTATGGGTGGCAAAAGAAATGCTGCAGCCCATAAGGATCTCCCGAAACTCCAGTGCCCTGGGTACCTAAGTACCATATCCTAGGGACTTATAAATGGGGTATAGTGTGCCAATTGGAATTGGAATATGGAGTCACTAAACTATAGTGGCAAATTTGGTAAGTAGAGAGAGCATAAGCACTGGAGTTCTGGTTAGCAGAACTTCAGTGACACAATTAAGCATGCGGACAACACACATAGGCCACAAACTATGAGCACTGGGCCCTGGCTAGCAGGATCCCAGAGAGACAGGCAAAACACACTGACAAATAGGGTTTTAACTCTGAGCACTGGGGTCCTGGCTAGCAGGATCCCAGTGAGACACTAAAAACACACTGACAAACACTCACAAGGAGGCCAAAAATGGGGGTGACCATGCTAGAAAGAGGCTACTTTCTCACATAACGACCCCCCCAAACGAAGGACAATAAGGCTAACCTTGGCCAGCTGAGACTTTATTGTCTAAGTGGTGATAAGTGGAGAGTAGATCTGCAATAGAGTGGTTGCTCCATTTGAAGCAATTCTTCAGGGATAGCCAGCATGGATGCATGGGTCCTAAACTCCACCTCAGCCCAACCAGAGGCCTCTGGGACATTCCCTACGAGACAGTCTACAGGTAAGCTAAGTGATTCCACCACCTGCTTTGGGCCAGTAACTCCACCCCAACTAAGCTACAGCTAAGGGGAGAGACTGATTGAAGCTGCTGACATCAGTAACCTGCTACGTCTGTCAATGTAGGTGTTGTGCAGGTGACACCAAGTTTTCAGTCACCAAAGTGATACTGACACCTGTGTCCCTGTAGGCTTGGGCCTCAACACCATTTATTAAAATTGACTGCTTGTACTTGTCCATGTTAAGGGGACAAGCAGCCAAGGTGGCAAGGCCAATGCCACCAGGTGTGGCAGAAACTGTCTTGGGATTGTCTACCCCAGTTTCTATGATGGACCCAAAAGTGAACCCAACTACACCCTTTGTTTGAATATTGCCAGTAGTCCCACCATTATTACCACTACTGCTAGGGGCACTAGAGCTTGATGTATCAGTGGTGGTAGGCTCAGGGTCTTTACCTGGGCAGGACTTATCCCCTGGCCTACGGCCTTTACCTCTGTACACATAGCACCAGTGCTTTTTATTGTGTGCAGAGTGAGAAGAAGAGGAAGATGATTTATCCCCTCCCCCAGATGAGTGTTTTGCACCTGAAGAAGGATCTTTGTGCTTACTTTTATCCCCATGCTTGTCCTGAGATTTTTCACCATCTTTCTTTTTGCTGTCCTTGTCACCCCCTGTATGAGCTTTTCTGCTCACCCTTGTTCTGACACATTTGTCTGCCTTCTTTCCCAATTCGTGGGGAGAGGTCAGATCTGAGTCCACAAGATATTGGTGCAACATATCAGACACATAATTGTTAAGAATATGCTCTCTTAAAATC
Source organism: Pleurodeles waltl (assembly GCF_031143425.1). Taxonomy (NCBI): domain Eukaryota; kingdom Metazoa; phylum Chordata; class Amphibia; order Caudata; family Salamandridae; genus Pleurodeles; species Pleurodeles waltl. The sequence continues at coordinate 529,009,177 of NC_090447.1, read as the reverse complement.
AGATTGTATTAGCTTTCATAGTCAGTCACCTTGCTGCCATTTAACCAGCCTTCACTGAACAGTCTACAAAGTCTATTCAATCCTGTGAAGACTCTTTTCTGGTTTCTCTGAACTTGATTCTATATTGTTCAGAGTTTAAGCCTAATCCATCCAAGAGTGCACCTTTCAAAACATGGTAGTTGTCTGAGTCATCTTCACCTACAATAAGGAGTCTGTCTCTCCCCTTGCCAGTGAAAGACAACCTCAGGATAGCAGCCCACTGTGGCTGAGGGACCCTCTGAACTGTACAGGCCCTCTCAAGTGCAGCAAACCACTGGTAAATGTCATCCCCTTCCTTGTAAGAGGGGACAACCTTGTGCAGGCTTCTGGAATCAAATGTGTGTTCTCTAACACTGGAGTTTCTAAAACTACTGCTGCTGCTGCCACCATGGGGAACTAACTCCAACCCCTGTCTTTCCCTTTCCACAGCGAGGGATTCCCTGTTTGAGGCCAATTATTGCTGCTGTAGCCTCAGTCTGACCTCCTCCAACCTCAGCTTTCTGAGTTCCCTATCTAGGGACTGATCCTCAGGGATGGATTTGTTGGACACTTCTGATACAGAAGTGACACAGGAATGAGCAGAGGAAGACCTTTCCCTAACTTGAGTAACCCTAGTGACCTGGCCTCTAGGTGTGAAGGGTGCCCTACCTGTGTGTGATCCCTTCCCACTATCAGCTACACTAGGAGGTTTATTAAGGGAAAGATCTGTGGAAGGACCCTCCCCTGGATCTTCAGAATGGTCTCCTGAATCTACCTGGGTGGAATCTCCCTCCACCTCCCCCTCTGACTGTACCTGCCCAGTAGGATGTTCCTGATCATCTTCCAAGAGGAGACTCAAGAGAAATTCCTTGTTGGGTTCTTCCCAATCCCTAAACTTCTTTCTAAGCAGAGACCCCTCAAACTTTTGAAAGTCAAGCTTTCATAAGTGGATTTACAACTCTGGGGGTAGCCTCTACAACAGCCATAGTGAAGGAAAGAGTTTTGGGAGACGAGTAAACAGTTAGCAAACTATTTGGCCTAACTTTTTAGAGAAAAGAAAAACCTTTTCAGAACTTTTTGAAAACTTTTTAGAAAGTGAAAAATGTCTGCTAGGTACAATTGTATATAGCTTCAAGTATTAGAGTACACTTTTCTTGTGAAAAGCACTAGTAACAAAGTGGTAAAGCAATTGCAGGTACTTATCCCACCGCTGCACCACACATGTAGGAGGTTGGCCTAGTTTGTAGTGGGTACCCAAGGTACTTACAGGTCCAATTATCCCTTAGTAGTGAAATGTAGGCAGGGTTCTAGCACCTTAGGCTGTCTAGAGGTAGCTGTAGCAGAGCAGCTTAGGCTGAACTAGGAGACATGCAAAGCTCCTGCAATACCACTATATTTACACAGTACTTATACACAATAAAAGACAATACTCAGTGTTACCAAAAATAAAGGTACTTTATTTTAGTGACACAAGGCTACAACTATCTTAGACGCAATACTCGTTCTGGAGGTAAGTATTATACACAATATATACACTAGTAACCAAAATCAGGTAAGTAAACAGTCATAGAATAATGCAAACAGTAGAAAATACAAGAACATGCAATGGGCCTAGGGGCAATACAAACCACATACTAAAATAGTGGAATGTGAATCATGAATTCCCCCATAGGCAAGTGTAGTGTGTAGAGGGGCACTGGAAGAGTATAAAAACAGCAAAGGTCAGTAAAGTACCCCACCCCAGAGCCCAGGAAAGCAGGAGTAAAGTACAGCAAGTTTCCCCAGGATACACTACAAGTCATGAGAAGAGATTTTGAAAGAACCAAGCAAGACTGCAATCAACAAACAATGGATTCCTGGATCTGAATACCTATGGAGAGAGGGGACCAAGTCCAGAAGTCAAAGAAGAGTCCAGGAAGGACAGGAGCCCCAGCCAACCTAGAAGATGGTGCAAAAGTGGATTCCCCAGTAAGAAGAAGAGTACAGAAGAGCACCAAGGAAGATGGCTGCGGGTTCCTGCTTGGTGCAGGTGATGTCCCACGTCGAGTTGTTGGATGCAGTCTGTTTGCATCCCTGGATCGGCCAACAAGCCTTAGTTCACGCAAGAAAGTGATTTGTGTCAAAATGGAGATGCCTGGACCCGGGATGGACCTCGGGGTCTCAACCCGGACTGAGGAGAGAGAGGGCACTCTGAGCACTTCAGAAAGCCCACAGAAGTCCAGGCAGCACCCACGGGAGTCCCAGGACACGGGGACAATGAAGATGCAAAGTGCAGTCATCATGGCACTTCTAAGGAAGGTCCCACGCCGACGGAGAACAACTCAGTGAGTTGTGCGTCGCAGGATGGAGAGCTGGGGACCTGGGCTACACGGTACACAAAGGAATCTTGGAAGAAGTGCACAGAAGCCCAAGTAGGTGGAGAAGACGTGGTGCACAGGGGTACTGTTCAGCATAGGAGGCAAACGCTTACCTCCACCAAATTTGGACAGCTGGAACTTAGGACAGTCTGGGTCACATCGATCCACCATCTATGTTCCATGGAGCATGCTCGAAGTCAGGAGAGGAGTCCCAGAGTACCGCTCATCATTGCAGATTCCTTCAGTTCCTTCGGTTCTTCTGGTGAAGGATGAAGACAGGTAGCCCTCAGAGCGTGCACACCTTGGAAACTGTTGCAAATGCTGGCTGGAGCTGAAGTTGCAGGTCACAGGTGTCGTCCTGGATACTTTGTTGCAGTTACAGCGGTTCCTGGAGCAGTCTGTGGTCGATCCTGAAGCAGAGGATGCATAGGATTCCTGGAGGAGTCTTGAAAGCTGATTCTGAGGAACACCCAGAGGAGAGACCCTAAATAGCCTGAGAGGGGGATTGGCTACCTACTCAGGTATGCAGCTACCAGCAGGGGTCTCTGATGTCAACTGCTGGCACTGGCCACTCAGAGGCCTCCAGAGTGTCACCACGCCTTGAAATCGAAGATGGCTAATGCCAGTTACACACTGGAGAAGGTCTGGGCACCACCCCTGGGGTGGTGATGGACAGAGGAACGGTCACTCCCCTTTCCTTTGTCCAGTTTGCACCAGAGCAGTGACTAGGGATCCCTGAACCCGTGTAGACTGGCTTATGCAAGGAGGGCACCATCTTTACCCTTCAAAGCATTTCCAGAGGCTTTGGGAGGCTACCCCTCCCAAGCCTGTAACACCTATTTCCAAAGGGAGAGGGTGTAACACCCTCCTTCCAAAAGAAATGCATTTTTCTGCCTTCCTGGGATTGAGCTGCTCAGTCCCGAGGAGGGCAGGAACCTGTCTGTGAGATGGCAGCAGCTGGGACTGCAGTGGAAACTTCAGAGAGCTGGTTTGGCAGTACTGGGCAGAAATGCTGCAGCCCATAAGGATCTCCTGGAACTCCAATGCCCTGGGTACCTAAGTACCATATCCTAGGGACTTATAAAGGGGGTCCAGTGTGCCAATTGGAATTGGAATATGGAGTCAGTAAACTATAGTGACAAATTTGGTAAGTAGAGAGAGCATAAGCACTGGAGTTCTGGTTAGCAGAACTTCAGTGACATAGTTAGGCATACTGACAACACACATAGGCCACAAACTATGATCACTGGGCCCTGGCTAGCAAGATCACAGTGAGACAGGCAAAACACACTAACAAATAGGGTTTTAACTATGAGCACTGGGGTCCTGGCTAGCAGGATCCAAGAGAGACAGTAAAAACACACTGACAAACACTCACAAACAGGCCAAAAATGGGGGTGACCATGCTAGAAAGAGGCTACTTTCTCACTAACATTTATTACTATTATTGTGTTATTTTGTCAGTAATAACCTTAAAAGTGCATTTTGCAGACAACAGTGGGCTTACTCTTTTGTGGGATGGTCATGTCCCTTCCTAAACTTCTCCCTATTTCTCTCTTAACCACTTCTCACTCCTCCGAACACCCTTTTATTTAGTAGTAAGTATCAACTGTGGCTGCCACAAATCTCAAGGGAAGGGGTGGGTGGGGGAAAGGGTGGGTTTGGGGTACAGAGGGAAACAAAATAATAATAAATAAAAAAAATGTACCTGTTTCTGCAGGCGCCGCTGACCACCTCAATCCTCTCCCCTTTATGGTGTTGATGTCCCAGCAGTCGCTGGAATACCAACACAGGCTTCCCACGCAATCCTGGTGTGGCTCTCATGCTATACCTAGCATGAGAGCAGCATCAGGATTGGTCTGAGCGGCTACACTGAGTTCTGTGCAGTTTCTCCAACCCGGCTGTGTTGTACTGCTCGGTTAGAGAAACCTAAGTGCACATGTAAGTTTTGCTGTCCTAAGACAGCCGGATGAATTGACATGTGCACTTAGAGCACTGATTCCACTGCTTCACCTCCCCACTCCCATGGACCATCCCCACCACTCCCTACACATGCTGACTGAGCAAGCAGCTGAAAAATAAAACAATATTGAAATATTGTTTTATTTTTCAGCTGCTGTCTCAGCCAGTTGAGCGATGCTCCTTTGCCACTGGGAAGGAGCCACCCCTGGTAAGTATTCCTCATTTTCCAGTTGCTCACCTTGTCACTCTCACATTTACTTCTAAAACCTAGACATACATGTGTGGAGATGTTCACAGTCAGTGCAGAGATCACCGCACAGAAAATATATAGGCCAGGTCGAGGCTGAGACCACTGCACATAGGCTACATCATAGGCTGGTGAGTAGCATTTTGTAATATGTGAGTATCATTTTGTAGTATGTGAGTAGTTTTATTCTAGTACTGGCAACCATACTACAAAATGAAGTATGTATGTTTTCAGTTATAGTATGGGGGTTAGCTTGCTTGGGGTGCAGAAGGCACTTTCTCTCTCTATAGAACTGTTTGACTAACAATCCACAGCGATGCTGCTACCATCAGGGTTTGTTTCGTACTATATAAAGAGCCTAACTAGAGATATGAAGGCAATTACAATACAATACATAAGATGTAAATGTTATTATCCCTGTACAATTATTTCTTTTCCTGATCATATTTTTCTGATTGAAGCCTTTTTCAAGGTTTAGAGAAAAGCACCCCTTCTCAAATAATTGTATTCTAAGGGAGTGTATAAATAGTACATTTATTCATAAAGATGTTTATTGAATGTTATTAAGAGTAAAGCGATCTGCCTATAATCCACCTATAGAATGACACGAGAAGACTGACTGCAAAACAGGGCGTGAATTCATCTGCTTTCACGTCACCTCCTGCTCTGCACATTCCATTCCTTTGTCAGTGCAGACCATGAGGCTGGATTGAATATCAAAGTTGTTTCCCAAACTGCCATTTCTACAGACAGTGCTAGCACAGTTGTTTTAATACAAATTATTAATGAGTGAGAGGCAATTGGTTGAAAAAGTAGTTGAAAGGAACTCTGGGATTAAAATTCACTTCCTGATTTGATTTTGAATTGCAAAAAGGTCAAAAAGATTACATTTTTCAAAGCTTTAAAGAGTGCTTTAAGGGGAGATACGTATATTACAATGAGTATAGGCGAGGCTACACTGCCAGAAGGTACACCAGCTTAATTGTAATGGAAGAGAAGGGTGTTGCGCCATGTCTTTGGCTAGAGCAATGGTGCAAAGTGACAGAGAAGGATCGGAACTGAGCATTTCCTACAAATGAGACATTCAATTTGGGGGTTTTAGAGCATTTAAGGATGGTGCTATATGAAGCCCCTTCTTAGACCAGCACAGTTTGAAGCATTAGCGATTTGGGAGCTAGTAGCTAGACAGCAACAGCAACAAAAATTAGAGAGGAGAAGTAGAAGGGTAAAAAAGACATTAGCAGAGGCTAGGTGGGACAGTGTCAAGAGAGTGTGGAGGAGTGAGACCTTACACGGAGTTAAGCTGTTTCCGGTGATTACGCAGGATAATGAGAAGGAAGGAAGGAAAGCTAATAGAAAGAAGAATAGAAGCCCGGCTGAGAGTAGAAAGGCTAGGAAGTCTTCAACAGTGGAGGAAGAGTCAGACAAGAATGAGTTTCTTACAGAGTTATTGAGAAATCGCCCACCGCCATATGCAGCACATGAGAGTGGTCCCAGCACCAGTGCTGATCCCACAGCTCCAACACAGTTTAATGGGACAGTGAGTCCGATGCAAGTTAATGCTAGCCTGATACAGAATGCGATGCAGAGTCGTCTTAATGCACCTACTACTCCTGTAGTACAAAGCCAGGTGCAACTGCCCCAGGTTCAGAGAATGTACCCTGATGTTCCCATTATGGAAACAACTTCAAATTTAATGGTGCCTATGGAACAGGTTTACCCGAGACCGATGTTGGTTGAGACTGAACCAACTCCACTTTTACTACCTCAGGTACAGCCAAAAGTCATGCCGAAATTCACTCCAGTAACAGGGACACAGTCAGATATGTCTTCAATGATGAGTCAGAACATGGGAGTTACTCTCCCACACAGCGTAAGTGCCAGAACAACCCCAGGTGCTATTTCGCTACCTATTACTGTTGGTCCAGCCGTACCCTTATTTGCGCATAAAAAACCTAGTGTAGGTGAACAGGGTGTTGTAAGACAGAACATGATGGGGGAGGACATAATGAAAATGCTTGAGTAGTCTCTCCTGTAGGACAGACTTTTGACAGATCAAGATCATTGTTAGCCCTCAGTCCATTTGTAGCACTTCCAGCTACTATGGTAGGGTCAAACGTTAGCCAGAGTTTGAAATTGTTGTCACCTCAGACACTGACTGCAGCTGCACAGCAGGTGCCACCAGTTCAAACCAGTAACATTTTGTTGCAACGGTTGACAGCCCAGCAGTTGACTGAATGGTTGGACCAGCTGACTACCCAGCAGAGTGCTCCGAAGGGAGAGGAATACTTGAATTACACTAGGCTAAGCACAGAAGTGGGTGAACTCGTTGAGGGATCTATGGGCGTGAACAGGTTAGAATCATACACAGAAGCAGAGTTGAGATATTTGTGCCCGAAGATTACAAGGGAGGTGAGCAATGTGCATCAGAAACTAGCAGACCTGGCTGAGAAGTACAGCATAGAAATAGAGAAGTTGGAGCATTTGAAAAGGAGTTACAGATTAGATTTTGAGATTAAAGATTTTGAAAGCATAAGATCTGCCTGAATGAAGGCCCGCCTTAGAGAATTGCTCCAAAGTGCTCCGATTTGGGGAGCATTAGACAAATGGGAAGGCCGATGGGTAAAGAAAAGAGACAAAAGAAAAAGGAATTCTGCGGAGCTGGCTGCGAATGTGCAGCAGGATAAAGACCCAGTGAAGATTTTACCCATGAGAGAGATTCCAGGAGGGAATGTTGTTCATGTCCCTTGGACTAGAAGTGATATTTTATCATTTACAAATGGTTATCCAAAGCTGAAAGAGAAGCCAGTAGAGTGGTATTAGCAGACAGACAAGTTTGTGAAACTCGCAAAGTGCCTGTGGGAGGATTTGAACACCTTCCAGCTGATCTGTGGATAGAATGCAAGAGGAGTGTAAATTGGCCAACAAGCGAACCAGAGAGAGACAGAATTACAGGTGCACCGTATACTGAGGTAATGAAATATTACTATAAGGTGGTTGAATTTCTGAAAACAAGAATTTCTCCCAAGAATATTGATTGGCAAAGGATTGACAGGACAGCTCAGGAAGAAAGGTTGTTGCAGGCGTTCAAGCATTACAGTGGTACAGAGACAATTGAAGTGAAAAACATGATTCATTTTGTGTTCAGATTTGTGGAAGGATTGAGACCTGAAATTAGCCAGATGATTAAGAGTAATTTGATTTGCTGGCAAGCAAAGCCGATTGATGAGGTGTTGCAGTATGCAAAATACTGTAATGATGAGATTGAATTGAAGCAGAGAAAGCTGAAAGAGAAGACAATGGTGATGCAGATTAAATCTGCTCAGAGATGCATGCAAGGGAATTTTCCACAACAGTTATCGCAGCAGCAGCAGGGAAATATGATGTTTCAGCCCCTGATGAGAAGTAGAGGTCGCGGAGGTAATATGAATCGTGGTCCAGAATTGAGCATTGTAGGGGCACAGAATGATGTACATGGATTTAAGAAAGTATTGCCATTTCACGTTTGCGGAGCCATTGGACATTGGAAATGGGATGGATCGATGATGGTGCAGGAAGGTGTTGTTCAGCAAAGTAATTACATCAATTTGTTCCAGAACATGTGAGGGCTGAGAGTGAGAGGTCCTAATCCAAATTTTCAGAATAATGTGAATCAAGTGCAGAACTTTCAACCCATACAGCAGGTGCAAATGCCACGTGTAGAAATGGCACTCTTGCAGCCAATGCAGCAGCAGATTCCCATGGTACCTAAACAGCAAATTCAAATACCTAGGCCCCAATGGAACAGCAACAGATGATGGTTTCTCAACAGGTCACAGGTCAGAGGCTTAACCAAAGTAATAACACAGTACAGCAATTCCCGTTACACAGTAAGAATGAAATAAATGATGATTAGATGAGCGACAGTTCAGATGAGGAGCCATGTGTGCTTTCAACTTTTTTTAAAGTAGATCAGAGAGGTCCCTATATGAAGGGAAAGGTTATAGGTCGCAGAGTTTCATTTTTGGTTGACACAGGAGATACACATTCTACAATGAGAAGTGCAGAAGTTCTCGATTTGCCCCTTTCAGGTAAAACAGTTCAGATTGTAGGAGTAGTGAATCAGTATTTGACCAACCCAATTATAGAACCAGTTCAGGTTAAAATTGGCAACTTTCAGGGATTGCACAAATTCGTAATTTGCGATTCAAGTCCAGTATCCCTACTGGGAAGAAACTTGTTGTGTAAGACCAAATATTTGATTACTTGTTCAAATGAGGGAATTGAGATTTAGACAAATAGTGATGATGAAGATGATCAAGCCCCAGGAACAGAGTGTGAAACTACAAATGAAGAATATCCTCTGATTGAAGTTTTCCCAATGATTACAGTGAAGGAGCTTCATCCTGATTTGCAGGGGATGGTTAAAGAAAAAGTGTGGGATTTGACAGGAAAAGAAATAGGTCTGAGAAAGGAAGTTGGGCCAGTTAAAGTTACTGTAAAACTGAATGCAGTTTTTCTTCAAATTCCACAGTATCACAAGCCACAAGATGTTTTTATGAAGGTCTCCCAGATAATTGCAGACTTTGTGAAACAAGGGGTTTTAAAGGAAGTGTTGAGCAGCCCATATAATTCACCAATAATGGGTTTGCAGAAGCCCTATGGGAAAGTTTCAATTGTCCAGGATGTGAGAAAAGTAAATGAGATTGTGGTTAAATGTTGTCCTGTGGTGCGAAATCCAGCTGCGATAATGTTTCAGCTTCCATGTAATGCTGAAAGGTTCATTGTCATTATTTTCTTTTCTGTGCCTCTTCATGAGGACAGCCAATTTCTCTTTTGTTTCAAATTTCTGGATCAAGTTTATTGTTGGTGCAGAATTCCTCAAGGGTTTTCAGAGTCACCTTCCATATTCAATCAGCTCTTGAAAAATAATTTGGAGTAGTTGGAATTGCCTTTCCAATCGACCTTGGTACAGTACATTGATGAATTGCTGATCGCGTCCAAGACAAGGGACGAGTGCAAGTATGACACGATTGCTCTGTTGAACAATTTGGTAAGGAATGGTCATAAAGTGTCTCCACTTAAATTGCAATACTGTCAAAAAGTGAAATACTTGGGTCACCAGATTGAGAAAGGATTGAGAAAGATATCCAGAGAAAGGGTTACAACCATATTGCAGATAAATCCTTCAACCGCACAGAGAGATGTCAGAATGTTTCTTGGGATGGTAGGCTACTGTCGCCAATGGATTCCAAATATTTCAGTCATTTCAAGACCTCTGCAGAAGCTGACTCACAAGGAAGTCACTGATCCCATAGTGTTAGACCAGGCTGGAATGAGAGCGATCACTGAATTGAGAGAGTCTGTGCAAGGCTCCAGCTTTAGGTATGCATGCCTACACAAAACCTTTCACATGAGCGTGATGCATGTTCTTTGTCCATTTTGAAACAGGTCCATGGAGGTGTAAACCGCCCAGTAGCACATTTTTTTTAGTTACTTTGGACCCAGTCGCAGCAGCCTTACTAGGTTGCTTGTGCGCAGTTGCAGCGGTTGGTCAAAGCCTCACACAATGTGAGGGCATTGTGATGGGACATCCTTTGACTATAATAGTCCTTCACTCTATTGAGATTCTACTTACAAGGACGAAAAGCCAATTTTTGACTGGTGCGAGATTGACCAGATATGAAACGAGTATTCTTGGTTCACCAAATATGTCATTGAAAAGATGTACAGGGCTGAACCCGGCAACCTTACTCTCAAATGAAAATGTTGAAATTGAAAAGGTGGAAGACGTTGAGCATGATTGTCTTGAAGTAACTGACTTGTGCACAAAACCGAGACCTGACATTAGAGATATCCGATTGGAAGAGAATGACCACATTTTCTTTGTTGATGGTTCTTGTCTGAGAGACAATGCAGGGGCACTGAGAGCAGGATATGCCATGTGCACAATTATTGGTATTCTGGAAGCTTCTTGGCTTCGAGGATTGTATTGTGACCAAGTAGCAGAACTGGTAGCCCTTACTAGAGCATGCCATGTTTCTGCTCAGCTGAAAGTTACAATCTATGTGGATAGCCAATATGGATTTGGAATAGTCCATGATTTTGGCCAGTTGTGGTCACAGAGTGGTTTCATGACCTCGTCTAGTTCATCAGTGAGAAATGGTGAAAGGATTAAACAACTGTTACTTGCTATTCAAAAGCCTGAAAAGATTGCCGTGGTGAAATGCAGTGCATCTGAAGTTGCAGGACTTTGTATCATTGGGAAATGGATATGTAGATTAAGTCGCGAGGTTTTGCGCATTGAACTGTATATCGTTCAAGGATGAATGGGAACTGTTGACTGAAGAAGACGAAACATGTCCAAGTTTTGCATTGAAATGAATTGACACCTTGTAGGAATTGAAAATGTTGCAGAATAATGCTGACTGGGAGGAAAAATGTTTATGGACTAAAATTATATGCGTGCAGACAAGATGAATTGTGGGTTTCAGAAGAGGGTCAATTGGTTTTGCCAAATTGTCTGTTGTCTCAAATGACTAGGTATTATCATGGCCAAGCACATGTTGGGAGGGATGCCATGATTCGGTTACTCAAATATGATTGGTTCAACCCAAAGTTTAGACAGGTTGCTGAAGCAGTTTGCCATTGTGTCATTTGCCAACAATTGAATGTGATGAATGGGAGAGTGGTTAATTTGAGACGTATTGGAAGAGCAGGAGGTCCATTCAGCAGAATGCAGACGGACTTTATTGAGATGCCTGTGTGCGGAGGTTTGCAATATGTGTTGATTGTTTGCATTTTTAGTCACTGGATTGAAGCTTACCCTACATGGAGAAATGACAGCCTCACAGTAGCGAAACTACTGCTTAGGGAACTGGTACCCTGTTTTGGGTTTCCAATCTCTTTAGAATCAGATAGGGAAAGTCACTTCAACATTGTAGTAATTAAATTACTGTGTGTAGCATTGAACATTGAGCAGAAGTTGCATTGTAGTTACCGCCCTGAAGCATCAGGACTAAGGGGACAAATTAATGGTACCTTGAAGTCAAGAGTTGCAAAGATGTGTGCGTCCACAAATTTGAAATAGCCTAACACCTAGCCTTTAGTTTTGATGTCAATGAGAAACACACCCGACAGGAAGACAGGATTGTCGCGGAATGAGATCCTTATGGACCAAGCCATGAGGTTGCCAGCGGGGCCTGCAAATGCACTTGTCAACATTACAGATGATAAGGTGTTGGGCTACTGCAAAGGTCTGGCTGATGTGGTTCGCTCTTTCTCTCAGCAGGTGGAGGCTACCACAGTGCCACCGATCCATGACCCAGGGCACAACCTGAGAGCCAGAGACTTGGATGTGGTCCTGAAACACGTGAGGAAAATGTGTTTGGAACCTCATTGGAAAGGACCATTTCAGGTAGTTCTGACAACTAGCACAGCTGTGAAGTGCACTGGAATTGCGAATTGGATCCATGCCAGTCACACGAAGAAAGTGGCATGTCCACTGGATCAGGAGGAAGAAGAGTTGTTGAGAATACCAACAACAGCGAAACAAGTCTCAGGGCCGGAAAAAGAACAAAGGAACTGAGACTGGATCTGAGGCCTTTGAGGATGGTTCAGTCACTCCTGTGGGGCCAGCAGGGTAGGAATACTAAGCGCTGTAAATATATGAGTATTGGTTTGGCAACTATGTGTGGGATATTGTGTATGGTATTGATTGTGGGTATGTCTGTTCTTGATAAGAGTAAAGCCAACCATACTTCTACTTTTGAGGAAACTACTGTACTAACACTAATAGAGAAGTTTAGTTTAGATGAGAAATATTTGCATGAAGGTACTAATGTGCAAGGAAAACTTTCTTCTAATGTCTTCTATCGCTTGCTGAGTGAGTACGTTGAGGCTATGGATGCGAGCAATTGTTATGGCTGTACACAGATTCCTTCATCAGTTGAGGAAGGAGTTACGTATCATAGTCTGCAATTAACGTACGGAATAAGTTGTAGTCAGCTACTAACAAGATTCTATAGCCAGGAGTACATTCAGTACTTTTACTCTAATTATGACTTGGTGTTTTTGTTTGTCCCTATAATTAGGTATTGGAGTAGAGTAGCCAAGGATAAAGACATAGTAATAGTTACAGGTTTCTTTGAACCTACGTTGACATTTGGCATGGTTTATGACCACCGCAATAAACTGACATGCTTGCTTACACCTTTAGAGAAAAGCTTCTTAGATCACACAGATGACAGGAGAAAGGCATGAACGAGAAGTTAGAAAAAGGCTTAGAATGGAGGACTTACAAGAATGATTATGCTTATAGTGCAATTAAAACACAAGGGAAATTAGCTTTAGATGCGCAACACGTAGGGAAACTTTGTATATATCGGCCTAAATCACACGCTGATACTTTGTTGGAAGGAGTGAATGTAAACGTGTTTTTGTTTCAGAGAAAATTGACTTTTATGTTGAATGGACAGGACCCAGCTATTCCTAGGATATATTACATCTGTGGTCCAAATGCTTATTACCGTCTTCCAAGAGGATGGTATGGGACATGTTATTTGAGAAGAGTTTTCCCAAAGATTTTTCAAATGAATGACTTAAAGAAATTTCCGAAAATGACTGAATTACATCATGAGAGACAAAGGAGGGAGTCTCCTTCTGGTATAGTGGGAAATATATTTGGAACAATGATTCCTTCAGTAGGAGTTTTTCTGAATGCGATAAAGATTCAAAAGTTGTCTACTATTGTGGATATCATGCTGACAAGTTTTTCAGGAGCCATAGTCCTGATAGATGCTAAATTAGCTGCGAAAGAGCTATGACTCTTCAGAATAGACTTGCTTTAGACATCCTTCTAGCGAAGGATGGCGGAGTTTGTAGAATGATTAACGCTAGGCATTGTTGTTCATATATTCCTAATAATAGTAGAAGGATAAGAGACTTAGGCCCTCATTACAACCCTGCCGGTAAATCCTGCTGACCGCCGTGCCGACGGGCGCCAACATACCGTTTCCACGGCAGAAATCCGCAACGGGTATTATGACCCACACATAGAATACCGCCACAATACAGACACCCACACAAGTCCGCCAGACCAAAGTTCAGTGATAAACTGGCAATAGGAAAACCCACACCGTTACGCCAACAGGAATACGCCCACAGTATCATGACTCACGAATCAACCGGCGGTCAACCGCGGTAATCCATTGGCGGTACACACCGCTGCGCTCAAAATACACTCAACTGTACAAAACTACACCACATTGGACAATTCAAACTACACACACCTGACACACATACACACACCACACATACACACCCACACCACTATCAAACACACACCCACATTACTCACAACCCCTTACATCGAAAAATTTTGAAGAAGCAGAGAGAGAGAAAAGCAAAGATCACACCAGCATCCAGAGACACACAACACCATCACCCATACACCATCCACAAAAATCACACCACACACCCCAACACATCACCCCACACATCACATCAGCCATCACCTCACACATCACTCACACCACATCATGGCACCTCAAAGACACCCCAGGTTTTCTGAGGAGGAGCTCAAGGTCATGGTGGAGGAAATCATCCGGGTAGAGCCACAGCTATTTGAATCACAGGTGCAGCAGACATCCATTGCAAGGAAGATGGAGCTATGGCAGAGAATTGTCGACAGGGTCAACGCAGAGGACAGCATCCAAGAACAAGGGATGACATCAGGAAGAGGTGGAACGACCTACGGGGGAAGGTGTGTTCCGTGGAATCCAGACACCAGGTAGCCGTACAGAGGACTGGCGGTGGACCCCTTCCCCCACAACTAACAACATGGGAGGAGCAAGTCTTGGCAATAATGCATCCTGAGGGCCTCGCAGGGGTAGCAGGAGGACTGGACTTTGGTAAGTCATATCTTTACTATTATATCTCCCCCACCCTACCTGCATGCCATCACATACTCCCACCCTCACCCTCACTCCCTTAACTCCACCATCTCCCACACATCCCACCATCACTCCCCACCACTCCCACAACCAAGCCCTGTACGCAACAACAATGCATGGACACCCATCACAGACATGCATAGACACCCATCACCAAAGCATGTCCAATAGAGAGACTCACCCAGGGCACACAATCACCACTCACACAAGGGCCAAGGCGATAGTGCAAGCACAGTAATAGAGGGAAACACACCCACTGCACAAGATGGCACACACAGATAAAATAACAATGCATTTACACCCCAACAGGACCCCTTCCCAACGTTACCGGAGAGGAGGTGCCAGCCATATCCAGTCCCCCCACAGAAGAGGCCCCCAGTGACGACAGCATCTCTGCATGCCTGGATCAAGATGACCAGCCTGGCCCATCAGAGACAGTTGGTTCCCCTGCCACAGTCCCAACCCACCACAGAACCTCCCCCGCTCAGGAAACACCACCACAGCACCCACCCAGCGGGCCCATGCCACTGTCCCCAGGACACGTCAATCAGCAGTGAGTCCACCACTACAGGGACCCCAGGCAACCCCACTAACACAGGATGATCAGGGAACGGGTCAGTGGCAGTGGGCACACGGTACAGGGGACGGAGGCACAGGACAACAGGGAAGCTGGGAGGACTGCTGTGTGACAGGGGGAGGACAGGCTCAGAGAACTGACCTTCCATGAGGCATGAGGGAGGCAGTGGCACAACAAAGGGCCCCTGACACTAGCCAAATCGAGGAACAGCCCTCCACCTCCGCCGGCGCTATTGGATAGGAGGACCCGCCACAGGAACAACAGACCACTAGCAGCCTACCCCCTGCAGAAGGAGAACCACCCCGCAAACGGTCCCTGCGATCCAGGCAGAAGACAGAGAACATTGCCAAGACCCCCGCCAGGAAATAGGACCGTCCTGATTGTCACCCTTCTGTCCCACTATGTCACCCTGTCCACCTTGAACTGCCATTACTCCCCTTCCTATGCCCCATTGAACAATGCACCTGTGATACCAAGAGACTGGATTCTACTATGGACCTTCCTCCACCATCACCCCAGCCCCTTCCACATACCCCTATACACAGCCCCTAAATAAACACCCTTGAATCACAAACCAATCTGGAGTCAGTCTGATCTTTCACAAATGTATTATTACAACATCACCAACAAATATCAATGTAAATGTTCATTTGCTCATACCAATGTATGACAGTTGTTGGGCAGCAGTACACATAGCAGAAGGCAGAATGAGGTACCCAGATCTGAAAAATTGAAAGCCAAAGTGAACTGTCAGTGTCCATAGACAGAGGTGAAGAGGCTCACTTATACAATGTCCTACAGCACTCAGAAATGTGCGGAGCAGTTACAGTCTCTTACCTGTGTGTCACTGAAAGTACTGCATGATGATGTTCGTTCGGTTGTCAATATCTTCTTCCTCTGCATCCTCTTCCTCACTGTCCACAGGCTCCACCGCTGCCACAAGACCATCATCAGGCCCATCCTCATGCACAAAAGGCACCTGGCGTTGCAATGGCAGGTTGTGCAACATGCAGCAGGCCACGATTATCTGGCACACCTTCTTCGGTGAGTAGTATAGGGAGTCACCTGTTAGATGGAGGCACTGGAATCTGGCCTTCAGGAGGCTGAACGTCCTCTCAATAATACGCCTAGTTCGCCCATGTGCCTCATTGTAGCGTTCCTCTGCCCTTGCCCTGGCATTCCTCACTGGGGTCAGTAACCATGAGAGGTTGGGGTAACCAGAGTCACCTGCAAATGTTGAGGGATAACTGTTAGACACACACCAACCCTTAGGGACTACCCCATACCCAGACACCTACTCATACTGTGTGGGGACCTTGGGCTCACCCACGGTGCCTCTGGAGCTGGCCCATCACATAAGGGATACTGCTATTCCTCAAAATGTAGGCATCATGCACAAAGCCAGGATACTTGGCATTCATATGAGAGATGTACTGGTCCGCCAAACACACCATCTGCACACACCATCTGCACATTCATCGAATGGTAGCTTTTTTTATTTCTGTACACTTGTTCATTTCTGCGGGGGGGACAAATGCCACATGTGCACCATCAATGGCACCAATGATGTTGGGGATATGTCTCAGGGCATAAAAGTCAGCTTTCACTGTGGGCAAATCCTCCACCTGGGGAAACACGATGTAGCTGCACATGTATTTCAGCAGGGCAGACAACACTCTGGTCAACACGTTAGAAAACATTGGCTGAGACATCACAGATGCCATGGCCACTGTAGTTTGAAAGGAGCCACTTGCCAGGAAATGGAGCACTGACAGGACCTGCACTAGAGGGGGGATTCCTGTGGGATGGCGGATAGTTGACATCAGGTCTGGCTCCAATTGGGCACGCAGATCTTGGATTGTGGCACGATCAAGTCTGTAGGTGATAATGATGTGTCTGTCTTCCATTGTCCACAGGTCCACCAGGGGTCTGTACACCGGAGGATGATGCCATCTCATCATCTGCCCCAGTGGATGTGCCCTATGGAGGAGAATGGTGAGCAGAGGGTCATGTACCACATAGGTTGCACAAGTGTGTTTGCAGTAATGTGAGTAAATCCGTGTGTGGCGTAGTTTGTCTGTACATCTGCCAAATTGTGCTGTGACGCAGTTAGGTGCCATGCCATGTGCCCCCCTGAAATGGCGGCTGCCTGACTTGTGAGGAGGGACAAGGGGAAATGAGGTAACTGCTCTGGCGTTGTGCAGCATCACGGTAGGCAGTCAAAGACCGCCACGCAATTAAGCATTGGTTATCATTGGCCCTATGGGTTCCAGGAGCCAATGGCGATGTACGCCGGCGGTGCAGGTAAACACCACTGTGGACGTGACCACCACTTTCTATATGTTCACTCACTTGATACCTGACCTTCAACAAGAGAGGACCTACACTGCAAGTGCTGCTGTGACCTGAGTCTGGAAGCGACAATGGCTCGAGTGTCTGGGGAAAGGGCCCCTGCCTTCACTGTGGAGGAGTTGGACAAACTGGTGGATGGGGTCCTCCCCCAGTACACGCTACTCTACGGTCCTCCAGACAAACAGGTGAGTACACTGTGAGCATGATGCGTGGGCAATGCCTGTTTGGAGTGGTGTGGATGGAAGATACATGGGGGGGCTGAGGCCTGCATGTGAGGATGGTGAGTGTATGTGCGTCAGGGCATGGGTAGGAACTGGTGGGCAATGAGTATGACGGTTCGGACGGGTGAGTAATTTCCTTTCCTCCTGTACCTTTCCTGTATGTCAGCGCCCACCAGAAGGGTATTTGGAGTGCCATCGCCAAGGAAGTGCAGGCCCTGGGGGTCTATCATAGACGGAGCACCCACTGCCGCAAGAGATCGGAGGACCTGAGCCGCTGGAGCAAGAAGACGGCAGAGACCCAGCTGGGGCTGGCCTCCCAACGTGGAAGGGGTGCCCATCGCACCATGACCCCCCTGATGATCCGGATCTTAGCGGTGGCATATCCAGAGATGGGTGGGCGCTTGAGGCTATCACAGCAGCCACAAGGGGGTGAGTACAGTGTCATTAAGCTGACTCTTTGCGCTTTACGAAGTGTCTGGGTGGGGGATGTGGGCTGTGGGTTCCCCTAGGCCAGGGTGAACTTGGTAGGGTAGGTCCCTTGTTGGGCAGGCTCTGAGGCATTCCAACCCCAATATTTTTAGTGGACATCTACAATTGGGCAGGCTCCTGTGGGTTCCAGGTGTGCAGCAAATGGTGTTAGGCATTGTACCCCATGGCCTGGTGAATATCCTACTAACTGCTAGTGCATGGCCTGGTGCATAGGGCTGCTCCAGGTGTGTTGTGTCCGCCAACGATAGTGGTGTTTCTGGCATTGACCATGTGTGTTTTCTGTCTTTCCCCCCCTTCTTGTTTTGTCACCCTGTCCTTGTGTGCATTAGCATCATCTGGCAGAGGAGCAGAGGCACTGCTGACGGAGGGAGCTGCATCCCACATGGCCCTGTAAGGTGAATCCACGGAGGGTGAAGGCACCAATGGGACGGAGGGCGAGGGGAGCTCCACGACGGGGACAGGAGGGGATACCAGCGACAGCGACTCCTCCTCTGATGGAAGCTCCCTGGCGGTGGCGGACACCTCTGTGCCCACCCCAACAACAGGTACAGCTGCCACCCCCCCTACCAGCACTGCCCTCCAAGCAGCCCCTCAGCATGTTTCCCGTGCCCGCTCACCCAGGAGGGTGGGCCTCTCCTTGGCCCCAGGCACCTCAGGCCCCGCCCCAGTCAGCCCTGCTGCCCTCAGTGACGATGCTCTTGACCTCCTGAGATCCCTCACTGTTGGGCAGTCAACCATTCTGAATGCCATCCAGGGTGTCGAGAGGCATTTGTAGCAAACAAATGCATACCTGGAGGGCATTCATTCTGGCGTGGCAGTCCAACAGAGAGCATTTCAGGCTCTGGCCTCAGCACTGATGGCAGCCATTGTCCCTGTGTCCAGCCTCCCCCTCCAACTTCCACTACCCAGACCCAATCCCCTCTACCTCAGCCTATCCCAAGCACACCATCAGACCACATGCACACACATCAACACACAAAAGTGGCTCAGGCAAACCTAAGCACCACACATCCCACAGGCACTCACACAAGCACCATACCCATGCACACATACCAACATCCACTTCCTCCTCTGTGTCCCGCTCCTCCACGTCCTCCACCTCCCTCCCTCCCAGTCTCGTCTCCACTCACCCCTGCATGCACTACATCATCAGCCACTGCCTCCATCACCAGCACGCCCATCACTACACACCGCTCACGTGCAATCACCACCCCCACTACCATTCACACGTCCCCTGTGTCCTCTCCCAGTGTGTCTGTAAGCCCTCCTCCCAAAGCACACAAACGCAGGCACACACCCACTAAACAGCCATCCACCTCACAACAGCCTCCAACCCATGCACCTTCACCCAAACTCAGCAGACGTACACCTCCTACAACCACTACCTCTTCCTCCACTCCCACACCCCCTCCATCTTCCCATCCCAGTATGTCAAAAAACCTTTTCCTAGCTAACATTAACCTCTTCCCTACACCTTCCCCCCGTCCTTCCCCTAGGGCCAGGATGTCTAGATCCCAGCCCAGCACCTCAGCCACCAAACTGCATCCGCTGTGTTCCCTGCTACGCCAGTATGGTCTAAGGGGGCACCCGTCAGAGCTGCCAGTGTGCCACCAACAGAAAAGAAGGACCACCCTATTCCACCACCTGCAAAGGTCAAAAAGGGGCCAGCTTCCAGAAGGGGACAGTCACACCACCCACCCAGTAAGGCCTCGCCCAAACACGGACAGTGCCAAGGTCCCTGCAGCGAATGTCAAGATGGGGAAGGGCCACAAGCCAAAGGGCACATCACCTCTGGGCACAATGTCTCCTGGTGTGGGGCTGGTGACCACCATATCATCAGGGATGGCAGCCACATGCACCACAGTCACCACCGCCGCTCCGACTGCCACCTGCAGTGCCGCTGCCACAACGTCAGTCTGCAGCATCCTCCCCAAGGATCAGCCATCCGAGGCTGCCGGAGACGGTATGGTGTCTCCATCCACCACAACAGTCACTTGCACCATGGCCAGCACTGGCAGCATCTCCGCCGCAGACACCGCCACCTGCACCACCATCAGCACTGCCACGAGTACAGCCGATGCCACTCTGTCGGACGTCAGCCCCATCCCAAGTGGGCAGCCGTCAGAGTCTGCAGGTGACGTCCTGGACCCTGGACACACCACTTGAGACACCACCTACAGCACTGACACAAACCAGCAATTGGCAGCCTAAGTCGACGCAGGATGTTGTGTGGCTCTGCCTCCATGGAGTATCATGCTACCTGTTCGAGGTACATCACGAGGCTAAGACACCCAGGTGAGACAAAGTCAACTGCCACACCCCAGGTGCAGCATCACTGGGCACAAAGCCCCCTCCAGAACCAGTGGAGAAAGACATCCACTCACCCAGTCCCTGGCAGGATGAAGCACTCTGGGCGCAAAGCCCCCTCCAGAACCATTGGAGAAAGGCATCCACTCACCCAGTCCCTGGCAGGATAAAGCACTCTGGGCACAAAGCCCCCTCCAGAACCAGTGGAGAAAGGCATCCACTCACCCAGTCCCTGGCAGCATGAAGCACTCTGGGCACAAAGCCCCCTCCTAACCAGTGGAGAAAGGCATCCACTCACCCAGTCCTTGGCAGGATGAAGCACTCTGGGCCCAAAGCCCCCTCCAGAAACAGTGGAGAAAGGCATCCATTTGAGAGTCTGTGGCTTTGCACTCCCCAGGACCAAGCAGTGGGCAGTGAACCCACTTGAGAGACTTGAGAGACTGTGGCTTTGCACTCCCCAGGACCAAGCAGTGGGCAAACCACCCACTTGAGAGACTTGTGAGACTGGCTTTGCACTCCCCAGGACCAGGCAATGGGCATGGAGCCCCCTCAAGGAGCAGTGGCGTCGTACCATCATCCGGCTGAGGTGCCACCCCCCTCCCCCTGAGGTGCCTGTTTTATTTCGACCTGATGCCCCTGCAGTGTTCTCTCCGTTTTGAGGCAGTTGTCTTGTGTGGGCTTCCCCATGCATTTTGGGACCATTGGTCCACGGACATTTCATGGGACAGTGTACGGACTTGTGTAAATATTTGTGTATACTGATTATTTGCTGTTCTCTTGATCTATCTGATTGTTCCAATATTACACTAATTAAACTCATTTTGTTTGGTCCTTGTGTTCTTCCAGGGGGTGACGGGGTGTATCTGTGATGTTATTGGATATGTGTGTGTGTATGTTGTTGTGGGTGGGGGTGTAACATATCGCATGTGTGTGTCACTCTCTTTTCCCTCCTCCCCTCCCCTGTGTGCTAGGTGCAGTACTCACCGTCGTCATCGCCGCTGCTGCCTTCTTTCCACTTTGTGGTGTATTAATAGATACAGCAACGTGGGTAGGATCTGCAATTCGAGCTCCATGGCGTCCTAGTTCTTTCTTGGGTGTCGAGAGGTGAGTGGTTTCCCTTTCAAGTACTGTTTCCGCTGTGCCTTTGATGGAGTTGGTACCGCCCCGGAAAAGCTGGCAGATTGGTGCCTTGTAATAGTGAGGGTGGTACATTGGCTTCCACCTGTCTGTTGGCGGTTACCCCTGCGGTATTTGTTGCTACCACCGTGGCGGTCGGAGTGTTAAATGGCTGTCTGTGTTGGCGGTTTCCGCCATGGTCGTGATCCCATTTTTTTTACAGCCGGCCTGTTGCCGGTAGTACAGCTGCTTTAACACCGACCACCAGGGTTGTGATGTGGGTCTTAATTACTAATCTGACTAATGAAAGTGCTGATTTGAAAGAATTGAAAGAACCAGGTGTTTGGGAAAAGATTGGCAAAGGTTTTGCTTCAGTGGGAAATTGACTCAGCAACAGTTGGAATGGGAGTCTATTGAAAATATTGCAGGGGATATTAATTATTGTGGTTTGCCTAATTGGAATATGGGGAATATATAAATTATGCAAAAGGATTAAATTGAAAACTTCAAAGAAAGATCAAAGGAGGGAAGAAAATAAAAGGGAAAAATTGTTTAGGGAAAATTTGAAAAGGAAACAAAAGTATGAAGGGATTGAATTGACAGAACTTTAGCTGATGCAAAAATCTGTGGGTGATGGTTAGTGTGATGACACATTTAGTCATCAGAGGAGGGACTGCTAGTGCAGGAGTTTTAATAAAAATTATTAATGAGTGTTTATATATTTTGAGTGATGGAATTGCGTAGAAAATATAATAACGTAGAAAATTAATGCACGCATTTGAAAATGTGATCAGGATGAGTGGCCACCAATGTTCACAAAGTGTACTAATCAATGGCTTGATAATATGAAATGTTGAACATATGTTTGATTAATTTAGCAATATGTCATATTAAGGGTTATATATTATGTATTAGCTTTATTAATTGTAGACCTTAACTTAGCGGAGGTCTTGGCCTAGTTGTACGGCTTCATGTCAAGCTGTATTTCTTATCGTTTAATAAAATGGCTGTCCTAGAGAGTTAAAATGTGATTTTTCATTGTATTGTTTAAATGTGCTTGTAGCAAAAAAAAATTCTCATGAGAACTGACTGCTAGAAGATGCTGTTCTTGCTAAATGTAACAATATGTGTATAATGTGTGTTAAACTGACTTTCTCAGGAGGAGAACAATGGAGACACTGACTGGAGTAGAAGCTGCAACAATATTGTTACCTGATTAGCCGGATGATGAGACCATTACAGGAGAAGCCAATCAACGAAATGTGAACGGGGTAGTGGTAGAATTCATAGATTTAAAGTTTTCGTTTTATTGGACAAAGTGTGAACATGCGATCCCTTGACCAATAGGGATTTGGGAAGTAGTTTTAGGAGATTTAACTTAACGGGACTGTACTGAGGGAAGACAGCCCATTGCCCATTTTCTTGCTGGCTGAAAGGTCATTATTTTCTTGTGTGTCTTGATAAGAGACATGCTTAACTTTAATGCTTAAAGACTTTGCATTTTCTGAACTCTGATGCTGAATCCTGATGCCTTGCTGATTGAACTGATGTCCTGATGACGAAGACTATCTTAGCTTGCCGATCCTATTGAGGAGAGGTGTTATTGTCCCTCTGTGCCTATTTGCATTTTCTTTCTAGGTACCAGCCGCACTGTTTTGATAGAGCCATAGTTAGATGTTTTCCAAATTGGTGTTACTAAATTGTTTTGCATGAAGCCCAACATGCTGATGCTAATCTGATGTTAGATAAGGATCCTCACTAATGAAAGTCTGCTCATAGGGAATAATGTTTGATGAATTTCTCTGCTGAATCTAAATGTATGTGATATTGTTTGCACAATTGTTCTTGTTATTAATTTGCACTGTAACCTTAGAATGTGTAGTAGTTCAAGCTTTAATTAGATTATGCTTCTTCTGTCGCTTTGGAAAGCCAGTGTTGTTTCTGTATGTGTATCATTTGATTTTGAGATTAATTTACATGAGGTTAGCATTGTTAATAAAGGGAAATAAATATTCTAAAAGGTGTGGTTATTCATGACTTAAAAGTCATGGTTTGTGACAGTTACTGACTCCAATTGATTAGTAGTGTCATTGATTTTTATTGATTTTTGATTATTGATCTGTATGTACTGGGATTATGGTGGGATCATTTTAATTGCGAGCCCAAAGGTTAATCGACCTATTCGCCTCCCCTTGTAAGTTTACTTATAAAGGTCTGACACGCTAACAACAGATTAAGGGATTGCTTTTATGAGTCCCAATTGCAGTGGAAGAGATTATTGAAAAGTGCCAGTCATTCTACGATATGGATGAGGTCTTTGAGAATAATAAAGATGCAGCTCTGGTTTTCAATTTCACAACTTTCTTTGGAAGCAAAGGGCTTCATTTAGAGTTTCTTGGAATATTAAACTCCTCTCTTTACTGGGAGAAACTCTAAATATGGAGTACAATCCACCAGCAGAATTTCCTCCAATATAGAGACGTTGTTATACAAGAAATTTGGGCAGTATTTAGAGGTTTCTCCAGGAATTGGAGGATTTTTAGTTCCTCCAAACTTCAAATGAGGCTCTAGGTCATTATAAATCAGTAACTTTCTGATATTTATTGTGCCACCTACCACTGATAATTCCTGAGTGAGGGGTAACATACATAATGGAGATTTTATTCTAAAATGTTTGATATTTTTTCAGAGTTTTTCAGTGCTGGATTACCAAATAGGTCAATCTATCAGATCTCATTCTAAGCACAGAACAAACAAACATACACTACTGAGAAAAGGTCTGGGCTTCATCCCGACCTCTTTACCTGACTTTACACAACTACATGTGAGTCTTTACAAATTCATACGAAAATTCAAACTTTTTAAGTATTTTCAAGGTAAAGATACCCCTGTTGAGGCTGCCAATACTCTCTGCACTGCATCATGTTCTATGTCTTTTAAAGACATTAAAGATGTACAAACTCTTCTTTCTATTGGTCACATAGAAGGCTGCCTTCCGACACTCACTGAGATTGTAAAAGATCTTGAAATTGTCTCCGATATGAGGGCGCCTAGTGGCCTTGTTATACCATCTGACAATGTGATTGATGTTTTCTATAGAAAGGTAACTGCTGATTTATATCATTTAGAGGATCAATGCCATACAGGCCGCAATAACATTACACATAACATCACTAAAGCTGAAAGACAAGCACTATATCTTTGACAAAATTACAAGATATCAATATCAAAGAAGCGGATAAGGGTGGAAACATTGTTGTTATGAATAAGGTGGATTACATCTCTGAGTTAGATCGACAACTCCAGGACAATATTGCTTACCAGAAACTTAATCACAATCCCATGCAGGAGGTAAACAACTGTGTACACAAAATATTACAGTTCTGGCACAAACAAGATTTGATTTCAGACATGGAGTATCTGTATATCTATAACCCTACACCTATTTCGCCATGCATATGCATTCTACCCAAGATCCATAAGACAGGAATTTCCCTCCAGGTAGACCTATAATCTCTGGAATAGGCTCACCAACAGAAAAACTTTCAGAATATATCGACATTTTCCTCCAACCCTTTGCACAAAATCTACCGTCCCATATTAAGGACACCAAGGATCTTCTCTGTAAGCCAGCTGATTTTGAATGGACAAAGGGTCACTTACTTGTCACCTTGGATGTAGCCTCCCTCTACACTAGCATCCCCAGAACGGAAGGATTGATGACTATCCAACATTATTTAGACACACGAGAGGCTACCCTTCTCTCACATTCTAATATGTTAATGGACTTCATCCGTACAGTTTTGGACAACAAAAATGTTCTGCATAATGGTAGTTGGTATCGTCAAACCCAGGGAGTTGCCATGGGGGCTAAATTTTCTCCATCCTTCGCCAATCTATACATGGGATACTTTGAGAAAATACACCTGTGGAAAAACTGCCCACCTGAATTTACACAATGCATCTTATATTGGGGGAGATATATTGATGACATCCTCCTCTTTTGGTCAGGTGATACTCTCTCTTTGAACTCTTTTTTTCAATACCTAAATCTCAATATATACAACATCAAGTTTACTTTTGAGTCAAGTTCTACAACAGTTAATTTTCTTGACTTGTCACTATACATTAAACAAACTACATTGTGTACCAAACTCTTTAGAAAACCTACTGCCTGTAATGCTATTCTACATGCTACCAGTTCACACCCTCATTCACAGATCAAATCGATCCCATATGGAGAAAGTACAAGGATCAGACGCAATTGTAGCAAGGATGATATCTTTGTGTAAGAACTTCAAAATATGAACCAATGTTTCAGACAAAGAGGCTACCATCCCAATACCCGTGTACAGGCTAATAATAGGATCAAAAAAATGAAACAAGCTGATTTACTGATAAACCATAAGAATGCTAAAAGTCAGAAGAAATTGTCCTTGATTTTAACACACAGTGGTTTAAGTACCCAAATTTCTAAAATCATACGAAAACATTGGCCTTTGCTTCTAGTCGATAGTACCCTACAAGGGGGTTTGACTGAAAAACCTAGCATCACATTTAGAAGAGGCTGCACACTACAAGACCATCTTTGTCACAGTTTCTTACCACCTGTGATTGACCACACTTGGTTACCCAAACCACCACATGGTTCCTTCAAGTGCAGCCATTGTAATATCTGTTGTTACGTCAAAGATAAATTACTTTCTTTTCAATATAACACTAATTTTGTTCATAGGATTAAACACTTCATCAATTGCAATCCTACCTTTGTTTTTTACTGTGTTATATGCATAAGTGGATTTATAAATGTGGGAAGCACGATCAGGCCATTAAAAGAAAGGATACAAGAACATATTAGGGCCATTCGCTCCAACAATATTAACTATCCCTTTGCCACACATTATAATAACATTCATGGGCAAAGGGAAGTCTTAGGTATCTCTGTACATGGTATAAATACAATAAGCAACCTCCCTAGGGGAGGCAATAAGACCGCATCTCTCAGACGTCTAGAAAGTTGTTGGATCCTGAAACTTAGGGCCGTGGAGAAAGGCCTGAATACAGACAAGGACCTTCATGTATTTTTATAAATACAGTGTATGTATGATTATTTATGTCTCATTAGAGATTCTGTTGTACTGTCAAATGTGTTAATATGACATATTCTGTGAACATGCATTCTGTATTTATATGCTTTCGTTATACACTCTGGTCATTTTATCTTTTCTCCCCCTAGTAATAATCTATCCATGACATTCGCCACTTACTGAATCCCATTGCATACCCACTGCACTGGGATTTTAGATACTAGCAACAATGTTTATAAGAATAGCTTTACTGTTATTATTTGGTTTACTATTTTTCTGACCTTGATTCTTAACAGAAATAATTTGTACTCATTGCTCTCGCCTTTATTTTTCTTCTTTTTTTCTCTCTTTTTCCTTTGTTTTGTTATATAGCTACCTTTTTTAAGTGCCTTTTAGCAACCTGTCTCTGCTTCACATTACATTTTGACACTCTCACTATTTTCCTTTCCAATATGGCGCTCGTTTATTCAGTCTTATGGAGCTTTCGATTCTTACCTCTGTCCTCTGTCTATTTCCGTCGCATTTCACTTTAAAATGGTTTCGGCTAGATCGCTCACGAGTCATTCGCGGATTAACGTTGGATTATTCAGACCGACTTGTTCTCACTACGGTAAGCCTGTAGTCCCAATGCTCTTCCACTATTTACTTATCTTAAATTGCTTGCTGCCTGGCCATTTTTTGATTCTAGTCTACAATCTGCTTTTACCTACCGGCAACCGATTTACGCTAACCGGCGTTTGCTCGTCTACAAGATATACGCTTTGAAATATCGGCGAATCCGGAACAATTATGCTGCACCTTGGCTACCTCGTAGCCCCGATGTATTTTTACAACTAATTACCTAGCAGTCACGTACTACCTGATTACCTCCTATTATTATTTCCCCATTCTGCAGGTTTCTAATGGTAATTACGGGACGCTACTCTTCCCGGTTTTACTCTACTACGAGTTATATTCTTCAATACCATATGCCTATTTAGCCTTTATTTACTTTTTTCATAACGTTGTATGGCTGGGCTATTAGCACCATATCCGTATATATAGAGTTTTGCTAATTTTACAAGTATCTTTATCCCCTTTAACAAAATGGGTTGCTGGCTCCGTACTTATGGGATCACTCCTTTGGACCAGATACTTCTTCGTACTTATCTTTACGTTTATCACCTTAGCATTGGCCACTTTCTGTCTAAGAAGTAATGAGAATTTTTATCTCCTAGCTCCCTGTGGTCTTATCATGGCCTTCCACATTCAATCATATTTCTTCTTATATTGATGCCCTGAGACTCTTCTTGTGAAACCACCTTACAGTGATTTGCTGTTCCATTTCTATTTGTGAACGCCACTTTCTCTTTGCTGGACTTTGACATTTCAACCCTTATACATATGATTTCATCCACATGCATTATAATTCGGTATGTTTGTTTCTTCTTGTTATTTTTATCATCCTTTTTTGCCTTCACTTTCACGCATGTATCAATATATGAACTATCGGTAGCGCTGCACTCTATTAGTATTAATGGTTATACGTGCACTGAACTACGGTATCTATGTTTGGGCAACTATTTTGCATGTAGGTCTACAGTTCACTTGACACACATGGGTATCTATTAACGTGATAGAGACAATCTCCTCTACATGAAGGGTCTTCCGATTCACTTAGTGGATCCTGCTGGCTTGCCTTTTCTCTTTCCTATTTTCCCACCACCTCTCGTCATTTTGTTCTTTCTTCCATACTTTTACCATACCATATATACATTTTCTAAGTACTTCTTGAGCTCTTTGTGTCAATGTTATGTATTGTACCCACACTATTACATTTGGCTTTCAATCTTTAATTTACAGCCTTGAAAAAGTCCTTTGGACGAAACACGTGTTGGCTGTTTTGTGTATTTTTATACTCACCAGAAATAAAGATCATTCGTTGGAAGAAGAAGAAGAATCTCTTTATGGACTTTGCCATTTATTGTTTGGACTACCTTTCGGTGTGCTCTGGTATTTTGTTCTATGTACGTGTAATTTTTAATTTTGTGTAATAAAACTGTTTTATTAAAATTGTTGGTTGGTAAAATTAAAAACGTATTAGGAGCTAATTTGTGAGGGGGGGGGGGCGACATTTTGACTGCCTAGGGGCCTCCAGAGGGTTTAATCCAGCACTGGAGTTTTTCAGGGTTGGTCAAGGTTGTACATCATGTTTTGTTAAAACTGTTACACCTCCCATCGGAAATGATGGGCCTTTCCTAATGACAGCCTTAGTGCAATACTACAGGCGAAGGATTTTCAATACACCTGCCAAGCATTGTTGCAGCAAATGATTTAGTCCAGCACAGTGACAGCGAAAACGTTCATTATTTGATTAATAATATCATTACAATAAATGAAAGCAAAAGTTTAAACATTTCATAGCAACGTCAGCACCTCTTCAATATATCTGCATAGCAAACTGAGATTTTCCTAGCCTTGGTGTCTGAAAGGCTAGATTTTATTAAAGACACAGAGGCGAGTAATATGCATTTCTTTTCTTACTTTATTAAACAGCAACCAAGAACTACAAATCCCAGAAACCCTGGGAGAAAAACTACCAGATAGCGTCACAATCGGGTGACCAATCCAACATCGACTGCACGCATAAACATCTTGACTGAGAGCAACAAGTCCTCTTTTCTTGCGAGAGTCAGTCAAAAATAGGTTCAGATAGCAAAAATAAAACTATGTACAGAGTCATTAGAGCTGAGAAGAAATCCTTAAAGAAGTCCATCAGGAGCCGGGGAGGAAGAAGTGACGATCCAGAACTTTGATACGGAGGCATCAGACAAGGGAAACTGGATGTGGATCAGCCGGACACAGCGGAGCTAGTTGAAGGCATGGCACCTGCAGAAGAAGCAACAGGGAGAGTTAAAACAAATGCGGTGGGATAATCCTTGCCTCTGTGTCCTTAATAAAATCTAGCCTTTCAGACACCAAGGCTAGGAAAATCTCAATTTTATTACAAGACCGGAAGCTCTTATTATGCTTGTTTAAAGCAATGAAATAACAGGGTCCAATGGATGATCCGCAGGTTTACAATAAAAAGTTCTAAACGTACTAACATTTGACCAATCTGCAGATCTGAGAATGTCATGTAAACAAGCGCGTGCCCAAAAGGCCAGAGAGGCCGCAGCCCCTCTCACTGAATGAGCGCCATAGGAAAGGGTAGAGACACCAGCCAGGGACATGAGCCATCTAACCCAATGAGCCAAGGTGGGAGCCGAGACTGGTTTGTGGGGTTTCTGAAAGGAAATATGTAATTGGGAAGAGGAGGAAGATCTGAGATCTGCAGTTCAGGAAACGTGAGTTTTCAAACAATTACCAACACACAATTTAGGTTGAGAGGGAAAAAAGGGGTAATGTACAGTAGATAAGTTGGTTTTGGTATGCCTACTGACTTGAAAATAAACAACTAGAGAGAAACAACTGGAGAGAAATAAAGGAAGGAGGAAACATCCAGGGCCTTAACATCTGACACCCATTTAATAGAAACTAAACACAAGAGCATAGTCAATTTGGCAGACAAACGTTTCAGCAATAAATCAGCATTATCCGGCCATATGAGAAATAACTGAAGTACTGAGTCAACATCCCACATAACGTTGTATTTAGGAACAGGAGGTTTAGCAAAACGTACTCCCTTTAAAAGTCGACAAACCAATGGATGTTCTCCAACAGGCCTTCCATCCACCCTGACATGTTCTGAAGAGATCGCAGACCTGTAAGTACTGACGGTACGATAAGCCTTACCTTGTGAAGCTAAAGAAGCCAGAAAATTCACCACCAAGGTTACATCTGCTGAAAAGGGATCTGAATCCCTGTCCAAGCACCAGCTACACCAAACCAACCAGGCAGATTTGTAAACCGTTGTTGTACCCAGAGCCCAATATTGCTGGATGAACTGGACAGCTTTGTTCAAAATTCCTGGGGTTCTCCAGGAAGCCCCGAAATTCTCTATGCTATGAGATGCAGGGAGTCTTCTAAGACTAGACTGTGAGGAAGACCGCGGGGGTTCAAGAGCAGATCGGGAAACAGAGGGATCAATACTGGAAGACCTGAAGAAAGCTCCAACAGGGTTGGGTACCAAGCTTGGGACTGCCAAAAAGGAGTGATCAGAACAAGGGATGCGTGTTGCTTGCGGGCTTGAGCTAACACTCGAGCAATAAAGAGGAAAGGGGGAAAGGCATAGAGGAGAGAAGAAGAAGGCCATGGCTGATGGAAAGCATCCGTAGCAATAGTTAACGGATCCGGCCTCCAGCTGAAGAAGGAAGGAAGTTGAGTGTTAATCCAGGAGGCAAAGAGGTCTAAGGACATGGGACCGAAGAAAGATGACTGAATACGGAAGGATGAAGTCTCCAATCGCTTGAGTCGTAGGTATGCCTGGAAAACCAACCTGCCACCACGTTCAGCTTGCTTGGGAGATACTCCGCCTTGACCGAGATATTCTTTGGGAGACAGAATTCCCATAGGCTCCTGGCCAAAAGAGCCAGTGGTTTGGATCTTGTTCTGCCCAGACAATTTAGGTACGTGACAGCAGCCAGGTTGTCCGTTCTCAGAAGAACTGAGCATTTTACTCTGTCTTTTATAAAGGACTGGATGGCAAAGGAACCTGCAAGCATCTCTAAACAATTGATGTGCAAAGAGGACTCCCGAAAGGACCATGCACTCCCAGTCGAGAGTTGACCAGTCAGACTTGCATCTGACTCTAAGACAAGTCAGACTTCCATCTGACTCTAAGACAAGATCTGGGGTGGCAGAGAAAATAGATGCTTGGAACGGGAGAACAAAGTGACTCGTCCACCAGCAAAGCTCTTCTCTGGACTTGGAATCCAGCACGATGGGGTCTGACTAGGCCAGACCCTTTCGAAGGTAACGGATCGTCAATTTTTTAAGAGCCCTGTAGTGAAGGGGCCCGGGAAAGTTTGCCTGAATGGAGGAGGAAAGAAGACCTACTAAACGAGTTATGTATCTGAGGGAACAGAGAGGGATAGATAAGGTGTGAAGTATCTCTTTCTTTATTAGAGTCACCTTCTGTTGAGGGAGTTGAAGCACCAAATCAACAGTGTTTGCTATGAAACCGAGAAATTTGAGACGTTGGGACGGAATTAGAACAGACTTTGGGAGATTTATAAGAAACTCCAGCCTTGACAAAAGGTCCCTGCAAAGGTTTAATTGATTCAGCAGACAAGACTTTTCTTGTGCCATGATGAGGACATCGTTCAGATAGACTATGAATCTTATCCCTTGACCTCTGAGGAAGGCTATTACCAATTTGAGGATCTTGGTGAAGCACCAATGAGCTGATGAAAGACAGAAAGGGAGAGTTTTGAACTGAAAGAAAGAGGTCCCCCATTGGAACTGAAGAAATTTCCTGTAGGAAGGATGAATTGGTACTAAGCGATACGCGTCTTGGAGGTCCAGACGGACCAACCAATCATTTTGAAGCAGAAGATCTCTCAGAAGGAGAATAGCCTCCATCTTGAAATGATGGCATACCACAAAATTGTTGACGAGCTTCAGGTTTATAACTGGTTGATGTTTGTTGTTCTTTTTCTGAACCAAAAAGATGGTACTGAGGAACCCCGAAGGGTCAAAGGAAACATTTTCTATGGCCTGTTTTGTCAGTAAGAACTGCACTTCCTCCTGAACCAGAAGGAACTGATCTTGGGAAAAATTAAGAGGTTGAGGTAAGTGAGTTTGAACAGGAACCTCATAAAGCTCTATACAGAAACCTTGAACTGTTTGGCTAACCCAAGGATCCGAGGTTAGAGATAACCAAGCATGTAGACAAGATCCCACTCTGCTCCTACAGGAGGAAGGCCAGAATTGGAAGTTCTTACCTGCAAGCTGATCTCCTTTGGATCTGTGTCCTCTGTTACGGCCTCCACTGAAACGTCAGGGATAGAATTGAGGTTTGGACCCCTGGCAGAATTCCTGCTGTGTGCCCTGCTTGAAGGAGCCTCTGCCGAGGGATTGCCCTCTTGAAGAATAACGACCAGCAAATCAACCCCTTCCTTTGCCGGCCCTTCCAAAAACCCGATGGGAAAAAAAAATCTTCATTGAAGAATGAGCCTTATCCAAGAAAGTAAACATAGAAACATATCTGCTCATTTCTTTTATAAATGAGTCTCCAAAAAGAAGGCCATCCGCATTAGGGCCTCCCTCTTTGGTTGCCAATTAACTAAGCTTGGGGTCAATTTTTAACAACAGGCTTTTCCGTTGCTCCTGGGAGATATAGGCATTGGCATTGCCCAGCATACATATAGCTCTCTGAGCCCAGTTCGAGAGCGCCTCAGGGTCCATATGATTGCCCTCCATCTTTGCCTCTTCAGCTAAATCAAGAATCCTAGTTAAAAGTCCAACTAGGTCCAAAAGTCGATCCTGGCAATAAGACCAGGCCCTATCGACCCCCTTCTTGGGTTCCTTCCCAAACTTAGTAAAAAATAATAGCATGCTGGGGTCAATTGTGGGGGTATCAGCCACATTAAAGGGAAGGGAAGGCCTAGGACACTTGGACTTCAACTTATTCCTAGAGGACTTCTCCAGTGCATGCCTTTAATAAAAGGATACATAATCCAAATCATGACCAAACGGAAACCACTCAGAAAAATGTGGGTGGTGGATTGACATAGGGTCAAACATGGGTTCATCAAAATGATCAACAAGCTCGTCAGACACTAGATGAGGGGAGAGCACAGAGGGAGAAATTTTACACATTTTCTCCAAAGGCCCATCATCATAAGCATCATTATTTGCTTGTGTGGCATCAAAATTGTCATCCCCATCACTGTCCGTGTCTCTAAGATTGAGTATATTAAGGGGAGAGGAAAGGAGCCCTGAAGAATTCGCATCTCGGGTGGGATGCCCAAATTTAAACAGAAATGCCTTTGGAAGGCACATAAGGGGTTGGCGCACGTTTCGTCCCTCTTTTAGGAGGAGCATCTTTGGGGTTCAGTAACATCTTTGAAAGAGAGGCTTCCAAATGTTTTTAAATGTCCAGCATGGACACAGAGACTGCATGCTGAACAGAGTCTTTAATTAAGGGTTTCAAATTTTCCTTCATAGACTGAGTTTGCTCATCACCTGACATATTTACAGAAATATAAATGCGGTTTATTAAAGAAAAAACCCTGAAAAAACATATATAAAGCAAAGGGTTAACCAAAAACTAAAGGAATGCCAGAAAAGCTGTTGAAAAGCAGAACAACCTGACTGAAAAGGGTTAATTCTGTGGAAAACCCCGATGGGAGAGCCTTAATGAAAGGAGGAGGGAGGGGGCGTGCCTAGAGGCGGTCCCTGCAACGATAAGGAAAGCCCTCACCAGCCGTTTGAGAACGAGCAGAGAAGCTCATTAGGGGAGGGCAGCTTCGGATGAAAGGTGGCAGCGCTTCACCGGAGCAACACGCGACGCACTTGAAGAGGGAATAATGCCTCAGAACTGCCTAATGAACATTATAGAACGTTCAGGAGCATCGTGAGTGCGAGGCCAAAAGAGGAAAAAGACCGTAAGGAACGCGCGTGTGCAGTTAAATAAACAATATAAATGATAGTAAAATTATAACAAGTAACATTATACCGAAAATACAATAACTCAGTAATGTTTTAAAAATAATTCGAGCAGAGTATTTATCTTGACTGCGAGCAGCAAGAAAAGAGGGCTTGTTGCTCTTAGTCAAGATTTCAATGTGTGTACTCGATGTTGGATTGGTCGTCCCATTGTGATGCTATCTGGTAGATTTTCTCCCAGGGTTTTTGGGATTTGTAGTTCTTGGCTGCTGTTTAATAAAGTAAGCAAATAAATGCATAATAGGAGCCTCTGGTCTTGTAATAAAATTAGGTACACTTTGACCATTGTGCCCAAGCCAAGACAAAGCCACTGCCAACTGCCACGCTTCTCGGGTTAGACACACATTTGTAATTTTCTCGCAACCCTGCAAAGACCCGACATTGTCATGCAATGTAGGACTTTGCAAGGCTGACCAGGATGTGTAAATTAATTTAATCCGTGCGCGCCCTTCCTTGTAGAGGGTGATCTTCTGCTCCAGATTTCCTTACCATATAAAAAGTAATACTTTGGCCAAGGTAACAGAATATCGGGTGGCATGACAATTAAGCAAATCAGTGCACTTGTATTTTCTGGGAGGCCGCCTGGCATGCAGCTGGTGAAAAATAACCTGAATTAGCATTTGAAGCTCTCATTTGAAAGTACAAGTTTCCTCTAACAGTAAATCTAGGTTTGCAATGTGAAACATTTCACCTTTCCTGTGTTGAACTATTTTTTTTCAACCTGACTCCTTGGTCCTACTTTGCTTAACATGACAGGTTTACTTGGTCATGTTCCTCACAGCGGCGGCTCCTCTGCTATGGCAGAGGAGCATCGCCCCCTCCACCTCCAGCCAGCAGCAGCAGCTGCAAACCTTTAAAAATACAAAGATAATAAACAATGTTAATTATCATTTTATTTTTAAAGGGCGGGCCATGGGGGATGACACGGATGGAGGGGGAGTGCTGTGCACTCCCCTCAGGGTGCATGTGTGTTTGGCCGGCCGTCTCAGGCTAGCCAAACACACATGTGCACTGAGCTCTCTCGGGTTGGAGACAGCAGGCCCAAGCTCACAGTCTGCCTGGGAACGCAAAGCCAGGGCGCTCTGGCCAAACCTAATGCTGCTTTCAAGCTGCCACGAGCATGAGAACAGCCTTAGGATCGGCTGCAGGGAAGGCTGGGAGACTGTGCTTTCAAGTGGAGCCAGAATAGTGGTGCGGCGGCATGGAGTCAGGTACGTTTTTTTTTTTCTTCCTATGTTTTATCTCCCCTGCCAGTCCCCTTGCTGCATGCCGCTCTGCCCCTTTACTGAGCCCCGTGCAGCGACTGGTTCTTCACTCAAAGCACTTAGGGGCCTATTTATCAGGATGTGACAGTGCAGGGAAGCAAGTCACCTTGCTACGCTGCACTGCCTCACAGAGAAAGGACAGGAATGCAATGAACTTAAGGCAATATGGTGCATTCCTATTCATTCTCCAATGCCAGTTCACAATGGGCTACATTGCACCAACGCAGACACCCTTGCACCATGGTGCAAGGCTGCCTGCGTTGCATGCAGGATTGTTTTGTGCAGGAAGGTTTCCCTTCCTGCACAAAAATAATCCTAAAATATTTCTCCTTGCTACACCTCCCCTGAGAAGGTGTATCTTTTTGCCGCATTCCCAGGCCTACCACTCCTGGTAAATCAGGGAATGCATCAAAAACCATGGTAGTTGCATGGGAACACCCACACAGCGCCCATGGAATGCCTTCCCAGGGCAGAGTAAGGCAACGCAGCGATTTGTGCAACTTTGCCTTACTCCCGATTTATGGAGCCAGTTGCATGGCTTCATGAATCACATCTAAGTTCTGCGTCGCGCATGCACCACGTTGTGCTGTGCATACGCAAAGCAAACCAACTCGTAAATATGCCCCTTGGTGTCAGCATAAAATCCACAAAACACTAAAATAGTTTTGAAATAATACCATATTTGAGTCAGAGGCCGTTTTCGAGGGGCACAGTCTCAACCTGTAGATGTGTGATACTTGATCCAGCGATGATAATCTCTTATCCCAAGCCTAGCTCAAGGCACTCAAATAACCTCGGAAATAGCGCAGAGACTTGTCACTGGGAAGTAGTCAGGTCAATCCATGAGAGCAATCGGGGACAGTTTCTCAGACAGGAATAGTAAAACGCATGTCCGAGAGAGGGGATGTGAGGGTGGGGTGAGAAAACCCGTTTCTAAAGGACAAAGAATGTGGCTAGAACGAAAGGGCAGACTTGGAGTAGTCGAGACAGACAAGTAAAGATGGAGGCATGGGAAGACCTGCTGACTTCCCCAGGACTCGATGAACACAAATGCAAATCTGAGAATTAAAGGTTTAAAACACCGGACTGCAGCAGCTAGTCACACGCTGGCCTGGGAATCTTGGCAGGAGTGGGGGGAGGTGAACTTTCCCAATGATACTATTACCATAAAGTGTGTCATCTTTCTTCCTGCCAAGAGAGCTCTTGTGATGAAATACCCTGTGGAGTGGGCACCAATAGACCGCGGAGGGCAGGGTTATGTAATTAAGTTCAGGTATATATTCTTGGTTTGAATATACGTTGACATTAGTTTTCCCATGCGCACTACAGGGGCGTTACAATCATTTTAATGCCATTCATAAACCACTAGAGTGTACTAAGAGGGGTCTTTTGTGAACGTGACTGAGTTGTGCTATTCATAATAATGCGTATCCAGTCACTGAAACCACGTATATTCACACTGGAAATACTGAAATCCCACACACAAGGCCAATGAGAACTTGGCAGTTACGGAGAGACAGTTATGACTGTACTCCACATAGACGGGGCACACACAGTCCGCCCCCAGAGGGGACCCTGAGGAGGGGCGCATACATGTAAGAAGGACCCCCGGGCACCCCTCTGGAGACAGGTGCCCCTCTCAGGAGCAGTCTACCTCCAGTAAAAGTTGGAACCACCGCTTATATCTGCAGCTCTTTCACTAATGGTGGTCCCCGTTCAGGCGCAAGCTGTCGGAGTTCACTCCTGAGCTGAGGACAGCACATGATTAAGGAGTTGAGCGTATTGCTTCCATCGTCACCGGGCCAACACCAGAGACAGGGACAGGGACAGGGAGAGTTCGCCCAATATGTAATATTAGACCTGACCTGAAAGGTGTTTCTATTTTAGGGAGAATTGTGAGGGGTTGTATGAGATGTTACCAAAATGGGAGATTTTTTCATACGCTGGGAGAACGGCCCGCCTGACAAATTGTACCACTGTAACCACCATGGAGTGCAATGAAAGAGCAACGCGCGTGTGCTGTTCGCATCGGTTATCAATGCAGCTCACGCGGCTCGAAATACTCAGGTTTAAAAATATAATTCGTGACAGTTTAGGGTAGTTTTGTATTTTGGAACACAGACATCTTGTGGCGCCTTAGGGATCTAGAAGCAGAGCATGAAATATTGTCACTATTTTTAGTCACAAGCCGAGGACCCCCTTTCTCGGATTTCCTCAGTATGACAAAAATGGAGACGACAGTAAAACATTGTTGAGCGTGGCACGCGCTTAATCCATAAACCATACTCTCGTCTGTGCGTGGTCTTTTGACAAATTCCGAAGTAAGTAAAGTCTGAAATAGGTTGTCCCGACCCGCGGTTGATATCAACGTAAATACGAAGTGGGATTTGGAGGATTTCAGGGTAGAACAAAGTCTTTTTTTTCTAAATATTGTATTATTTTCTTAAAGATTAAGCAAGACAGTTAGCATGCACAATTAGCATACATTTCTGAGGCTCTATATAATACCGGTGTGACAGGGAAAATATGTTACCAACACAATCAGCCATAGAATATTTGGCGAGTAACATATTACCGTGTGCGATAGACAGAATAATAATGATTCCTATCAAATAGTACAACTACGAACTAAACAAGCACTTGCAATGCAACGGGTATCGCATTTGCAAGCTTTAGAGCTATTAGCGTTGTAAACTCCTAACCGGACGTTTCTTGCCACACAAATTAAAAGAAAAACACGAAGCGCGATCCCGGTTCATAAAATGCAGCGTGATCACTCTGAAAATGAAAACGGAAAAACCGAGTGCAATCGCGCTATGTCGAAAATAAAAAGATAGAGTGTACGGAAATCATGCTGAAAACATCGAACCTCTTATATTTTCAGTAGTTTACGGTGCTGTGTAGGTGGGCTAAACACTGGAAAAGGCATGACGTATGCATGCTTTTCAGGAATGAAAGCAAGCAGATTTTAAAAGGCAAGCCCACAAACCAATGAAAGTGACTGGAGTGACATGGGCGTGGATAGAAGCCCAAAGAAAGATTACTGCAGGGGAAGAGCGCTTTGCGCTCCCCCTTAAAAACAGTAGAGGGTGACAGGAAAAGACTCCCTGTCATATATGGGTGTCAGTAAAGGTTCGGGGGGGAGGGACAAGTTAATGAGACTAGTGAAACAGTAGCAAGAGGAGAGAAAGATGAGAGAGAGTAGAGGGGGCATTGTATGCCATGGGGGGGACAAGTGATATGATAAGAGTGACTAAGCCAGCTTGAGTCTAAGGAAGGCACTTGGTGAAACAAAAGGCCGTTAGACGGTGGATATAAATTTATCAATTGTATCTAAAGAAACTGGGTAGGGACAGCGTTTCCGATGAGAGGGTGACGTTTTTATGTGTGCTTCTGAGATACGTGACCTATGCCCATCACTTGTGAAATGAAATGCTACTTATCACTTTCTACTGAAATAAGATGACCTTAATTGCCACTGTCACCAATATTTTCAATAACGCCAGATCTTTATCAGGTAGGTCTAGAGAAGGGCTGAGTGCATGTGAGCCTAACAGTGCAAGAGTCAGAGCTAGTGGGAAGTTCACTTTGAAAACACTAGCCATTTGTGAACCTCAGTCCAGTGTAGAGATAGGTATTTGCATGTCAAGAACATGTGCTCAGAGCCCCAGATACTGTAATATGTTGGCGCTTTGTGCTGGGATGATTTTCTCCCCGCCTTAGGTGCAGAAACCACAAACGCGCTGGTGAGACACCATCACTATTCTCACCAATCGAGGTTGACTAGACCTTTGGATTTGGTGAAGAGTGTAGTAGTCAGAATCATTCAATCACAAATCAATGACATTATACCATACACAATTCTAGACACCATGAACAATTTAACTCTAAATCAAACCCCAAACTGAATAAAGTTTCAAAGCTTTATTACAATCCCAAAAACAATGTCATATATGGTGCGCAAAAATAAGTTATGAGCATACATGAAAACCATAGACTGACCAAAATGCCTAAAAAAATTAACCTACTAAACATCAACACTCTTAAGCATTCCAAAAGAATAATATAGCTTAGCAACAACACAATATGCACATATTTTCAGATTTCAAAGCAGATGATGGTGACATCAGTAAATCATCAAATACAGGATTAACATTCAGGTTCCAGGGCTGGGCCATCCCTGTCACTAACACAAATGTAGACTTGCATGTATGGGAAAGGCTAACACATGCGGGCAAAAGAAAAAGAAAGGCAAACATAATTTGGAAAATCATCTAACTAGGGCATCTCTTTATAAAAATATGCTGGTGTAATTATCTAAACTGAAAAGGAAACAAGAAACCACAATTGAGTAAACCTCTCCTCATGGGACAGCAGACAGCAATGCTTCGTCGGGCAGAATGGTCACTTTCTTCTGGCGTCAGTTTTCAGCAGCATCAGGACAGTGCAGAACACGGGCTGCACATAGAACAGATCAGCAGTTCAGAATTAGTTGGGCTTATTAGTACTGAAACCGCATAACAGAATAGGGCAGTTAAAACTAAGGCTTTAGTAATCAGAAGGCAATGAAGGGTTAAAGGGATTCAGAAGAAGCAGAGAGCAGCTTGGCATCTTCATCACATCAGGACCGACTCAAACTCACAGCAACTCGAAAATCTTTAGGATAAACTTCAGATTTTCAAAGTTCCTCAATCATTGGAAATGTGCATGATCCATTCATTGGTCCTTTAGGTGGGCTCATTTCAGGTGACAGATTCAGCGTCCAATGGCTGTAAGCGGCACCATCAAATCCGCAACTATTCTGGATTTTCTCATCAAAAGTGCATTGTCAATTCAATAATTTCACAGAGTTCTGACAACATTTTACATTATCTAATTTTTGAAAATTTCAGGATCTTCTCTCACGATACACTAAATGAACTAATACAATTTCTCATGAAAATCATATGTTTCCTGTCTTGTTCGACAGCTAGCACAAATAATGCAACATTGTTAATACAATAGGACATTCAACATCACATCAGCAACCTAGGAATGAGAATTCAGTTCAGAGGAACAGAATAAACAAGTGATTTTCCATTACTGCAGCAAAATGAATCTACCAGGCCTAGCCAAGCTAAAAAAAAGCCTTAATGCAGATTAATAAACTTAATGTATCAATAAACCTATTTCACACCTTACAATTCAATTCAAATATGCAAAGCAAATTATTTAGCTACAAACATTATTGTAGAGTTAGAATAGTATTAAATGTGCATTTATTTTTCTGCACACATGTGACTTGCATTAGTAAAATTAATTTAAATCAATGTAAGTACTATTAATTCATGTTCATTTAATACTTTCAATAACATTCTTTACATTAATTCACAATAATACTTCATTTAATATGAATGCAAAATCTTTAATGCTAAAACGTAGTGTTTAATACGAATGTGGGCCACATAGCCCACCATATGTCAAACATGCATATTTTACAACTTATGTTATTTTCTCTGTTAAGCTTTTAAATGTAGGTTAATTAGTCACCATAGGCTAACTTCTATGCCACCAATATATTAATAATATTTGGTCTCTATCAGTCCCTCCTCTGACAACAATCTATGCCGTCAAAAAATAATGTTTCTCATTCACAATGAGACAAAATCAAAACCTTGCAGTTTGATAATGCATGGATCTAGGTTTGCAGCAATTGCCAATTCACTTCATCGTCTGATAATATCTGTTTCTCATATTCTCCATTTCCATTTCTTCCCTCTTATTTTTATTCTTTACTCTTTGCCTTTTCATGAAATTGCAAGCCATGTAAAATCCAAGTACACAAATTAGGCACACTGCCACAATCAATAAAGGTTTCAGGATAATTTTCACAAAACCATTTCTCAAGTTTCCAAAACAAGATCCTATCTTTGAGAATCCTTCACCTATTGTCTCCCAAAAATATGTCTGCTTTAAGTCATTCAAGTTATTTTTCAGACTTGTCAAATTATATAGGTATCTCCTTATCTCTCTGCTGTTATAGGGAATATAAGTGCAGCAATGGTTATTCTGCAAAATCATATACCTTGCTGCAACCATTTCCGTGTCCATTAGGAGCATCGCACCTGAAAAATCTGATGACATCTTATCTACAATCGTTGATAACTTCCTTATTTTTATGTCATTCAAGATCACACCTACTGATGGAATGAAAGCTCCAAAAATGTCTTCAGTAATTTCTGAACCACTTGCTCCTATTTTAAGTCTAATTTTAAGTTTTTCAATGGCTGCTGGATTGGCAATGTTGTCTACTTGAAAGATTTTCAGAAAAAACACTTCTAAATAGCATGTACCATACCAGCCTTTTGGCAACTTGTAATAGGCAGTCTTACCACAGATATAATAGACACAAGGTACAGTTGGGTCTTGTCCATTTAGCATAAAATCCCATACACTTTTAAGCAAAAACACATCAGCATTTCACTTGTTCCTACAAACGTATTCTCAGCCTTTGATTGTGGCCTACATATGTAAAGCTCCCCTACATGTTGCCAATCTAAAGCTAAGCGTCCCTGTGTCTCAGGTGTGTTGTGAACTATTTTCTTCTTGGTAACAATACCATTTTCTATCTTTTCTTTAATTGCCTTCCTTCTGTCATCTACTAGATTAATGACCTCCTTTTCTACCTGTGTAAGAAGACATGTTAAGTTATTCCACTGTGCATATGCTGTGCCACAAGTCAGTGCAGGTTCAAAAAATCCTCCTACTATATCTATGTTTCTAACCTTTGCAAAACTGCTCAAATGCTGATTAATGGGAACAAAAGAAAAAAATCATAATTAGAATAGAAGTACTGAATGTACTCTTGGTTGCACAAATGTGTTAATAATAAACTGCAACTAATGCCATACGTCAATGGCAAACTGTGATAAGTGATTCCTTCTCGTACTGACGAGAATTTGTGTACACACCTAACAATGGCACACATTCATTGTATACACGTACTCACTCATACAGCAAACTATAATAAACATTGGAAGACAAATTTCCATTTGTACCATCTAAAAGATGCAATCCCTCATCCTTATAGAACTTATCCTGTTTGGATGTTGTCATTCTCTGCACTGGAGTTGCTGTCACCTCTCCTTTCATTGAAACACTCTTTCCAACAATCAATAAAATACATGCACTCATACATACTATAATTAAACTAATGCACACATATTTACATTTACCATTAGCCCTGTTCTGAATTCATGGCTTCTATTGAATCAGAGGAGGAAAAAAAAGAAAAATATAGAAATATAAAGCAAAAGCGAGCAAAATAAAAAACAAAACGATCTCGAAGTCTTTGCACTGTTTACAGCAACTCTTGATCTTCAAGAAAGTTCTTCAAGAGTTAACTAAAAAGCTCTCACAAATGGTTCAATGTTCACTTTCCATTGTAGGACGTGGGCCTGATTTGTAGTGGGTACCAAAGGTATTTACTTATACCTTATACCAGGTCCAGTTATCCCTTATTAGTGAAATGTAGTCAGTATCTAGAAGCCAGGCTGTCTAGAGGCAGCTGTAGGCAGAGCAGCCAAGGCTGAACTAGTAGACATGCAAAGCTCTTGCAATACCACTGTAGTCACACAGTACTCACACACACGAAAGACAATAGTTAGTGTTACAAAAATAAAGGTACTTTATTTTAGTAACACAATACTATAAATACTTTTGAGACTATACTCCCTTAGGAGGTAAGTAAATTATACAATATATACACCAGTAACCAAAAACAGGTAAGTACACAGCAGGAAAACAGTGCAAATAGTGAAAATCACAATAGGTTGCAACGGGCCTAGGGGGAACAGAAACCAGATACTAAAATAGTGGAATGCGAACAGTGGTTTCCCACCAAGGCAAGTGTAGTGTGTAGAGGGGCACAGGGAGTGTAAGAAAACACCAAAGGTAAGTAAAATACCCCACCCCAGAGCCCAGGAAAGCAGGAGTAAAACACAGCAAGTTTCCTAAAACAAACTAGAAGTCGTGATAAAAGATAATGCAAGAACCAGAAGAGACTGTAAGACACCAACAATGGATTCCTGGACCTGAAGACCTGTGGAAGAAGGGGACCAAGTCCAAGAAGCACTGAAGAGTCCAGGGAGAACTGGAGCCCCTGCTAAACTGGATTAAGGTGCAAAAGTGGAACCTCCGGTTGGAAGACAAAGTCATCAATGCACCACATAAGACAACTACAGGGTTCTGGTTGGTGCAGGAGATGTCCCATGTTGAATGGATGAATGCAGGCTGGTTGGCATTGCTGGATTCCGCCAACAAGTGTTGGCTCCTGCAAGATACGCGTTTGGTGGGAAATGGCATTGCCCGGGCCCAGGAGGGACCTGGAGGTCTCAACTCAGGATGAGGAGACAGAGGGGGCTCTCAGCAACCTGGGGAGCCCTCAGAAGACCAGACAGCACCCACAGGAGTCCCACAGCATGGGGTAAAAGGAGGTTTAAATGGCGGTCCATGCAGCACTACACAAAGAGATCCCACACCGCTGGAGAACAACTCAGGAGCTGTGCGTCGCAGGAGAGAGTGCTGGGGACCTCGGCTGTGCTGTGCATGAAGAACTTCTTGGAAAGTCGCACACAAGCCCTAGCAGCTGGAAAACATGCAGTGCACGGGCGTACTGTCTGGCACAGGGAGGCAAGCTCTTACCTTAACCAAATTTGGACTGCTGGGCCCTTCGACAGTCAGGGTCCCGTTGTTAGGGGAGGTGACCCACAGCACAGGTCGTCGCTGCAAAGAGGTACCTGCTGAAGCAGGAAGTGAGTCCGTCACTCCACGGGAGATTCCTTTGGTTCTTCTGGTGCAGGCTGAAGACAGGCAGTCCTCAGAGGATGCACAACCTGGAAACTGTTGCAATTGTTGGCAGGAGCTGAAGTTACAATGCTGCAGAAGTCGTCTTTGCTTATTTGTTGCAGTTTTGTAAGCTCCTGGAGCAGTAAGTGGTTGATCCATCGGTAGAAGATGAAGTAAAGGATGCAGAGGACTCCTGCTGGAGTCTTGCAATCCGAATCTGAATAAACACCCAGAGAAGAGACCCTAAACAGCCCTGAGAGGGGGATTGGTCACCTAACCAGGTAAGCACCTACCAGAAGGGGTCTCAGACATCACCTGCTGGCACTGGCCACTCATATGCTTCCAGAGTGCCCCACCACCTTGGAATCAAAGATGGCAAAACCCAGGGACACTCTGGAGGAGCCCTGGGCACCACCCCCGGGGTGGTGATGGACAGGGGAGTGGCCACTCCCCTTTCCTTTGTCCAGTTTCAT
Source organism: Pleurodeles waltl (assembly GCF_031143425.1). Taxonomy (NCBI): domain Eukaryota; kingdom Metazoa; phylum Chordata; class Amphibia; order Caudata; family Salamandridae; genus Pleurodeles; species Pleurodeles waltl. Next base: position 528,964,358 of record NC_090447.1, on the reverse strand, counting down.
GCCAGAGCAGGGACTGGGGGTCCCTGAACTGGTGTAGGCTGGATTGTGCAAGGAGGGCACCATCTGTGCCCTTCAAAGCATTTCCAGAGGCACTGGGAGGATACCCCTCCCATGCCTGTAACACCTATTTCCAAAGGGAGAGGGTGTGACACCCCTCTCCTAAAGGAAATGCATTGTGCTGCCTTCCTGGGATTGAGCTGCTCAAGCCCTAGGAGGGCAGAAGCCTGTCTGTGAGGTGACAGCAGCTGGGGCTGCAGTGGAATCCTTAGAAGGCTGGTATGGCAGTACTAGGGGTTCACTGTGGAGCCCCCAGAGTGCATGGGACAGTGCAACTAATACTGGAAACTGTATTGGGGTACAATTCCCAGTTGATAGGCACCTTACTTGGCCATATTCGGACTTACCATTGTGAAGCTCTGCATAGGTATTGACTTATGTACAGTGCACACTTAAAATGGCGTCCCCGCACTCACAAAGTCCGGGAAAATGGGCCTTGATGATGTGGGCAGTCAGGGACAAATCCAATTATTATTTTAGAAAACCAGTACTCACTCCTGATTTCTGGGACAATTCCTTTCCCTTATTTATTTAGATCTTTTAACAAAGGGCAACAGAAGCTCGTCATAAAACACTCCATCACACATAGTACAAACATAAATATAACATAGTATAGACATAAATATAACGATCACTTCACAAATATATGTAACAGAATATACAAAAGGAGAGATATGCCCACCATCGTTTCTTTGCATTGTGGTCACTATTTACACAACTATAGATGTGATCCGCTAGGTTGTGGTGATCCAGGGTATAAACTGCACCCAGCTGGAAGATACCTAAATGTCTTTTAAAGGCATTAGATGGTGCAAGAACACTTCTGCATATAAGTTAATTGGCTTCCAAACCCTTGATCCCACTAGAAAAATGTCTTCGCGTTTCGGCCTCGTCAGTCATGGCCTCATCAGGACTGCCAGGGGGCACTGGTACCTCTACAAAAATTAACACAACAATTAAAATCATACCACTTAACATGGTTTCACCATCATTCATCTACAAACATAGTGTGTATCAATATCAGAGTCAACCCAAAATACAACCAAATCCCAACATTGGGGATCCTTATCAGAGCAAATCTATATTACCACCGTAATCTAATGTGTGTGCCCACTCAAACTAATGGTAGTACCGAACCTATCACCACTTATATATTCATTTTGACACCAAGGCATGCATCTTAGTCTAATGGACACCGAGGGTGCAACAGGCTAAAAATCCTACCTTTCTTCCGTTCACTTTCCACTATTTACCAAAAACTGCATCTGTTCTAAAAATTTTTATTTGATTTTTTATTTTGATTGTATCTAGCTGCCAATTTGGTGTGAAATACAGGGGCATATTTAAACTCTGTTTGCGCCGGAATGGTGTTAGACGCGTCTAGAGCCAAAGTCCATGGAGTTTGCGTCATTTTTTAGCGTGGACACCTACTTTGCGTTAATGATATGCAAGGTAGGCGTTCCCGTCTAAAAAAGTGACTCCGAGGCATGTGCGCCGTATTTACACTCCCGGGCAAAAATGTTGCCCGGGAGTGGGCGGGTCAAAAAAAATGACGTCCAGCCGTTTTTGCGTCGTTTTTTAGCGCCTGGTCAGGGCAAACGTTAAGGGACCTGTGGGCTCGGAAGGAGCCCAGAGGTGCCCTCCCATGCCCCCAGAGACCCCCCCTGTCACCCTTGCCCACCCCAGGAGGACGCCTAAGGATGGAGGGACCCATCCCAGGGAACATAAGGTAAGTTCAGGTAAGTATTAATTTTGTTTTTTTGTGGCATAGGGGGGCCTGATTTGTGCCCCCCTACATGCCACTATGCCCAATGACCATGCCCAGGGGACAGAAGTCCCCTGGGCATGGCCATTGGGCAAGGAGGCATGACTCCTGTCTTTGCTAAGACAGGAGTCATTTCAATGGGGGTTGGGAGTCGAAAAAAATGGCGCAAATCGGGTTGAGGCGATAATTTTGCCTCAGCCTGACTTGCCCCATTTTTTGGCGCCCAAGCTCCATATTCCCCTACGCCGGCGCTGCCTGGTGTACGTCATTTTTTTTTACGCACACCAGGCAGCGCCGCCGGCTAACGAATAAATACGGCACCCGCATGGCCCTTCAGAATGGCGTTAGCCGGCGTTAGATTTTTTGACGCACAACTGCGTTAGCGCAGTTGTGCGTCAAAAAGTATGAATATGGCCCACAGTGTCACTAGTATGTAGTGACAAATTTGGAAACAGAGAGAGCATAAGCACTGGAGTTCTGATTAACAGGACTCCAGTGACAATTTAGAAAACAGTGAAACACACTGACAAGCAGGCCATAAACCATAATCTCTGGGGTCCTGACTAGCAGGATCCCAGTGACACAGTCAAAAACACACTGACATCAGGCAGAAAATGGGGGTAATATGCCCAAAAGGGGGTACTTTCCTACACAACCCCCCAAACGAGGGACACTAAGGCTAACCATGCCCAGATGAGTCTTCATTGTCTAAGTGGAAATATCTGGAGAGTCCATCTGCATTGGAGTGGTTACTCCCAGATCTAAGTTGCACTGTAAAGTCCATACCCTGTAGGGAAATGGACCACCTCAACAATTTAGGGTTTTCTCCTTTGTAGGAAAGTACCATCTTGCCTGGCATGTTACCCCCATATTTCACTGTATATATGTTGTTTTAGTTGTATGTGTCACTGGGACCCTGCCAGCCAGGGCCCCAGTGCTCATAAGTGTGCCCTGTACGTGTTACCTGTGTTATGACTAACTGTCTCACTGAGGCTCTGCTAATCAGAACCTCAGTGGTTATGCTCTCTCATTTCTTTCCAAATTGTCACTAACAGGCTAGTGACCAATTTTACCAATTTACATTGGCATACTGGAACACCCTTATAATTCCCTAGTATATGGTACTGAGGTACCCAGGGTATTGGGGTTCCAGGAGATCCCTATGGGCTGCAGCATTTCTTTTGCCACCCATAGGGAGCTCTGACAATTCTTACACAGGCCTGCCACTGCAGCCTGAGTGAAATAACGTCCACGTTATTTCACAGCCATTTACCACTGCACTTAAGTAACTTATAAGTCACCTATATGTCTAACCTTTACCTGGTAAAGGTTGGGCGCTAAGTTTCTTAGTGTGTGGGCACCCTGGCACTAGCCAAGGTGCTCCCACATTGTTCAGGGCAAATTCCCCAGACTTTGTGAGTGCGGGGACACCATTACACGCGTGCACTACACATAGGTCACTACCGATGTGTAGCTTCAGAATGGTAACTCCGAACATGGCCATGTAACATGTCTAAGATCATGGAATTGCCCCCCCAATGCCATCCTGGTATTGGGGAGACAATCCCATGATTCCCCGGGTCTCTAGCACAGACCCGGGTACTGCCAAACTGCCTTTTCAGGGGTTTCACTGCAGCTGCTGCTGCTGCCAACCCCTCAGACAGGTTTCTGCCATCCTGGGGTCCAGCCAGGCTTGGCCCAGGAAGGCAGAACAAAGGACTTCCTCAGAGAGAGGGTGTTACACCCTCTCCCTTTGGAAAAAGGTGTTAAGGCAGGGGAGTAGTAGCCTCCCCCAGCCTCTGGAAATGCTTTCATGGGCACAGATGGTGCCCATTTCTGCATAAGCCAGTCTACACCAGTTCAGGGATCCCCCAGCCCTGCTCTGGCGCGAAACTGGACAAAGGAAAGGGGAGTGACCACTCCCCTGACCTGCACCTCCCCTGGTTGGTGCCCAGAGCTCCTCCAGTGTGCTCCAGACCTCTGCCATCTTGGAAACAGAGGTGCTGCTGGCACACTGGACTGCTCTGAGTGGCCAGTGCCAGCAGGTGACATCAGAGACTCCTTCTCATAGGCTCCTCCAGGTGTTGCTAGCCTATCCTCTCTCCTAAGTAGCCAAACCTCCTTTTCTGGCTATTTAGGGTCTCTGCTTTGGGGAATTCTTTAGATAACGAATGCAAGAGCTCATCAGAGTTCCTCTGCATCTCTCTCTTCACCTTCTGCCAAGGAATCGACTGCTGACCGCGCTGGAAGCCTGCAAAACTGCAACAAAGTAGCAAAGACGACTACTGCGACCTTGTAACGCTGATCCTGCCGCCTTCTCGACTGTTTTCCTGGTGGTGCATGCTGTGGGGGTAGTCTGCCTCCTCTCTGCACTAGAAGCTCCGAAGAAATCTCCCGTGGGTCGACGGAATCTTCCCCCTGCAACCGCAGGCACCAAAGAACTGCATCACCGGTCCTCTGGGTCTCCTCTCAGCATGACGAGCGAGGTCCCTTGAACTCAGCAACTCTGTCCAAGTGACTCCCACAGGCTAGTGACTCTTCAGTCCAAGTTTGGTGGAGGTAAGTCCTTGCCTCCCCAAGCTAGACTGCATTGCTGGGAACCGCGTGTTTTGCAGCTACTCCGGCTCCTGTACACTCTTCCAGGATTTCCTTTGTGCACAGCCAAGCCTGGGTTCCCGGCACTCTAACCTGCAGTGCACGACCTCCTGAGTTGTCCTCCGGCGTCGTGGGACCCTCTTTCGTGACTTCGGGTGAGCTCCGGTTCACTCCACTTCGTAGTGCCTGTTCTGGCACGTCTGCGGGCGCTGCTTGCTTCTGAGTGGGCTCCTTGTCTTGCTGGGCGCCCCCTCTGTCTCCTCACACAATTGGCGACATCCTGGTCCCTCCTGGGCCACAGCAGCATCCAAAAACGCTAACCGCAACCCTTGCAGCTAGCAAGGCTTGTTTGCGGTCTTTCTGCACGGAAACACCTCTGCACAACTCTTCACGATGTGGGACATCCATCCTCCAAAGGGGAAGTTTCTAGCCCTTGTCGTTCCTGCAGAATCCACAGCTTCAACCATCCAGTGGCAGCTTCTTTGCACCCACAGCTGGCTTTTCCTGGGCATCTGCCCACTCCCGACTTGATCGAGACTCTTGGACTTTGTCCCCTTGTTCCACAGGTACTCTCGTCAGGAAATCCATTGTTGTTGCATTGCTGGTGTTGGTCTTCCTTGCAGAATTCCCCTATCACGACTTCTGTGCTCTCTGGGGAACTTAGGTGCACTTTGCACCCACTTTTCAGGGTCTTGGGGTGGGCTATTTTTCTAACCCTCACTGTTTTCTTACAGTCCCAGCGACCCTCTACGAGCTCACATAGGTTTGGGGTTCATTCGTGGTTCGCATTCCACTTCTAGAGTATATGGTTTGTGTTGCCCCTATCCCTATGTGCTCCCATTGCATTCTATTGTGACTATACATTGTTTGCACTGTTTTCTATTGCTATTACTGCATATTTTGGTATTGTGTACATATATCTTGTGTATATTTGCTATCCTCATACTGAGGGTACTCACTGAGATACTTTGGCATATTGTCATAAAAATAAAGTACCTTTATTTTTAGTATATCTGTGTATTGTGTTTTCTTATGATATTGTGCATGTGACACTAGTGGTACTGTAGGAGCTTCACTCGTCTCCTAGTTCAGCCTAAGCTGCTCTGCTAAGCTACCATTTTCTATCAGCCTAAGCTGCTAGACACCCCTCTACACTAATAAGGGATACCTGGACCTGGTGCAAGGTGTAAGTACCCCTTGGTACTCACTACAAGCCAGGCCAGGCTCCTACATTGGTTGTGCAGCGGTGGGATAAGTACTTGCAACTACTTACCACTTTGTCATATTGTACTTTTCATAAGAGAAAAATATACAAAACAAGTTCAGTGTATGTACACCTAACCAAAAAGTTTTGCTTTTCTTCTCTTACTCCTTTGCTAAGTGCTGAAAAGTACCTCTAAAACTTTCAAAAAGTTCTTAAAAAGTTTTTAAAAGTTTTTTTTTCTGTTCTTTAAAAAGTTCTGAAACTTTTTCTTTCTTTTTCTGTCCCTTAAACCTTTTCTGTAATGTCTGGTACAGGTCAAACTGTTGATCTGACTAAACTTGCATATGATTACCTTAGCTGGAAAGGAGCAAGGAGTCTCTGCATTGAAAGAGGTTTAGGGGTAGGGAAGAATCCCTCAAGAGAACTATTAGTTAATATGCTCATTGAACAGGATGAGACCTTAGTTGGCACATCTGTAGAGAAATTAGCTGATGGTTCACACTCTGATTCTGGGAATCCCCAAGTAAGAGTGTTAGAAGGGAACCTTCCCAGCCTGCCCCCTAGCAAGCCACCTAGCATGGCTGGTACTAATGTGAGTTCCCATCACAGTAGGAGTGTTACTTCTGTAGGCCAGAGTGTTAGAGTGCCATCTGTTAGGGACAGGTCTCCCTCTGTTCATTCACACTATTCTTCTGTGTCAAGGCATGCCCAACCCACCCTCCCTGAAGACAGAGTGTTAGAAAGGGAGCTCAATAGATTGAGAGTGGAAGAATCCAGGCTGAAGCTCAAGAAGCAACAGCTGGATTTAGATAGACAAGCATTTGACTTAGAAAAAGAAAGACAGAGGTTGGGGTTAGGACCCCATGGTGGCAGAAGCAGTATTCCAAATAGTCATCCTGTAAAAGAGCATGATTCTAGGAATCTGCACAAGATAGTTCCCCCTTACAAGGAGGGGGATGACATTAACAAGTGGTTTGATGCACTTGAGAGGGCCTGTGTTGTACAGGAGGTCCCTCAAAGGCAGTGGGCTGCTATCCTATGGCTATCTTTCAGTGGAAAGGGTAGGGATAGGCTCCTTACTGTAAAGGAAAGTGATGCCAATAATTTTACAGTTCTTAAGAATGCACTCCTAGATGGTTATGGCTTAACCACTGAACAGTACAGGAACAAGTTCAGAGAAACCAAAAAGGAGTCTTCACAAGATTGGGTAGACTTTGTTGACCATTCAGTGAAGGCCTTGGAGGGGTGGTTACATGGCAGTAAAGTTTATGACTATGAAAACCTGTATAACTTAATCCTGAGAGAACATATTCTTAATAATTGTGTGTCTGATTTGTTACACCAGTACCTGGTAGACTCTGATCTGACCTCTCCCCAAGAATTGGGAAAGAAGGCAGACAAATGGGTCAGAACAAGGGTGAACAGAAAAGTTCATACAGGGGGTGACAAGGATGGCAAGAAGAAGGATGGTAAGTCTTCTGACAAGGGTGGGGACAAATCTAAAAATGAGTCTTCATCAGGCCCACAAAAACACTCTGGTGGGGGTGGTGGGCCCAAATCCTCTTCAAATCAAAACAAAGAAAAGAAACCATGGTGCTATTTATGTAAAATAAAAGGCCATTGGACAACAGATCCCAGTTGTCCAAAGAAAAGCGCCAAGCCTCCCACTACCACAACCCCTACTGCTACACCTAGTGCCCCTAGTAATAGCAGTGGTGGTGGGAGCAAACCTACTAATAGCCAATCCAAGGGAGTAGCTGGGCTCACTTTTGGTAATTTAGTTGGGGTTGGTCTTGTTAGGGAGACCACAGAGGCTGTGTTAGTCTCTGAGGGGGCCATTGATTTGGCCACCTTGGTTGCTTGTCCCCTTAATATGGATAAGTACAAGCAACTTCCCCTAATAAATGGTGTTGAGGTTCAGGCCTACAGGGACACAGGTGCCAGTGTTACCATGGTAATAGAGAAACTGGTCCACCCTGAACAACACCTACTTGGTCACCAGTACCAAGTGACTGATGCTCATAACAACACTCTTAGCCACCCCATGGCTGTTGTGAATCTCAACTGGGGGGGGGGTTACTGGTCCAAAGAAAGTTGTGGTTGCCTCAGATTTACCTGTAGACTGTCTACTAGGGAACGATTTAGAGACATCAGCTTGGGCAGAAGTGGAGTTGGAGGCTCATGCAGCAATGCTGGACATTCCAGGGCATATTTTTGATTTGACAAGGGCACAGGCCAAAAAGCAAAAAGGACAGGGTGACTTGGATCCTGGAAGAATGGACCAAGTGCTCCCTAAAGCTAGGGTTAGTAAAGGTAAAACACTACCTACTATCCCTCCCTCTACAGTGGATTCAACTTCTGAGGAAGAAGAATTTCCACCCTGTGCAGAACCTACACCAGAGGAGCTAGAAGCAGACACTGCTGAGCTTTTGGGTGAAGGGGGGCCTGCCAGGGAGGAGCTGAGTGTGGCACAGCATACCTGTCCCACACTAGAGGGTCTAAGACAGCAAGCTGTCAAACAAGCAAATGGGGATGTCAGTGACTCTCCCAGAGTTTACTGGGAGGACAACCTTTTGTATACTGAGGCAAGGGATCCAAAACCTGGAGCTGCCAGGAGATTGGTGATTCCTCAGCAATACAGAAAGTTCCTCCTAACTCTAGCCCACGACATTCCCTTAGCTGGACATTTAGGGCAAATGAAAACTTGGGACAGGCTTGTCCCCTTGTTTCATTGGCCTAGAATGTCAGAGGACACAAAGGAATTTTGTAAGTCCTGTGAAACCTGTCAAGCCAGTGGCAAAACAGGTGGCACTCCAAAGGCACCCCTTATTCCACTGCCTGTGGTTGGGGTTCCCTTTGAAAGGGTAGGGGTTGACATAGTTGTCCCCCTTGACCCTCCTACTGCTTCAGGCAATAGGTTTATCTTGGTGGGAGTGGACCATGCCACCAGATATCCTGAAGCAATTCCTCTAAGGACCACCACAGCTCCTGCAGTGGCAAAGGCCCTCCTGGGAATCTTTTCCAGGGTGGGCTTCCCAAAAGAGGTGGTATCAGACAGGGGAACCAATTTCATGTCTGCTTACTTAAAGGTCATGTGGAAGGAATGTGGTGTGACATACAAGTTCACCACACCCTATCATCCACAAACAAATGGACTGGTTGAGAGGTTTAATAAAACTCTCAAAGGAATGATAATGGGACTCCCTGAAAAACTCCGCAGGAGATGGGATATCCTGTTACCTTGCCTCCTTTTTGCTTACAGGGAGGTACCCCAAAAAGTAGTGGGCTTCAGCCCCTTTGAACTCCTATTTGGACACCCTGTAAGAGGTCCTCTAACACTTGTGAAGGAGGGTTGGGAACAACCTTTAAAAGCTCCTAAGCAAGACATAGTGGACTATGTACTTGGCCTAATATCTAGGATGGCTGAGTACATGAAAAAGGCCAGTAAAAACCTTCAGGCCAGCCAAGAGCTCCAAAAGCAATGGCATGACCAGAAGGCTGTTTTGGTTCAGTACCAACCAGGGCAGAAAGTGTGGGTCTTGGAGCCTGTAGCCCCAAGAACACTCCAAGACAAATGGAGTGGACCCCACATTATTGTTGAGAAAAAGGGTGAAGTCACCTACTTAGTTGACTTAGGCACTGCCAGGAGTCCCCTTAGGGTGCTCCATGTCAATCGCCTGAAACCCTACTATGACAGGGCTGATCTCACCCTGCTCATGGCAACAGATGAGGGACAGGAAGAAGAGAGTGACCCTCTCCCTGATCTCTTCTCTTCCACAGAACAAGATGCTCTAGTGGAAGGTGTAGTACTGGCAGATTGTCTTACTGCTGAGCAGAAAGACCAATGCATAAATCTCCTGGGTCAGTTTTCTGAACTCTTTTCTACTGTGCCAGGCACCATTTCTTGGTGTGAGCACACTATAGATACTGGAGACAGCTTGCCTGTCAAAATTAAGATCTATAGGCAGCCTGACCATGTCAGGGACTGCATAAAACAAGAAGTGCAGAAAATGCTTGAACTGGGAGTGGTTGAGCACTCTGAAAGTCCATGGGCCTCTCCTGTGGTACTTGTACCAAAACCTCATTCCAAAGATGGAAAGAAGGAAATGTGGTTTTGTGTAGACTATAGAGGTCTCAACCAGGTAACCAAAACTGATGCTCACCCTATACCCAGGGCAGATGAGCTAATAGATACACTGGCATCTGCCAAGTATCTAAGCACCTTTGAATTGACTGGAGGGTATTAGCAGATCAAGTTATCAGAGGATGCCAAAGCAAAAACTGCATTTTCAACCATTGGAGGGCACTACCAATTCACAGTAATGCCTTTTGGGTTGAAAAATACACCTGCCACTTTTCAAAGGTTGCTGAATACCGTCCTGCAAGGGTTGGAGGCTTTTAGTGCAGCATATCTAGATGATATAGCTATCTTTAGCTCCACCTGGGATGATCACCTGGTCCATCTATGGAAAGTTTTGGAGGCCCTGCAAAAGGCAGGCCTCACTATCAAGGCTTCAAAGTGCCAGATAAGGCAGGGGAAAGTGGTTTATCTGGGACACCTTGTAGGTGGAGAACAGATTGCACCACTTCAGGGGAAAATCCAAACTATTATAGATTGGGTTCCCCCTACAACTCAGACCCAGGTGAGAGCCTTCTTAGGCCTCACTGGATACTACAGGAGGTTCATAAAGACCTATGGCTCCATTGCAGCCCCTCTTAATGACCTCACATCTAAGAAAATGCCTAAAAAGGAATTATGGACAGCAAACTGTCAGAAAGCTTTTGAGGAGCTGAAGCAGGCCATGTGCTCTGCACCTGTCCTGAAAAGCCCCTGTTACTCCAAAAAATTCATTGCCCAAACTGATGCATCTGAATTAGGGGTAGGGGCAGTCTTATCACAACTTAATTCTGAGGGCCAGGATCAACCTGTTGCTTTTATCAGCAGGAGGTTGACCCCTAGAGAAAAGCGTTGGTCTGCCATAGAGAGGGAGGCCTTTGCTGTGGTCTGGGCACTGAAGAAGTTGAGGCCATACCTGTTTGGCACTCACTTCATTGTTCAGACAGACCACAAACCTCTACTTTGGCTAAAACAAATGAAAGGTGAAAATCCTAAATTGTTGAGGTGGTCCATATCCCTACAGGGAATGGATTATACAGTGGAACATAGACCTGGGAGTACCCACTCCAATGCAGATGGACTCTCCAGATATTTCCACTTAGACAATGAAGACTCATCAGGTCATGGCTAGTCTTATTGTCCTTCGTTTGGGGGGGGGTTGTGTAGGAAAGTACCATCTTGCCTGGCAGGTTACCCCCATATTTCAATGTATATATGTTGTTTTAGTTGTATGTGTCACTGGGACCCTGCCAGCCAGGGCCTCAGTGCTCATAAGTGTGCCCTGTATGTGTTACCTGTGTTATGACTAACTGTCTCACTGAGGCTCTGCTAATCAGAACCTCAGTGGTTATGCTCTCTCATTTCTTTCCAAATTGTCACTAACAGGCTAGTGACCAATTTTATCAATTTACATTGGCATACTGGAACACCCTTATAATTCCCTAGTATATGGTACTGAGGTACCCAGGGTATTGGGGTTCCAGGAGATCCCTATGGGCTGCAGCATTTCTTTTGCCACCCATAGGGAGCTCTGACAATTCTTACACAGGCCTGCCACTGCAGCCTGAGTGAAATAACGTCCACGTTATTTCACAGCCATTTACCACTGCACTTAAGTAACTTATAAGTCACCTAAATGTCTAACCTTTACCTGGTAAAGGTTGGGTGCTAAGTTACTTAGTGTGTGGGCACCCTGGCACTAGCCAAGGTGCTCCCACATTGTTCAGGGCAAATTCCCCGGACTTTGTGAGTGCGGGGACACCATTACACGCGTGCACTACACATAGGTCACTACCTATGTGTAGCTTCACAATGGTAACTCCGAACATGGCCATGTAACATGTCTAAGATGATGGAATTGCCCCCCAATGCCATCCTGGTATTGGGGAGACAATCCCATGATTCCCCGGGTCTCTAGCACAGACCCGGGTACTGCCAAACTGCCTTTTCAGGGGTTTCACTGCAGCTGCTGCTGCTGCCAACCCCTCAGACAGGTTTCTGCCCTCCTGGGGTCCAGCCAGGCTTGGCCCAGGAAGGCAGAACAAAGGACTTCCTCAGAGAGAGGGTGTTACACCCTCTCCCTTTGGAAAAAGGTGTTATGGCAGGGGAGGAGTAGCCTCCCCCAGCCTCTGGAAATGCTTTCATGGGCACAGATGGTGCCCATTTCTGCATGAGCCAGTCTACACCGGTTCAGGGATCCCCCAGCCCTGTTCTGGCGCGAAACTGGACAAAGGAAAGGGGAGTGACCACTCCCCTGACCTGCACCTCCCCTGGGAGGTGCCCAGAGCTCCTCCAGTGTGCTTCAGACCTCTACCATCTTGGAAACAGAGGTGCTGCTGGCACACTGGACTGCTCTGAGTGGCCAGTGCCAGCAGGTGACGTCAGAGACTCCTTCTCATAGGCTCCTCCAGGTGTTGCTAGCCTATCCTCTCTCCTAAGTAGCCAAACCTCCTTTTCTGGCTATTTAGAGTCTCTGCTTTGGGGAATTCTTTAGATAACGAATGCAAGAGCTCATCAGAGTTCCTCTGCATCTCTCTCTTCACCTTCTGCCAAGGAATCGACTGCTGACCGTGCTGGAAGCCTGCAAAATTGCAACAAAGTAGCAAAGACGACAACTGCGACCTTGTAACGCTGATCCTGCTGCCTTCTCGACTGTTTTCCTGGTGGTGCATGCTGTGGGGGTAGTCTGCCTCCTCTATGCACTAGAAGCTCCGAAGAAATCTCCAGTGGGTCGACGGAATCTTCCCCCTGCAACCGCAGGCACCAAAGAACTGCATCACCGGTCCTCTGGGTCTCCTCTCAACACAACGAGCGAGGTCCCTTGAACTCAGCAACTCTGTCCAAGTGACTCCCACAGTCCAGTGACTCTTCAGTCCAAGTTTGGTGGAGGTAAGTCCTTGCCTCCCCACGCTAGACTGCATTGCTGGGAACCGCGTGTTTTGCAGCTACTCCGGCTCCTGTGCACTCTTCCAGGATTTCCTTTGTGCACAGCCAAGCCTGGGTCCCCGGCACTCTAACCTGCAGTGCACGACCTCCTGAGTTGTCCTCCGGCGTTGTGGGACCCTCTTTCGTGACTTCGGGTGAGCTCCAGTTCACTCCACTTTGTAGTGCCTGTTCTGGCACTTCTGCGGGTGCTGCTTGCTTCTGAGTGGGCTTCTTGTTTTGCTGGGCACCCCCTCTGTCTCCTCACGCAATTGGCGACATCCTGGTCCCTCCTGGGCCACAGCAGCATCCAAAAACCCTAACCGCGACCCTTGCAGCTAGCAAGGCTTGTTTGTGGTCTTTCTGCATGGAAACACCTCTGCACGACTCTTCACGACGTGGGACATCCATCCTCCAAAGGGGAAGTTTCTAGCCCTTGTCGTTCTTGCAGAATCCACAGCTTCTACCATCCAGTGGCAGCTTCTTTGCATCCACAGCTGGCATTTCCTGGGCATCTGCCCACTCCCGACTTGATCGTGACTCTTGGACTTGGTCCCCTTGTTCCACAGGTACTCTCGTCAGGAAATCCATCATTGTTGCATTGCTGGTGTTGGTCTTCCTTGCAGAATTCCCCTATCACGACTTCTGTGATTTCTGGGGCACTTAGGTGCACTTTGCACCCACTTTTCAGGGTCTTGGGGTGGGCTATTTTTCTAACCCTCACTGTTTTCTCACAGTCCCAGCGACCCTCTACGAGCTCACATAGGTTTGGGGTCCATTCGTGGTTCGCATTCCACTTCTAGAGTATATGGTTTGTGTTGCCCCCATCCCTATGTGCTCCCATTGCATTCTATTGTGACTATACATTGTTTGCACTGTTTTCTATTGCTTTTACTGCATATTTTGGTATTGTGTACATATATCTTGTGTATATTTGCTATCCTCATACTGAGGGTACTCACTGAGATACTTTGGCATATTTTCATAAAAATAAAGTACCTTTATTTTTAGTATATCTGTGTATTGTGTTTTCTTATGATATTGTGCATGTGACACTAGTGGTACTGTAGGAGCTTCACTCGTCTCCTAGTTCAGCCTAAGCTGCTCTGCTAAGCTACCATTTTCTATCAGCCTAAGCTGCTAGACACCCCTCTACACTAATAAGGGATACCTGGTGCAAGGTGTAAGTACCCCTTGGTACTCACTACAAGCCAGGCCAGCCTCCTACATCCTTTCATCCGTTTTAGCCATAAGAGAGGTTTATGGTCTGTCTGAACTATGAAGTGAGTCTCAAACAAGTAGGGTCTTAGCTTCTTCAGGGCCCAGACCACAGCAAAGGCCTCCCTCTCTATGGCTGACCAACGCTTTTCTCTTGGAGTCAACCTTCTACTAATGAAAGCAACAGGTTGATCCTGGCCCTCTGAATTAAGTTGTGATAACATTCCCCAACCCCTACCTCAGAAGCATCTGTCTGGACAATAAACTTCTTAGAATAGTTTGGGCTTTTCCCGACAGGTGCAGTAAACATAGCCTGCTTAAGCTCCTCAAGAGCTTTTTGATAGTTGGCTGTCCATAATACCTTCTTGGGCATTTTCTTTGAAGTGAGGTCATTAAAGGGGCAACGATGGAGCCATAGTTCTTAATGAACCTCCTGTAATACCCTGTGAGACCAAGAAAGGCTCTGTCCTGGGTCTGAGTAGTAGGGGGAGACCAGTCTAGAATAGTCTGTATCTTCCCCTGTAGTGGTTCAATCTGTTCTCCACCAACTAGGTGTCCCAGATAAACCACCTTTCCCTGCCGTATCTGGCATTTTGAAGTCTTGATAGTGAGGCCTGCCTTTTGCAGGGCCTCCAAAATGTTCCACAGGTGGCCATCCCAGGTGGAGCTAAATACAGCAATATCATTTAGATATGCTGCACTGAAAGCTTCCAGACCTTGGAGGACTGTATTCACTAGCCTTTGGAAAGTGGCAAGTGCATTTTACAGGCCAAAGGGTATAACTGTAAATTGGTAATGCCCTACAATGGTTGAAAATGCAGTTGTAGGTTTAGCATCTTCTGATAGCTTGATCTGCCAATACCCTGCAGGCAAGTCAAAAGTGCTCAACTACTTGGCAGATGCCTATGTATCTATCAGGTCTTCAGCCCTGGACATAGGGTGAGCATCAGTCTTGGTGACTGTGTTGAGCCCTCTACAATCCTCACACAACCTAATCTCCTTTTTCCCATTCTGAAAATGAGGCTTTGTCACTAGCATCACTGGGCTGGCCCATGGGCTATCTGAGTGCTCAATCACTCCTAGGTGCAACATCTTCTAAACCTCAGACTTAATACAGTCTCTGACATGGTCAGGCTGCCTATAAATCTTACTTTTGACAGGTATACTGTCTCCAGTATCAATGGTATGCTCACACCAAGTGGTCTGACCAGGTGTAAGTGAAAAGAGTTCAGAGAATTGGCCTAGGAGGTTCCTGCAGTCCTCATTTTGCTGTAAGGCAGTCTGCAAGGATAACTCCCTCCATTGAGCCATCAGCTGCAGTGTTGGAGAAGAGGTCAGGGAGAGGGTCACTCTCTTCTTCCTGCCCCTCGTCAGTGTCCATGAGTAGGGTCAAGTCTGCCCTATCATAGTAGGTTTTCAGGCGGTTCACATGAAGTACTCTTCAAGGATTTCTGCCTAGGTCCACCAGACAGGTGTCCTCACCCTTCTTCTCCACGATGAGATGTGGTCCATGTCAACATCAGGACAGTGTACGGGCGACAAAAATGCAAAAACCCAGGCTTTATGCAAGAGCATAATTCATGCATTGTGTTTATATGCAGTATGTTAACCTTTTGCATTGCAGAGTTTAACCTTGAAGAACACTATTAATGATGTTGGCAATAACTGTTCATTTGCAAGGTATTGCTGCAGGCTTACTGAGTGTGTTAGGGTGTGGTCCCTTTCTAGGACCTTCTAGAAGCTTTCCCTGCAGCGTGACTGGGTGTGGTTTGTGGGCTGGGATAGACTCTATAAAAGGGAGCCAGCCCAGCTCCACATGCTCACTATTCAGAGTTCCATGTGCAGAGCAGCAGCAACTTCCTGAGCTCCTGTTCCGGAGGCCTACCTTGATATTCCAGGCCTGCCCCTTATTATATTGGTGATCCTTGAGCAGGGCAGTAAGGCGGAGGTCGGGCTGGGCCCCCGACCCCGTTCTCAAAGACTTTCGAGTTTTGAGCCTACTTGTGAAACTTTCAGAGTGCGCAATCGTTTCATGGCATTTACATATTCTTGTTCGAATCGGCAGTGTGCGCGATTCATTCCCAGGATGTAAACCTTGATGTTCAGATCGCAACAGTGTGTGCGATCATTTCATGGCATTTGCATATTCTTGTTTGAATCGGCGGTGTACGCGATTCATTCCTAGCATGTAAACCTTGACGTTCAGATCGGCAGCAGTGTGCGCGATCATTTCATGGCATTTGCATATTCTTGTTCGTATCGGCAGAGTGCGCGATTCCTTGCTCTCATGTAAACCTTGACATTCAGATGGACAACAATGTGCGCGATCATTTCATGGCATTTGCATATTCTTGTTCGAATCTGCAATGTGCGAGCTTCATTCCCAGCATGTAAACCTTGACGTTCAGATCGGCAGCAGTGTGCGCGATCATTTCATGGCATTTGCATATTCTTGTTCGAATCGGCAGAGTGCGCGATTCACTGCTCTCATGTAAACCTTGACATTCAGATCGGCAACAGTGCGCACAATCATTTCGTGGCATTTGCATAATCTTGTTCGAATCGGCAGTGTGCACGATTCATTCCCAGCATGTAAACCTTGACGTTCAGATCGGCAACAGTGTGCGCGATCATTTCATGGCATTTACATATTCTTGTTCGAATCAGCAGTGTGTGCGATTCATTTCCAGCATGTAACCCTCGACGTTCAGATCGGCAACAGTGTGCGCGATCATTTCACGGCATTTGCATATTCTTGTTCGAATTAGCAGAGTGCACGATTCATTTCTCTAATGTAAACCTTGGCATTCAGATCAGCAACAGTGTGTGCGATCATTTCATGGCATTTACATATTCTTGTTTGAATCGGCAACAGTGTGCGCGATTCAACCTTGGCATAAAGCGCTTGGCTCTTAGTTCGACAGTGTACACGATCATTTCATGGCATTGAAAACTTTGGTGTGTTGTGTTTGTTGAGGTGCACACATTTATCCCGAGCTTTTGGATTTTCTGTGAAGATGCTTAATTCAAAGTGCGACATTCTTTGTGCATATTAAGTCCCTAGTACAATTCCTATTGTTTTCAGGGAATGTTTCAGATAGCCTTTGTCCTCATGTAAAAATGCAATGTTTGTTCTGAAACATTATTCTAGAAGGTTCTTGTATTCTAGACAGTATGTGATATTTAATGAAAAGCTCATATGAAACAATGTATTAACCCATTCTTGATTTTTTCCAGGTACCTAGATTTCTTGAGCTCCAGATATAGTCATTTCTTAGGTTATCCATGATTACAGTATAAGAACTCTTAGAACCATAGTCTATTGAAAGTCAATGTGATTATATCTTGACATTGTGTTGTTTAACCTCTTGCTTCCTACAGATCTCCTACCCAGCTGTTCCCTACCTAATCCCCTTTTCCCCTACTTGGACTCTCTCAGGCTCTGTGGTATTTCTATCGGAGCTTTGGAGCTGTCTGGTGGTGGACATGTTGGGAAAGTGCGCAGGCCCTGAGGATCTGGTCTCCCTGACAGTCCTCTCCATTTGTCCTGGAGTGCCCTTGCTGCCACAGGCTCCAATACACACAAGTTCTGTCCTGGGTGGTACTCAGTCAGGACAGCCTTCTGGTCATGCGATTGCTTCTGGAGCTCTTCGCTTGCCTGAAGGTTTTTAGTGGCCTTTTTCATGTACTCAGCTATTCTTGATCTTCGGCCAAGCACATAATCCACAATGTCTTATTTAGGGGGCTTCAAGGGTTTCTCCCACCCCTCTTTGACAAATGCAAGTGGACCCCTAACAGGGTGACCAAAAAGGAGTTAAAAAGGGGCTGCAGCCCACTCCCTTCTGGGGTACCTCCCTGTAGGCAAAAAGGAGGTATGGCAGTAGGCAATCCCATCTCCTTATGCGATTTTCAGAGTCCCATGATCATGCCTTTGAGAGTTTTGTTAAATCTCTCAACCAATCCATTTGTTTGTGGATGATAGGGTGTGGTGAATTTATTGGTTACACCATATTCCGTCCACATTGTTTTTAAGTATGCAGACATGAAGTTGCTACCCCAATCAAATACTACCTCTTTAGGGAAGCCCACACTGGAAAATATTCCCAGGAGGGCTTTTGCCACTGCAGGACCTGTAGTGGTCCTTAAGGGGATGGCTTCTGGGTGTCTTGTGTCATGGTCCACTACCCTAAGATTAACCTATTTCCAGAAGGAGTTGGAGGGTCAAGGGGGCCAACAATGTCAACCCCAAACCTCTCAAAGGGAACCCCAACCAGTGACAGTGGGATTAAGGGGGCCTTTGGAGTGCCACCAGTCTTGCCACTAGCCTGGCAAGTGACACTAGAGCAACAAAACTCTTTTAAGTCTTCTGACATGTGAGGCCAGTGAAAGTGAGGGACCAGTCAGTCCAAAGTCTTACTTTGCCCCAGATGTCCAGCAAGGGGAATGTCACGTGCCATTGTTAGGAGGAATTCCCTATACTGAAAGGGAATGACCATTCTCCTGGTAGCACCAGGTTTTGGGTCCCTTGCCTCATTATAAAGGAGATTATTCTCCCAGTAAACTCTGTGAGAGTCACTGACATGTCCTACTTCCTGTTTGACAGCTTGCTGTCTTAAACCCTCTAATGTGGGACAGGTCTGCTGTGCCACACTCAGTTCCTCCCTGATAGGCCCCCATGCACCCAAGAGCTCAACTGTGTCAGACTGGAGCTCCTCTGGTGTAGGTTCTGCACAAGGAATTGACTCCTCCTCATCAAAAGGGGAATCTTCTGGAGAGGGAGGGATAGTGGACAAGGGTTTGCCCTTTCTACCTCTAGTTTTTGGGAGCACTTGGTCCATTGTTCCAGGATCCAAGTTTCCCTGTCCTCTTTGTCTCTTGGCCTGAGCCCTGGTGAGAGCAAAGATGTGCCCAGTAATGCCCAGCATTGCTGCATGAGCCTCGAATTCTACTTCAGGCCAAGATGAAGTCTCCAAATCACTGCCCAGTAGACATTCTATAGGTAGGTCAGTGGATAGCACAATTTTCTTTGGACCAGTAACCACCCCCCCAAGTTAAAATTCACAACAGCCATGGGGTGGCTAACAGTGTTGTTATAGGCGTCAGTCACTTGGTACAGATGACCAAGTAGGTGTTACCGGTTTTTCCATCACCGTAGTGACTGGCACCTGTGCCCCGGTAGGCCTCAACCTGAACACCATTTATTAGGGGTAGTTACTTGTACTTATCCATATTTAGGGGACAATCAACCAGGGTGGCAAGGTCAATGCCACCATCTAAAACAGCCCCAGTGGTTTCCCTAACTAGACAAACCCCCACTACATTACCAAAAGTGAGCCCAGCTACACCCTTAGATTGGCTATTAGTAGAGTTTTTCCCACCACCACTGCTATTAACAGGGACACTAGTGGAAGCAGTGGGGGTTGTGTTGGTGGGAGTTTTGGTGTTCCTCTTGGGACAAGTTTGATCACTTGCCCAATGGCCTTTGATTTTACACAGGTAACACCATGGCTTTTTCTGTTGGTTTGAAGAGGACTTGGGCCCACCCCCAGCAGATTTTTGGGGACCTGATGAAGACTCTGACTTTTTATCTTTGTCCCCATCCTTATTAATAGACTTACCATCCTTCTTCTTGTCCTTGTCACCCCCTGTATGAGATTTTCTACTAACCCTTGTTCTGACCCATTTGTCTGCCTTCTTCCCCAATTCTTCGGGAGAGGTCACATCTGAGTCTACCAAGTACTGGTGCAACAAGTCAGACACACAATTGTTAAGAATATGCTCTCTCGGGATTAGATTATATATACCCTCATAATCAGACAATTTGCTGCCATGAACCAACCTTCTAAACCCTTCACTGAACAGTCCACAAAGTCTATCCAATCTTGTGAAGAGTCTTTTCTGGTTCCTCTGAACATAATCCTATATTGTTCAGTGGTTATGCCAAATCCATCCAAGAGTGCTGTCTTCAAAACTTTGTAATTATCTGTATCATCTTCCCTGACAGTAAGGAGTCTATCTCTCCCCTGCCAGAGAAGGACAACCACAGAATAGTAGTCCACTGTATTTGAGGGACCCTCTGAACTTTACAGGCCCTTTCAAGTGCAGCAAACCACTTGTAGATATCACCCCCCTCCTTGTAAGGGGGAACACTCTTGTGCAGGTTTCTAGAGTCAAATGTGTTCTCCCTAACACCATAGCTCCTGAAACTTCTATTGCTGCTGCCATCATGGGGAACTAACCCCAAACCCTGTCTTTCCCTTTCCACAGCTAGGGCTTCCCTATCTAAGGCCAACTGTTGCTGTTGCAGCCTCAGTCTGACCTCCTCCAACCTCAGCTTCCTGAGTTCCATATCTAGGGAGTTGTTCTCAGGGTTGGATGTGTGGTGCAGAGGCAGATCTTTCCCTGACTTGTGTAACCCTAGTAACCTGGCCTCTAGGTGTGAAGGGAGCTCTACTTGTGTGTGACCCCCTCCCACTGCCAGCTACACTAGATGGGTTCCCAGGGAGAAGCTCTTGGAAAGGACCCTCCCCTGCATCCTCAGGACCCTCTCCGGATTCTACCTGGCTAGAATCCCCCTCTAACTCCTCTACCTGGTGACCAGACTGTTCTTGGTCATCCTGGAGAAGGGGATTTAAAAGGAAATCTTTGTGAGGGTTCTTCCCAATCCCTAGGCTTCTCTCTAAGCAAGGCCCCCTCAAACCTTTAAAGTTTAGGTTCTCACAAGTAGTTTCGATAACCCGAGGGGTGGCCCCAGGGGAAGACATACTGATAGAAAAGTTCTAGTAAAGTAAAAGGAAAGAACAAACCTACTTTATCTATTTTTTTGAATTTTAGAATGCAAGTGAAAATACTAGGTATACTTTTTGTATAGCTCCAAGTACAGAGTATACTTTCCTGTGGAAAACATCGGTGACAGAGTGATAAGGCTATTGCAAGTACTTATCCCACTGCTGCACCACCAATGTAGGAGGCTGGCCTGGTTTGTAGTGGATACCAAAGATACTTATACTTATACCAGGTCCAGTTATCCCTTATTAATGAAATGTAGTCAGTGTCTAGAAGCCGGGCTGTCTAGAGGTAGCTGTAGGCAGAGCCGCCAAGGCTAAACTAGGAGACATGCAAAGCTCTTGCAATACCACTGTAGTCACTCATTACTCACACATATGAAAGACAATACTCAGTGTTACAAAAATAAAGTACTTTATTTAGTCACACAATGCTACAAATACTTTGGAGACTATGGGGGTCAATATAACATTGGCGGTAAAAGCCGCTTACCGCCGTGCAGAAGACCGCCAACACATCACCGCGGCCGCGGAATTCCGCCACAGCTATTATGACCCACATCTCGGAATCCGACAAAATTCAGACACCCACACAAGTCCGCCACACCAAAGGTCAGTGATAAACTGGCGAAAACAAAACCTCCACCGTCACGCCAACAGAAATACGCCCACACTATCACGACACACGAATCCACTGCGGTATTCCATTGGCGGTACACACCGCCGCACCCAAAATACACACACATCTCCAAAACACCACCACATTGGACATTTCGAAATACACACACCTGATATACATACACACACCACTCCCACACACCCATTACAATATAAAACACACGCCCACATCACCCACAAACCCCTATGACCACAATTACAGAAAGAAGGCCAGAGAGAGACACCACCATCAACAAACTAGCATCCACAGGCACACAACACCATCACCCACACAACTTCCACGCACAAAACACCAGACACCACTACATATCACCACACTTATCACCACACACACCACCCCACACATCACCTACACCACCCCATGGCACAGCAAAGACACCCCAGGTTCTCGGAGGAGGAGTTCAGGGTCATGGTGGAGGAAATCGTCCGGGTAGAGCCACAGCTATTTGGATCAAAGGTGCAGCACACCTCAATTGCAAGGAAGATGGAGCTATGGTGCAGAATAGTCGTCAGGGTCAATGCAGTGGGACAACACCCAAGAAATCGGGAGGACATCAGGAAGAGGTGAAACGACCTACAGGGGAAGGTGCGTTCCGTGGTCTCAAGACACCACCAGGCGGTTCAGCGGACTGGCGGCGGACCCCCACCTCCTCTCCCACAACTAACAACATGGGAGGAGCAGGTCTTGGCGATTCTGCATCCTGAGGGCCTCGCAGGAGTCAGTGGAGGAATGGACTCTAGTAAGTCAAATCTTAACTATTACATCCCCCACCCTACCTGCATGCTATCACATACCCCCACCCTCGCCCCACCCCTATCACTCCAACTCCTCACAAATGTACCAATATCACAAACCACACATCCCAACACCAAGCCCTGCATGCAACAACAACGCATGGACACCCATCACTAAAGCATGCCCACTGCACATACCCATACACCCCCCTAAACCATCATCACACAAGCTCCCACACAGGAATGCCAGCACTGGGGTACACGGTCACCCACCCATTGCACACCATGACACACA
Source organism: Pleurodeles waltl (assembly GCF_031143425.1). Taxonomy (NCBI): domain Eukaryota; kingdom Metazoa; phylum Chordata; class Amphibia; order Caudata; family Salamandridae; genus Pleurodeles; species Pleurodeles waltl. The sequence goes on along the minus strand of NC_090447.1, from coordinate 528,941,987 downwards.
CAGATGCAATAATCATGCCTTTCCACCCCTGCAGGACCACTACCCAACATCACCAGACAGGAGGGTCCAGACATGTCCACTCCACCCACAGAAGAGGCCCACAGTGATGACAGCACCTCTGTCCACCTGGATCTAGATGACCAGCCCGGACCATCGGGGGCCTCGGGACAGTCGGTTCCCCTCACATAGGCACAGGCCACCAGAGACCTTCCCCCCTCTGGAAACACCGGGACAGCACCCACCCAGCGGGCCCATACCTCCGTCCCCAGGACACGTCAATCAGCTGTGTGTCCACCACTACAGGGAACCCAGGATAACCCACCACCCCAACAACAACAGGGACCTGGGGGCAGTGGGCACACGGTCCAGGGGACGGAGGCCCAGGAACACAGGGGAACTGGGAGGGCTGCTGTGCGACAGGGGGCGGACAGGCCAAGGGAACCCACTCTCCACGAGGCCCTCTCCTCCATCATGGGAGCCTACCACCACTCCCAGGAGACAATGGCAATGGTACTGGCCAAGTTTCAGGAGACCCAGCGCATGCAGGAGGAACAGTATTTGGGGTTCAGGGAGGAACTCAGAACCATCAGATCCGCCCTGGGCACCATCGTAGGGGTGCTGAAGAAAGTACTCAACACAAGGAGGGACACTGTGGCACTCCAAGGGGCCCCTGACACTAGCATGGACGATGAACTGCCCACCACCTCCACCGGCGCTAGTGGACAGGAGGCACCGCCACAGGACCACCACACCAGCACCCCACCCCTGCAGACGGAGAACCGCCCCACAAACGGTCCCTGAGATCCAGGAACAAGACAGAGCATGATGACAAGACCCCGCCAAGAAATGAGACCACCCTGATTGTCATCCCACTGTCCCACTTTGTCACCCTGTCCATATTGAAACTGCCCCAGCGCCACTTCCTGTGAGACTAATAGACTGGACTCTGCCATGGACACTCCTCCGCCATCACCGCTCACCATTTAACTTCCCCCTCCAATATTTTGTATTTAAATAAACACACCTAAAGCACCAAAAGATCTGGAGTCTGTCTGTGATTTCGAAATAGTGTATTTGCAATTACAGTGACAAAATGTTTTTGAAATAGTAATGTCAACATACCTATGTCACACAGCTCTAGTCCATGAGGAATCTAAGCAGATGACACACGTTGGGACCCACACCTGTGAAACCGTAAGGGAAAGTGACATCTCAGTGACCATACACTGGGTGAAATCGACAGACAGGATAGAGGTAGAAGTGTAAAAGTACATGTAGTAGGCAGGAATGTATTCTCACCTGTGTTTCACTGGAAATATTGCTGGATGACTGAGTCCCTGTTCTGCATGTCTTCTTCCTCTGCTTCCTCCTCATCACTGTCCACAGGCTCCACAGCTGCCACAACACCGCCATCTGGACCATCCTCCTGCAGAAAAGGCACCTGTCGTCGCAAAGCCAAGTTGTGAAGCATACAGCAGGCCACGATGATCTGGCACACCTTCTTTGGTGAGTAGAATAGGGATCCACCTGTCATATGCAGACACCTGAACCTGGCCTTCAGGAGGCCGAAGGTCCGCTCGATCACCCTCCTAGTTCGCCCATGGGCCTGATTGTAGCGTTCCTCTGCCCTTGTTCTGGGATTCCTCACTGGGGTCAGTAGCCATGACAGGTTGGAGTAACCAGAGTCACCTAATAGCCACACACGGTGCCTCTGGAGTTGACCCATCACATAAGGGATGCTGCTATTCCGCAGGATGTAGGCGTCATGCACTGAGCCAGGGAACATGGCATTCACATGGGAGATGTACTGGTCTGCCAAACATACCATCTGTACATTCATGGAATGATATCTCTTCCGGTTCCTGTACACCTGTTCACTCCTGTGGGGGGGGTCAAAGCCACATGGGTCCCATCAATGGCACCTATGATGTTGGGGATATGTCCAAGGGCATAGAAGTCACCTTTCACTGTAGGCAAATCCTCCACCTGTGGGAAAATGATGTAGCTTTGCATGTGTTTCAGCAGGGTAGACAACACTCTGGACAATACGTTGGAAAACATAGGCTGGGACATCCCTGATGCCATGGCCACAATTGTTTGAAAAGACCCACTACCAAGGAAATGGAGCACTGATAGCACCTGCACTTGAGGGGGGATTCCTGTGGGATGGCGGATTGCTGACATCAGGTCAGGCTCCAACTGTGTACACAGTTCCTGGATTGTGGCACGGTCAAACCTGTAGGTGATAATCAAATTTCTTTCCTCCATTGTCGACAGGTCCACCAGCGGTCGGTACACCGGAGGATTCCGCCATCTCCTCACATGTCCCAGCAGACGGTGCCTATGAAGGACAACAGCGAGCACAGAGTCAAACAACTCAGAGGTATGTACCCACAGTCTACACAGAACACCATTCATACACAAAATGTGGCCTGTATGTGTGTTGAGACTAGGCATAGGTATGTGTCACGCAGTTGGAAATTAGGCCATGTGGGCCCCTGAAATCGCGACTGCCTGACCTGTAAAGTGGGACAGTGGGATGTGAGGTAACTGCGCTGGCGTTGTACACCATTGCGGTAGGCGGTCGAAGACCGTGGCGCAATGCTGCATTGGTTAACATTGGACCCTATGGGTCCCAGGAGCCAATGACGATGTACGCCGGCGGTGATGGTACGCACCGCCGCGGACGTGACCGCCATTTTCTATCTGTTGAATCACTCGATATCTGATCTTCGACAGGAGAGGACCTACACTGCAAGTGCTGCTGTGACCTCGGTCTGGAAGAGAAAATAGCTTGTGCGTCTGGGGAAGGGCCCCTGCCTTCACATCGGAGGAGTTGGAAAAGCTCGTCGATGGGGTCCTCCCCCAGTACACGCTACTCTAAGGTCCTCCAGACCAACAGGTAAGTACACAGGGAGCATGTTGTATGGGTATGCCTGTGAGGAGAGGGCTGGTTGTAAGAAGGAAGGGGGCAGAGTTCTGCGTGCATGAAAGACGGTGGGTGCATGTGCCACATGGCAAGGGTAGGGATGGGGCCACTCACTTTGACGGCGCAGTTGATAATGACTTCTCTTCTTCCCCTGTACATTTCATGTAGGTCAGCGCCCACCAGAAAAGGATATTTGGCGTGCCATCGCCAAAGACGTCCGGGCCCTGGGGGGTCCACCACAGACAGAGCACCCACTGCCGGAAAAGATGGGAGGATGTTCGCCGCTGGAGCAAGAAGACGGCGGAGGCTCAGCTGGGGATGGCCTCCCAACGTGGAGGGGTGCCCGTCGAACCATGACCCCCCTGATGTTCAGGATCCTGGCGGTGGCCTACCCGAAGTTGGATGGGCGCTTGAGGGCATCACAGCAGACACAAGGGGGTGAGTACACTCTCATTCAGCTGACTTTGCGCGCAGTGGAGGTGTCTGGGTGGGGGAGGAGGGCAGTGGGTTTCCCTAGGCCAGGGCGAGTTCCGTAGGCTAGGACCCTCCGTAAGGCATGGCCCTGTGGCCCCCCCACCCCACCTCTGTAGAGTGCCAAGTACAGCTATTCATGCACCTGTGTCATCTATGTGTGCAGATGTCGTCCATAGCCTTGTAGACCATTTTCCAGGAATTGCACTGTAGAGCCCAACTGCGCGACGTAGTGCAGGGGGCTTCTGTGTCTGTCTTGTCCGCCAACGGTAGCGGTAATTCATGCACTCAACATGTCTTTCTTCTGTTTCCCCCCCACCTTTTTTGTGGTCTCCCTGTTCTTGTGTGCATTAGCATCATCAGGCGAAGGAGAGGTGGCACCAGAGCACGAGGGAGCTGCATCCCACATGGCCATGGAGGGCCACACTACGGACTCAGAATACACCAGTGGGAAGGAGGGCGAGGGGAGCACCACGGTGGGGGCAGGAGCTGAAACCAGCGACACGGACTCGTCTTCCAATGGGAGCTCCCTTGTGGTGGCGGCAACATCTGTGCCCCCCACTTCTACAGGTAAAGCCGCCACCCCCCTACCAGCACCGCCCTCCCAGCAGCCCCTCAGCCTTCGTCCCGTGCCCGCTCACCCAGGAGGGTGGGCATCACCTTCGCCCCAGGCACCTCAGCCCCTGCACCTGTCACCCCTGCTGCCCTCAGTGAGGAGGCCATTGACCTCCTCAGGTCCCTCACTGTTGGGCAGTCTACCATTTTGAATACCATCCAGGGTGTAGAAAGGCAGTTGCAACAAACCAATGCATTCCTGGAGGGCATTCATTCTGGTCAGGCGGCCCTTCACCGAGCCTTTCAAACTCTGGCCTCAGCACTGATGGCAGCCATTGTCCCTGTGTCTAGCCTCTCCCCTACAACTTCCTCCACCCAGACCCAATCCCCTGTACCTCTGCCTATCCCAAGCACACCATCAGACCAGCCTGCACACACCTCACCACACAAGGGAAACTCAGGCAAACATAAGCACCACACATCCCACAGGCACTCACGCAAGCATCACACACATATAGACACACCAACATCCACTGCCTCCACTGTGTCCCCCTCCTAGTCTTCTCCCTCCTCCCTCCCAGTCTCATCTACACTCACACCTGCATGCACTACCTCTACAGCCACTACGTCCCGCACCAGCACACCCACCACCACACCCCGCTCACGTCCAGTCACCACCCCACTACCATTCACACGTCCACTGTGTCCTCTCCCAGTGTGTCTGTGCCGCCCCCTCCGAAGATACACAAACGCAGGCACACACCCACCCAACATACATCCACCTCACAACAGCCTCCAGCGCATGCACCTGCACCCAAAGCCATAAAACGTACACCTCCTACAACCACCACCTCTTCCTCCACTCCCAAACCCCCTCCAGCTACCCGTCCCAGTGTGTCCAAACAACTTTTCCTGTTCACCCTTAACCTATTTCCCAACCCCTGGTCCAACTCATAGGTCCCGAACTAGCACCTCAGCCACAACATCTCCGGGACCAGTGGTGCCTGTTGGCACAGGTATGTGGAGTACACCGGCCACCAGGACAGGCAGTGTGGCACGGAGCCACAGCACAGCCAGTCCCCCCCTGTGAAGCATCAGAAGTTGGCCAGTGCCCGGCGGGAGAGGGGGAAGACTCCAGCCACCCAAGCCGCTCCCAGGTGTCCCGGTGGGAGTGTGGACTCAGCTGTGACTCCTCCCAAGGTGGGGAAGGGCCACAAGAAACCCGGCAAGTCTGGGAGGAGCAGCACGGCGGAGAAGACCGCCATCATCCCCGCTGCCCAGTAGGGCCCCGCCAGCCCCATCGTCGCTGCCCAGGAGGACCCCACCAGCCCCATTGTCGCTGCCCAGGAGGCCACTGCCAGCCCCATCGTCGCTGCCCAGGAGGCCACCGCCAGCCCCATCGTCGCTACCCAGGAGGCCACCGCCAGCCCCATCGTCGTTGCCCAGGAGCGCCCCGCAAGCCACAGCCCAGCTGCCCAGGAGGGCCCCGCCAGCCACAGCGCAGCTTACCAATAAAGGACCGCCACCCACAGACCAGCTGGGCAATGAAGGACCGCCAACTCAAGCACCGCTGAACAGGGCAAGCACCGCTGAACAGGGCAAGGACCGCCAACTCAAGCACCGCTGAACAGGGCGAGCACCGCTGAACAGGGCAAGGACCGCCAACTCAAGCACCGCTGAACAGGGCAAGCATCGCTGAACAGGGCAAAGACCGCCAACTCAAGCACCGCTGAACAGGGCAAGCACCGCTGAAAAGGGCAAAGACCGCCAACTCAAGCACCGCTGAACAGGGCAAGCCCAGCTGAACAGGGCAAGCACCGCCAACTCAAGCACCGCTAGCCCATGAGCGGCAGGGGCACTGACGCAACAGGGACCGTCACGGGGTGAGTGATGCACTCTGGGCACCAGTCCCCCTCCAGAACCAGTGGAGACATGCATCCACTCCGTCTGTCCTTCCCAGGATGAAGCACTCTGGGTACCAGTTCCCCTCCAGAACCAGTGGAGACATGCATCCACTCCGTCTGTCCTTCCCAGGATGAAGCACTCTGGGCACCAGTCCCCCTCCAGAACCAGTGGAGACATGAATCCACTACCTCAGTCCTTGGCAGGATGAAGCACTCTGGGCACCAGTCCCCCTCCAGAACCAGTGGAGACATGCATCCACTCTGTCTGTCCTTCCCAGGATGAAGCACTCTGGGCACCAGTCCCCCTCCAGAACCAGTGGAGACATGCATCCACTCCGTCTGTCCTTCCCAGAATGAAGCACTCTGGGCACCAGTCCCCCTCCAGAACCAGTGGAGGCATGCATCCACTACCTCAGTCCTTGGCAGGATGAAGCACTCTGGGCACAAGTCCCCCTCTAGAACCAGTGGAGACATGCATCCACTCCGTCTCTCCTTCTCAGGATGAAGCACTCTGGGCACCAGTCCCCCTCCAGAACCAGTAGAGACATGCATACACTACCTCAGTCCTTGGCAGGATGAAGCACTCTGGGCACAAAGCCCCCTCCAGAAACCAGTGGAGTATGTTATCCACTTGAGAGACTGTGGCTTTGCACTCCCCAGGATGCAGCAGTGGGCAAGCCACCCACTGAACAGACTTGAGAGACTGTGGCTTTGCACTCCCCAGGATGCAGCAGTGGGCAACCCATCCACTGTAGAGACTTGAGAGACTGTGGCTTTGCACTCCCCAGGATGCAGCAGTGGGCAACCCACCCACTGTAGAGACTTGAGAGACTGTGGCTTTGCACTCCCCAGGATGCAGCAGTGGGCAACCCACCCACTGGAGAGACTTGAGAGACTGTGGCTTTGCACTCCCCAGGATACATCAATGGGCATGGAGGCCCCTCGTGGATCTGGCGTCGTGCACTCATCCGGCTGTGGTGCCCCCCCTTCCCTTCCCCCTGAGGTGCCTGTTGTATTTCTATCTGATGCCCCTGCAGTGTTCTCTCTGTTTTGATCTGGTATCGTGTGTGGGCCTCACCCATGCATTTTGGGCCCAGTGGCCCACGGACTATGAATGGTGCAATACCTGGACTACTATTCTTGGTGTATATTTTGTTAATAGTGTATATATGTATATTTTTGCTTACTGAATTTTTATATATTACAATGGTTACACTCATTTCCTTTTGTCTTTGCATTCTTCCGGGGGGGAGTTGGGGGGGTGTAACTATAATGTACTGATATGCATTAGTGTGTGTGTTGTAGTGGGTGAGGGTGGGGGTGGGGGTGTTGCGTGCTGCGTGTGTGTGTCCCTGTTTTTTGCCTCCCCCTCCCCTGTGTCGTAGGTGCAGTACTCACCGTTTTCTTCGCCGCCGGTGTTGGTGCTCCTGGTACAGGAGCAGGAAGACTATCGCAGGGAGAATTTGGAGTTCCGGGTCCATGATGTCCTCCTTCCTCGTGGAGTGTGTAGAGGTGAGCGTTTTCCCTTCTAAATTCCTGTTTCTGCCGTGTTTTTATCCGTGGTGAATCCACCCCGGAAAAGGTGGCGGATTGGCCTGTCATAATAGTGTGGGCGGTACATTGTCCTCCGCCTGTCTGTTGGCGGTGACCGCCGAGCTGTTTGTTTGTACCGCCGTGGCGGTCGGAGTGTTAAAGTGGCTGTCTTTGTTGGCGGTTTCCGCCACGGTCGTAATTCGCAAAAAATTTCCGCTGGCCTGTTAGCGGTCTTACCGCCGCTTTAACACCATCCACCAGGGTTGTAATGACCACCAATATTCCCTTAGGAGGTAAGTAAATTACACAATATATACACTAGTAACCAAATACAGGTCAGTACTCAGTAGGAAAACAGTGCAAATACTGAAAATAACAATAGGTTACAATGGACCTACGGAGAACACAAACCATATATTAAAATAGTGGAATGCGAAAGTCGGTTTCCGACCTTTGGCAAGTGTACTGTGTAGAGAGGAGCTGGGAGTGTAAGAAAACACCAAAGGTAAGTAAAATACCCCATCCCAAAGCCTAGGAAAGAAGGAGTAAAACACAGCAAGTTTCCTAAAACACACTAGAAGTCATGATAGAAGATAATGCAAGAACCAGAAGAGACTCCAAGACACCAATAATGGATTCATGGACCTGAAGACCTGTGCAAGAAGGGGACCATGTCCAAGAAGCACCGAAGAATCCAGGGAGAACAGGAGCCCCTGCTAACCCAGATGAAGATGCAAAAGTGGAACCTCTGGTTGGAAGACAAAGTCATCAATGCACCAAAGAAGACAGCTATGGGGTCCTGGTTGGTGCAGGAGGTGCCCCACATCAAATAGATGAATGCAGGCTGGTTTGTGTTGCTGGATTCTGCCAACAACCCTTGGCTTGCACAAGATACATGTTTGGTGGGAAACGGCACTGCCTGGGCCCAGGAGGGACCTGGACTTCTCAACTCCGGATGAGGAGACAGAGGGGGCTCTCAGCAACTCGGAGAGCCCTCAGAAGACCAGACAGCACCCACAGGAGTCCCACAGCACGGGGTCAAAGGAGGTGCAAATGCTGGTGCATGCAGCACTACACAAAGGGATCCCATGCTGCCGGAGAACAACTCTGGGAGCTGTGCGTCACAGGAGAGAGTGCTGGAGATCTGGGCTGTGCTGTGCACAGAGAACTTCTTGGAAGGTGGCACACAAGCCCTAGCAGCTGAAAAACACATGGTACAAGGGGGTACTGTCTGGCACGGGAGGCAAGCTCTTACCTCCACCAAATTTGGACAGCTGGGCCTTTCGAAAGTCAGGGTCACTTTAGTCAAACACCTGTGTTCCAGGATCCATGCTCGTTGTCAGGAGAGGGGACCCACAGCACTGGTCATCGATGCAAAGAGGTGCCTGCTGAATCAGGGAAGTGACCCCTTCACTCCACAGGAGGTTCCTTTGGTTTTTCTGGTGCAGGCTGAAGACAGGCAGTCCTCGGAGGAAGCACAACCTGGAAACTGCTGCAGTTGCTGGTAGGAGCTGAACTTACAATGTTTCAGAAGTTGTCTTTGCTTCTTTGTTGCAGTTTTGTAGAGTTCCCGGAGCAATCAGCGTTGATCTGTCGGTAGACGATGAAGTAAACGATGCAGAGGATTCCTGCTGGAGTCTTGCAGTCAGAATCTGAAGAAATACCCAGAGGAGAGACCCTAAATAGCCCTAAGAGGGGGATTGGTCACCTAACCAGGTAAGCACCTATCAGGAGGGGTCTTAGACATCACCTGCTGGCACTGGCCTCTCAGATGCTCCTAGAGTGCCCCACCACCTTGAAATCCAAGTTGGGAAAACCCAGGGACACTCTAGAGGAGCTCTGGGCACCAACCCTGGGGTGGTGATGGACAGGTGTCTTATCCAGGTGACTGATTGACACCTGTTCGGTATAAGTCAATAAGGACGCTCAATGAAGGACCACACACCAATTATGAATACAATTTAGCTTTACTAGAATTTCAGGTAAATGCAGGCATTTAGCACATCAACAATAGTGGAATAAGAATAGCAATGAAAAGCATCTATTCATATATAAGTACACTACAAAGAACATCTATGTATACATCTGAGCAGATATAAACTTGGAATAACTGTATACCAAAATGTGATACACTACGATGTTCAGGAAGCAGAATATAAACGAGTTGAATACTTCAGATAAGCTTTGATTTACTGCACACTAAAATGCATATTTCAATTACTGTAGCAGGCTCACACTACGATGTCCAGTAAGGAAAAACTATAAACGAGCTGAATTCTTCAGATTATAAACACAGTGCAAGCATAGTAATCAATCATAATAATAGAGCAGAGAAACAAAAGCCTTTCATCCCTGGGTGGAACTTAACTTAGTCCACGAAATGCTGGGAAGCCCTCTACCTCCCGCTTGGCCCTCTCTCCCCCTTGAGCATCACGGTCTTGGAACAGCACAACAGGGAGGCAGCTCTGGGTCTGAAGATGACAGTTTCACAACTCCATCTGCGAGCTTTAATTCCCTCACCCACCTTTCAGTGTTTAAGTAACCTGAAGCTTGGATTCTATCCCCTTCCAGTATTTTCTAGCTATGTTATCAGTACATGTCTCTTGGCTGCCTTGCCATTCCCTGGCCATTGTTTTCATTCCATCTTTTACTGTGGTCTCGTTCTCAAGGTTGAGACTGAATCTCCTTCAAAGTCTGTTTCTCACACATGCAGCTGCGAATACGTTTATCTATGGAATGTCAAAAGAAAACAAGCTTGAAAGCGAACATCGTGAATTTCTTCCACGTTGCTCTGGCTTCAGCAGGCATCACGCTCATCTACACTGTCCAAGCTAATTAACCCTTCGCGTCACAATGTCTTCCGCACCTTTCCCTATACTGATCACTCCACCCCTTAGATGAGCGCAATGCTTGCGAAACAATAATTATTTATTGTAACACTTCGCTAGCTAGCTAGATTGCTACGAATACTTGTTAGCATTATTCTAAGTGCCTGCATTTTAGTATAAAGCTGTTTTGTGCGTACATATAGTCTACATAGTATAATCATTAGCGTGACACAGACAATCAATAACCAGATTAGCGGATGTAACACTATATTTAGCGTCTTCGTAGCTCCTGGTGCCCAACCTAAGAAGATGTCATACCAATGGTGCTCAGTTACTTGCTAGATGCGTGAAGCAGTGTGCATAAGCTGTTTGGCGTCTATGGTCATCTGTATGGCGGTATCCTTGGTATATTTAGGTGCCATGTCGAATTTAGCAAATGTGATTTGTGCGTAGCGCCTGATTTCCTCTAGTCTAGGTAGCTTCACAACAAGCGGGATGTTCCATTCTAACTGTGCTTGCGTTTGCGTCTGTAATGTGGTTGTGGTGAACTTAGTCGGTCGGTATAGGATGTGAGTACTTATGTCAATAATGCTGGTAATATTGCACATACACATTACCTGCTCTCCGGTGGTTTGTACAAATCCATTAATAAGTAAGGGATGATTAGTAACGTAACATATACTCTCTGTTCCTATCTGATATAAGTCTGTTCCATTAATAGGATAAGGTAACCATTCACATTCTCCTGGTATTGGGTGAAGGCATGGATCTAGCACCCATCCAGTGTAGGTACGTACCCACCCCTTACACCAATCTGCACATCTAGTGGGATCTACGGTGTGATTTGTTTGATCAATCCATTTTTTGTCAGTGTGAAGTATCCACCATTCTTCACCTATTACTACAGGGAGCAATATAAAGGGGCACCATATTTCAGGAGGAAGATCACTTCTAGCTATATCAAAATGAGCATAACACATCTCTCCCTCACAATGAAATTGTATGGGCTTTACCCATATTTCCTCAGGCAAATGCAATTGTTGTCTCCAATATTCACTTTGAAGCTGTCCCCATTCCGCTTTGAAGTCTACATACTGTTGATTAACAAAGCTTTGCCATAGTATGCACTGAATTCCTTTGGACACTGTTTGTGTGCTTTGAAAGCTTTTTCCAAATTGTTCATAAGTGAAATTATGCCATTGCCTATCACGATACAACCCACGCAGAACCTTCCATACGTCTTGTGAGTGTGTGGGCCCCCATTGTGAAATTACTTTTATGGCCTCCCCTGTACTATATCCTGTAGAAGATAGCTTATTCCTGATGGCTTCAATATCAAAAGCGTTCAGGGCCCCTACCCCAATTCCGGTGGCCCCGGCTATCATGGATCCTAGATCTCTTCTGATGCGTAACTTCTGCAAGGGCCATAACTGTAGTGTCCAAGGTGTGCATAATGGATCATACTTAGAAACATTCCCCTTGGCAATAGTTATCTGTAACACAATATGGTTAATTATGCTTGCATGCAAAGCTTGCTTACATCCTATTCTATATCGAACTATGGAAACGTTGCCTAAATTGCTGACCATGCGTCTTTCGGCTACATAAAACATAAAGGCAGGCGGTTTGGAGTATCGAACTCCTTTAGTTCTATTAGTCATTGTAACAACTACCATATGTCCTGGCAAAATATCTTGTTTGTTAGAACAATCATAAGATCTACACGGATATGTCTGTACTGGTGTAAAAGGTACAATGGTATCACAATATTTACATATCATGTTTAGCGTATAATTCAAAGCCTGTACCGTTGCGGGCATTCCCTGCAACTCGTTCAGTCCTTTTGCATGTCGGATTTGCTGTCCAGTTACCTTCCAGGTTACAGCTTTGGCAGCCATCCACTTGCCTCCAGGTACCTTCACGTTGTAAAGTGAAACATTTCCCTGGTCATCAGTTACATTAGCGGCTTGAGGTGCACAAGTGACATGAAGGTCCGTAATGACATTCTCTGCTATATTCGGTCGGACCAATATACATTTTCCGGTTATAATCATGACCGCAAACAGGAACCACGTCATTGATGCAGATGTCATCATTTACGACCGTGGGGTAAGTCTCACTGCAGGTACAAATACAGGTACATTAGAATTCTTTAAAAGTACAATATACGTACTCCCCACCCCTTGACTCAATATCTCTCCTGCCTCTGCCTTTTTCCCTGGATGATGCACCCATACTCTTCTTCCTGTGCTTCCAAATCCTCCTTCACCTCTCTGAGTGTTATCGGGGGGGCAGATCTTTCTTCAATGTGGGGGGTATACGCTTGTTCACAAATAAATTGGGCAAGTCTGTCATGTGCTTGATACGATACAGTAGCATCTCCTTGGTTCAGTAATACTACTTTAACCTCTCCTCTAAAATCTGGGTCTATGACCCCCCCCTAGCACCGACACTCCCTTGATGGCTAGGCTGGATCGAGGGGCAATTCTACCATATGTTCCAGGTGGTACTCTCACTCCTATTCCTAGGGGAACAGTCTTCACCTGTCCTACAGGTATTTCTCCATCCTCTGGAGCAAACAGGTCCAGTCCTATACTGCCAGAAGTAGCCTGTAAAGGTAATCGAGCTCGAGGGTCTGTTTTCCAGACAATCATTGTGTGGGTGATTTCTTTATCATGCCCTGTCATCCGAATGAAAGGAGTCTGCTGCCCAACTGGTCTATTGTTCAATTTGAACAAGGCTTTGTCTAAATTACTACTCCATCCTTTTAGAGTCTGATGTGCTCTCAATCATGCCTGCAGCTTGTGGATAATAACTAAGGTGTAAAATCCACCGAATTTCCTGTTCCTGCGCCCAATCCTGCACTGTTTTCCCTGAAAAGTGTGTGCCCCTATCTGTTTGGATTTCATCAGGTACCCCATAATGTTTTATCAGGTAGTTTAGCCCTCGCAAAGTGGACTTTTGGTCTGCAGACTTACAGGGCATACCCAACATAAGGCCAGAGTAGGTGTCCACCTTGGTCAATACGTAGCTTATTCCTCCTTCCTTTGGTAGCGACCCGATATAGTCCAATTGCCACACTGTAGCAGCTGCGGTCCCTCTTCTGATATGGTCGCTAGGCTTTTTTTTGCAGGGGCATTTGTCTTATCTGGTTGCATTTGGGGCACTCTTTTACTGCTTGTTGCACCTGTTCTTTAGTAACTGGAATCTGTTGTTGCCGTGCCCATGCATAAGTGCCATTCTCTCCTAGATGTCCAGATGTTGCATGGGCCCAGTTTGCTAGAGCAGCTTCAGCCTCCTCATTGATGACCACTGTTCGTGTTTTGGCCATCTGATCTGCGGTGTTGTTGAATAGAGATGCAAGTGAGGTGTCCGATGGGCAATGGGCATCCACATCTCCCACATAGATTTGACACTTTTGCCCTTTCTCCCACATCTCTTCCCATAGCCGCTCGCCTCCCCAAACGGGGGTGCCTTTGATTTTCCATCCATCCTTGCACCAAGTCGAGCCCAGCTTACTAGTCCTTCGTAGGTGGCCCAGCTGTCAGTGTACACAAACGTTTTCTCTCCAATGGGGGCCTGTTCGATCACTGCTGCTACCCCCTGCAGTTCTGCAAGCTGGCTTGATCCATTATTTCCTCCTCGCAGCAACAGCGTTTCTGTAGCAGGCTGGAATGCAACTGTTTGTCACTGTCTTTTTCCTTGATGGTACCGGGCGGTACCATTTGTGATCCATGCATTTTGCTGTTCTTCTTCTGTGAGCTGTTCAAAAGGTGGGGCTGTTTTAAAAGGTGAGGACTCCAACTCAGATGGCTCTGGCGAGGGCACCATTGCCTGTAAGTCCACTGCCCCTAGCATATCTTCTTGTAACTTCGATACTCCTGCTGGCCCCGGTTTTGCCCTCTGCTGCAGATACCATTTCCACTTTACGATGGTAGACTCCTGCGCCCTGCCTAATTTAGTGCCAACCCTTCCTTCTCTTATCCAGCCTAGTAAGGTGACCCGTGTTCTTAAGGTAACCGGCCGGTCACCAGTTATGCGCTCTGTTTCTACTAACGCCCAATATGCTCCTGCCAGTTCTTTTTCTAACGGGGTGTAATTGCTCATGGATGGAGTTAATCTCTTTGACCAAAATCCTTGTGGCACTCTCTTTTTTCCTTGCCTCTGCCATAAACTCCACATCACTACATCATCCTGTATTATCATTTCCAGCTCAAACGGGTCTCCTTCTGTGATGGGACCTAACGCAAAATAATTCTGTAATGCATCTTTTGCTCCCTCAAAGGCCTCTTGCTGTTCAGGTCCCCATTGGAAAGGGTGCTTTTTTCATGTAACTTGATATAATGGTCTCAATATTAATTCTAAGTGAGGGATATGTTGTCTCCAGAATCCCATCAAACCAATAAATTGTTGTGCTTCTGCCTTAGTTGAAGGAATCTTTAGCTGCTGTACCGTATCAATCACTTCCTGTGGTATTCTTTTTACTGGTCCTGACCAAATAGCGCCCAGGAATTTCACCTCTTGTGCCAGGCCTTGGACCTTTTTTGGGTTAATAGCCCATCCCCTCTGCTGTAAGTATTCAATTAATCTTTTCAGCGTGTCTGAGACTTGCTCTTTAGTGTCCCCAGTGATCATGATGTCATCAATGTAATGTGCAAGTCAGTGTTTCCAGCCGAGAAGTTGGCTAAATCTCTGGCTATTAGCCCATGACACAATGTGGGACTATGCACGTACCCCTGGGGCAACTTCTTGAATGTGAATTGTCTGTCCTGCCAGCTTATTGCAAATTGGTCTTGACTGGCCTCATCAATATCAATTGAAAAGAAGGTGTTTGCTAGATCAATCACGGCATGCCATTCCCCCACATCTTTACTCAACTGTTCCACCAGTGTGATGATGTCTGGGATGGTGGCTGCCAAGGGTGGAGCCACTTTATTCAGTTGTTGATAGTCGATAGTCATTCGATAGGTATCATCTGGTTTCTTCACGGGCCATATAGGAGAGTTAAATGGGCTCACAGCCGGCCTTAACACACCTGCATCTAGAAACCCCTGTATGGTTTCTGAAATCTCTTTATGATCTCCGGGTATGCGGTACTGTTTAATGCACACCGGCTCCCTTGGAGGAGGCACATGTAATGGACTCCACCTTGCATGCCCAACCAGAACTGTCCTAGATTTCTTTATGTGTACGCTCCTCACACCAAAAGTAAATGTTCCCCATTGCGTATCAATAGTTTTGCCTAGTAACAAATCCATGCCAATAATGTATTCTGGTACTTCAGCTATTAAAACTTCTGCCGTGAACGGGGGTCCTTTACCGATTGACAATTTAAGCTTAACAGGCTTGGCCTCTGTCTCTACACCCCCGTAACCATTAATGATCACACCCTTCCCTGGCAGCCTCTTAGGGTTTCCATTTATCAAAGTTACTTCTGCACCTGTATTGAGCAGTGCCATAACATGTTGTGTTCCTTTGTGCCAATAAATGATGAGAGGTACATATGGCCGCCTGTCCCCGGGGCTTACCTCTTGCACTGCTCTGATCCCCGGGGTTTGGCCTGACCTTCATAATAAGGGGTCTGGGACTTCCCAGCCATCGCTGGAGAAGTCGGGATATAGAGTTGAGACAGGCACCTTCCTATTTTTCCCTTATTCTGTTTTTTCCTTCTCAGACTGTTCCATGGGTGGTGCTGAGGGCTGTTTCTCATCAAATGCCTCTTTCTCTTTCTGTCTATGCTGCAATGCTTTCCATTTATTAAGCAGATAAGGGGTAGGCTTTCCATCTATCTCCTATTTCTTCACCCCAGCATTCAACAAATCTATCCACATTTGTCGTCTGGTCACTTTTATTGTAGATTCTCTCCTCCCTTATACTTATTGTCCTGCCCCACTGCTCTTGCTGATTTTTGTCTATCAAGCCCTTCTAATTGTGCCATTATTAATACCACATCCCCCACTGGTCTTCCCTGAGCGGGTCCTAGAAGGGCCAACAAGGCACCTTTCATATGCAGAGGGGCATTTCTGATCAACCGTGCCCTGATCCCTGCTGTCACGGGTTCAACATCAGGTCCTAAAAACAGTTGGGAATACACTGCGTTCTGCATCCCCATTTCTCGCAGTTGTTCATTTGCCTCTGAAATCATATGCCAAGGACCCCAACTCTCCTCCACATCTATAGCAGTTGGGTACAATTGCTTCACTCCTTCCATCAACCAACCCATTAGAGAGAAAGCTTGGTGCCCCTGTGCACCTCGTAACCGTTGCCCTAACATAGCATGTGTAGTTACTGATCCCATTTTCAAAAGTTCAGTTGGCGACAAATATGTACCATCTGCTCCAGTGTCCCATAATCTCACCAACCATTTAAACAAGGGCTCTGCAGGCATCTGCCTAAACATACGACTTATCTCTAACAATTCACTCTGTGTATAATCTCTTACCAAACGTGAATTCTGTATTTGCCCACCATTCACTCCCTTTGATTTATTCTGCACGAGTGGGCGAACCTCCATTACACTTCCCCTTTCACCTTCAATTTCACCTACACGTCCTTCTCCACCTTCAACTCCACCTAGTTCTGCTACACATACTTCCACCTCATCCCCCCAATTTCAGTCATCATCATTATCCGAGACTGTTCCATCCCAAGTATAAGGATTCCAGTTTTCTTTGCATACCAATGCCCTCACTTGCACAGCTGAGGGTATTTTAGGCTTCTGCCTACTCTTCTGTTTTGCTACTCGTACTGCTAATGCGGTGCACCTTGCCTCCATTTGATCACACCTAGTCACAGCACTTTCTATAGTTTCTTTTATAAGTAACTGCCTTTCCTGCAAGGCTGCAACCTCATCCCGCAGTTTTCTTATCTCTGCATCTTGTGTTAATGTTTTCCTGTATACCGTACAGAGCGCAGACAGGAAAAGCCACCCCACTTGCCCTGCTGCTTTCAGCTCCAGCTTCGCCCCTCTTAGCTTCACACTCTCAACCGCATCTTCCACTAAAAGAGGAGTCACTTTCTCATCTAATGCCTCCCATAACACCGGCGCTGCCCACCGGTTCAGGAGTCCTGCCACACCAGAGAACGGGTCAGTTGCTAACCACCCGGGAATGGATCTGGCTTCTGCCCCATGCTGTCTTCCGCTCTCTGCCTCACTTTTCTTACGTCCTCAAAGAGGCATTATTGACTTATACTCCTGGTACCAAAATGTCTTATATAGGTGACTGATTGACACCTGTTCGGTATAAGTCAATAAGGACGCTCAATGAAGGACCACACGCCAATTATGAATACAATTTAGCTTTACTAGAATTTCAGGTAAATGCAGGCATTTAGCACATCAACAATAGAGGAATAAGAATAGCAAGCAAAAGCATCTATTCATATATAAGTACACTACAAAGAGCATCTATGTATACATCTGAGCAAAGAGTTCATTGACAGATATAAACTTGGAATAACTGTATACCAAAATGTGATGCACTATGATGTTCAGGAAGCAGAATATAAATGAGTTGAATACTTCAGATAAGCTTTGATTTATTGCACACTAAAATGCATATTTCAGTTACTGTAGCAGGCTCACACTACGATGTTCAGTAAGGAAAAACTATAAACGAGCTGAATTCTTCAGATTATAAACACAGTGCAAGCATAGTAATCAATCATAATAATAGAGCAGAGAAACAAAAGCCTTTCATCCCTGGGTGGAACTTAACTTAGTCCACGAAATGCTGGGAAGCCCTCTACCTCCCACTTGGACCTCTCTCCCCATCGCGCGTCACGGTCTTGGAACAGCACAACAGGGAGGCAGCTCTGGGTCTGAAGATGACAGTTTCACAACTCCATCTGTGAGCTTCAATCCCCTCACCCACCTTTCAGTGTTTAAGTAACCTGAAGCTTGGATTCTATCCCCTTCCAGTATTTTCTAGCTATGTTATCAGCACATGTCTCTTGGCTGCCTTGCCATTCCCTGGCCATTGTTTTCATTCCATCTTTTACTGTGATCTCGTTCTCAAGGTTGAGACTGAATCTCCTTCAAAGCCTGTTTCTCACACATGCAGCTGCGAATAAGTTTATCTACGGAATGTCAAAAGAAAACAAACTTGAAAGCGAACATCGTGAATTTCTTCCACGTTGCTCTGGCTTCGGCAGGCATCACGCTCATCTATACTGTTCAAGCTAATTAACCCTTCGCGTCACAATGTCTTCCGCACCTTTCCCTATACTGATCAACAGGAGAGTGGTCACTCCACTTTCCTTTGTCCAGTTTCGCCCCAGAGCAGGGACTGGGAGTCCCTGAACTGGTGTAGGTTGGATTATGCAAGGAGGGAACCATATGTGCCCTTCAAAGAATTTTCAGAGGCTCTGGGAGGATACCCCATCCCATGCCTGTAACACCTATTTCCAAAGGGAGAGGGTGTAACACCCCTCTTCTAAAGTAAATGCATTGATTTGCCTTCCTGGAATTGAGCTGCTCAAGCCCCAGGAGGGCAGCAGTCTGTATGTGAGGTGGCAGCAGCTGAGGCTGCAGTGGAAACCTCAGAAGGCTGGTATGGCAGTACTGGGGGTCCACTGTGGAGCCCCCAGAGTGCATGGGATTGTGCAATTAAAACTGGAATCAGTACTGTGGTACAATTCCCAGTTGATAGACACCTTATTTGGCCATATTCGGAGTTACCATTGTGAAGCTGTGCATAGGTATTAACCTATGTACAGTGCACACTTAAAATGGCATCCACGCACTCACGAAGTCTGGGAAAATGGGCCTGGACAACATGGGGGTACCTCTGCTAGAGCAGGGGTGCCCTCACACACAGGTACTTTGCACCCGGCATTCAGGGTTGGAAGGCCTTATATATAAGTGACTTATAAGTGACCTGGTGCAGTGAAAATGGCTGTGAAATAGTGTATCCCCTTTCAGCCCAGTCCTGTCTGCCACGGTCCCAGTGGGGGGTTATCAGTCCATTGTGCGAGGGCAGGCCACTGGCCTTTGAAATGTAAATGTCAGGCCCTCCACCCTCCCAGCCCAGGAAGACCCATTCAGTATGCAGATGAATTCAGATGTGACTGAGTGTCCTGTGTTTGTGGTTGTCTGGATGAAATGCACAAGGGAGCTGGTAACCAGCACAGACCAGACGTTGACTGGAGACAGGCTGTAAGGCACACATGGTTTTCAGTGCAGAGAAATGCTAACTGCTTAAAAGTGGAATTCTAAAATAGTAACATTAAATCCATCCTCACCAATGAGCAGGTTTTTCTATTACCATTCTGGCCTACTAAATATGACCTGGTTACCCCTTTCCGATCATAATCTACCACTCACAAGGAACATGAGGGCAGACCTAGTGCACTCTGTGAAAGGAGCAGGCCTCACAGTAGGGGAAAACGAATTTAGGAATTGTCCACTACCAGGACAAATAAAACACACATGTACATGTCCTGCCTTTCACCTACACTGCACCCTGCCCTATGGGTTACCTAGGGCCTACCTTAGGGGTGACTTATGTGTAGAAAAAGGGAAGTTTAAGGCTTGGCAAGTACTTTAAATGCCAAGTCGAAGTGGCAGTGAAACTGCACACAGCCTTACAGTGGAAAGCCTGAGACATGGTTACGGGGCTATTTATGTGGGTGGCACAATTAGTGCTGCAGGCCCACTAGTAGCATTTAATTTACAGGCCCTGGGCACATGTAGTGCACTTGACTAGGGACTTATAAGTAAACCAAATATGCCATTTGGGGATTAATTAATGTTGTTACCATGTTTAAGGGAGAGAGCATATGCACGTTAGTGCTGGTTAGCAGTGGTAAAGTTCACAGAGTCCTAATACCAGCAAAAACGGTGTCAGAAAAGTGGAGGGCAGCAGGCAAAAAGTTGGGGGATGCCGAGCCTAAGGCTGTCAGGTCTAACAGACAGTATGTAACTTCTGCTCCATGGGACATGAACGAAAATTCCTTCCCAGAATTTCTCTCATTGGCATCATTTTTACAACTCCATCAGCCTGCTGTATATCATTTAAAGATGTAGTCAGCTTTTTCTTTGGATCTTTTTTATTTGCCCATCGGCCTTCCCATTTATCTAATGCTCCCCATGTTTGAATGCTCTGAATCAACCCCTTAATGTGAATTTTCATTCCAGGTGATCTTATGTTCGCAAATGTCTCTCAAATCAAATTCTCATCTGTAACTCTTCAACTGTTTGGATTTATCCATTTCGATTTCATATCTTTTTGCCAAAGAGTTAATTTCTCATTTACCAGTCCTGCTTGAAGAGTAAAATCCTTGCACATGAAGCACAAATCATTTTCATTGAAAGAATCACATCTATTCAGTTCAAGTGTTCCCTCAATCATTTCATTTAATTCCAATTTTAATCTAGCCATGTTAAATGTATTTTCTCTCTCTGGCATGTCTAACCATTCAGTCAATTGTTGTGCTGATAACCCCTGTGAACTAATGTTATTCCCTCTAGCTAGGGGCAGTGGATGAGTACAGGATGTTCTCATAGTCTGCTCCTGAGCTAATACAGATGAACCTGTAGAGCATGAGTGACATGTTACATCAATCAGTGGACCCACTCTATTATATGTCTGGTTCGAACCAAAATAATTCATACGGGTCATAGCTGTGCTTACTCTGCATTAGTTCCAAAAGATGAATTAATTGCTGATACTGGATTTGGAATCTGGGGACCAGTCTGTGTATACAACATAACTACTGGACCTATTGTCATAGGAATTGTCAATGCTTCTGGTCCTGACAAATTTGTCTGACTTGGCGGGAATATTAATCCTTTACGTTGGCCAGTTAATACTGTACCAAAAGCTTGATTTGACTGATTCAGGGCAACATTCTGTGGTGTCATCACTGGGGAATACATTGGCATCATCTGTCTCTGGTTCACGACTTGTGAAGGTGTCTGGACATTAGGTGTGGACTCAAACTGAGTCATTCCTGATTCTGAATTTGGCTGTGGCACAGCTGGAACTTTGACATTCTAAGCTGTATTAACACTTGGAACTGTCAGATGAACCGCTGACACCTGTGTAACATTAACAGCAGGCAGATCTGAAATTATCTGAACCTGGCTTTGTGCAGCTGGAGCTGTGGCAACACTCAAGACTATATTCTGGCTTACTGATGCAAGTATATTATACGATGGGAAACAGTCTGCAACAACTGAGTTATAAATTCATCATCTGAATCACTCTCGACGTCTGTTACGCTTTTATTTTTGCCTAACTTCTATTCTGTATCTTTCTCAGATTTCTTTTAGGCTTTAGGTTTAACACTTTCATCACCTTCCTGTGTAATTGCTGGGAGTAACCTTACTGCATGTAATATATTTGCTCTCCACATCTCATCTAGCTTCCACTAGTGTCTTTTCTGCTTTTCTTGTTCTCCTGACAAATTGCTGAGTCTCTTTTTGTCTCGCAACTAATTCCCAAATGAGAAGTCCTTCAAATTGTGCAGGTCTAGGAAGGAGTTTTGACTCATAGAACACCCCCCTCAAATTCTCCAAAATTCTCAAATTAAAAGATCCATAACAAGGAAAAGCCAAAGTACCCCACTTCTCAGTTATTTTGCACCATTAATTTACCCAAATACATGCTGAAACACCTCTCTCCTCCATCACCTTGAATGCTGGTCTACACTCAAGTGGAGTAGGCTCTCCTTCTCTAACTGAAATAAAAACATCTCCTCTCAATGCACTCCTTAAAACTGAAAAATGTCATTTTTGCACAAATTTAATTCACAAACACAAAATCTACAAAACCCATAAGTCGTTCTCAATCTATAGCAGCGCAGTCTAATCCACCAATCCGTGCATGGCTTTTCTCACCAACCGACCTATTCCAGCGTGGACCAAATGACATCACACTCACTTCTCTCAGCAGTTGGGACTCACTTCAGAGCCATCTCATACGCCTCTCACGCAAAACCTAAATGCAAATATTGCAAGCACAAAAAACTAACCTGTCTGCTTACTATGGGTAGGACTCAAACGCTTTGAAATCTGTACAGAATTTTCGACAGTGGCCTTTCGCACAAACAGCTACTCTTCTGGCCATGGCTTTCTCTCAAATACAAGTAAGATTTGACCCGCAAACCTCACTCTGATTAATACAGATTCTCCCTGTGCACTCAGGATTCACTTAATACCAACTAACAACACACACTTGGAGGAAATCTACTGGTATTGTCGACAGCGCTCAATCGACCAACACCTCACTGCAGACGATAAATTAACCAAATGTCTCCACACACTTATAAAATACTCCGGAATCTTAGGCCTCACAGGACACATAAACAACAAAAACCACGTGGACAATTAAGGGCCAAAGCACAACATTAACTTGGAGTATGCCACCTCTCCACTCTCTTACTTGGAGTATGCAACCTTCCTACTCTATTACCTGGAGTACACAAACTCACTGCTCACTTCATATATCACACTTCACCACGATTTAGCCAAAGCATTGCAAGCGCAAACGCTACTCAAACTCATACCGTACACTTGTAAATCAACGCTGGAATTTCATCAACCCTTATACTACACCAAAAACAACTCACAATGTGGGCAAATTCTGACTCTCACAAGGCAAAACCATAACTCTGCTACCAAAACTGGTGACCCGTTGTCCCAGGAAGAATTTGTCCCCACCCCGGGTTCAGAAACCACAAATGCCCCGGTGAGACACCATCACTATTCTCACCACTTGAAGTCGACTAGATCTTTGGACTTGGCGAAGAGTGTAGTAGTCAGAATCATTCAATCACAAATCAATGACATTATACCATAAACAATTCTATAGACCATAAACTATTTAACACTAAATCAAACCCCAAGCTGAATAAAGTTTCAAAGCTTTTTTACAATCACAAAATCAATGTCACATATATGGTGCGCAAAACTAAGTTATAAACATACATGAAAACCTACTAAACATCAACACTGTTAAACACTCCAAAAGAATAATATGGATTACCAGCAATCCAAAATGCAAATTGCTCTCAGATTTTGAAGCAGATCATGGTGACATTAGTAAATCATCAAATACAGTTTTAACATTTTGATTTCATGGCTCGCCCATCCCTGTCACTAATACGAATGTAGACTTGATGTGTGGTAACGGGCTAACACATCCGGGTAAAAGCAAAAGAAAGACAAAGATAATTTGGAAAATCATCTAACTAGGGCATCTCTCTATAGAAATACGCTGGTGTAATTAACTAAACTGAAAAGGAAACACGAAACAACAGTTAGTTATAACCCTCCTCGTGGGACAGTGGACAGCAATGATTCATCAGGCAGAATGGTTACTTTCTTCTGGCGTCAGTTGTCAGCAGCATCAAGAGAGTGCAGAACAAGGGCTGCACATATAACAGATCAGTAGTTCAGAATTAATTGGGCTTATTTGTACTGAAACTGCATAACAGAATAGGGCAGGTAAAAGAAAGGCTTCATTCATCACAAGGCAGTTAATGGTTAAAGGGATTCGGAAGAAGCAGAGAGCAGTTTGGCATCTTCATCACATCAGGACTGACTCAAACTCACACCAACACTAAACTCTCTAGGACTAATTTAAGGTTTTCAAAGTTACTCAATAATTAGAAATGTGCATGATCCATTAATTGGTCCTTCAGGTGGGCTTACTTCAGGCATCAGATTCAGTGTCCAATGGCTGTCGGTGGCTCCATCAATTTTGCAACTATTCCAGAGCTTCTCAGCAAAAGCGCATTGTCGATTCAATAATTTGACACAGTTCTGACAAAATATTAAATTTTCACTTTTTTGCAACATCAGGAACTTCCCTCACGTTACACTAAAAGAATTAATGCAATTTCTCTTGTGAGAATCATAAATTTCCGGCCTTGTTCGACAGCTAGAACAAATTATGCAGCATTGTTAATGACAAACATGTTTTACGCTTTCAATACAATAGGACATTCAACATCACATCAGCAACTTAGGAAAGAGATTTAAGGTCAAGTGAAACAGAATAAACAAGTGATTTTCCCTGCTGCAAAATGAACCTTTCAGCCCTAGTCAAGCTAAAAGAGCCTTAATACACTTAATACATTATTAAACCTATTGCACACCTCACAATTCAATTTAAATATACAAAGCACATTATTTAACTGCAAACATTATTTGTAAAATGTTAGAATAATTTTAAACATGCACTTATTTTTCAGCATACATGCAACTCGCATTATTAAAATTCATTTAAATCAATATCAGTATGATTATTTCATGTTAATTTAATACTTTCAATAACATTCTTAACATCAATTCACATCAGTACTTCATTTAATATGAATGCAAAATCTTTCATGTTAAAACCTAGTGTTCAATACGAATGGAGGCCACATGGTCCACCATAATTCAAACATGCACATTTTACAACTTTTGTTATATTCTCTGTTAAGCTTTAAATGTAGGTTAGTTAGTCACTATATGCTAACTTCTATGCCACTAACATATTCATAAAATTTGCTCTCTATCACTTACAATACCAGAAAAGATCAGAATCAACCAATTTCAATTTGAAGAGTCTAGATGGGATCCAGCATAAGACGTGTGCAGTGTAGAATCTTGCTTGGGTTAATGACGGGATCAATTTATTTCTGAGGTGATTCTTGGATATTTGGGGCCAACTAGAGTCTGGTATGATAGGTGCATTTAAGGCTTGAAGATGCTTAGACCAACATTTATGGATGGGCGGAGTAGGAGTGACTTGCAAATTGTGCAATAGTTTTTAGATTTTTGACGTTAAGTGGCCACCTGTACTAGCTTGCTGAATAAACTGGAACAGACCTAAAGGGAGAAGTGTAGCCAGTTTAGAGAGTTTCACCTTAATCTTTGAAAAGTTGTAGTTAAGCAAAAGTAAGGGGGAACCATCTGAGAATAGGTCGGATAGTAAGTTGATGCCTGTTGTCGCCCAAAAAGGACCTATTGTGGTTGAGGTATTCATTGTTATTTTGGAGTTGTTCCACAAAGATAGAGTCTTAGGGTTATTTAGAATAGGGTTAAAAAATGTATAAGTTACCTTAAGAGTGTGACTTGTATCAATAAAAATACGGCTGGAGAGGAGTAACACTAAGGCATTGTCAAACTCGTAGGCAGGGAGTATTGCAAGATGAGGTGGAGTTCATTCATATGTAGTGGAGTTAGTTCCAAACCAGCGTGCGCCATGTGCAGCAACAAAAGCTGTTTGGTAGTTTACGAGTTGGGGAGGCCACACCCTCTCACTAAGCATGACAATCTGAGTTTTTTAGGCCTAATCTAGGTTTCTTTTTTTGAACAGATAAAATAAAAAGCTAGCTTGTCAACTGTAGTAAAGAAATATTGAGATAGACATACTGGAAGCATATTAAACAAAAATTTCACTAAGGGTGTAATCATAATTTTCAAAGTCCATCGTCTCCCCCACCACAAGATACACTTAGGGGATCAGGAGGATAGCAGGTTTTTGATTTTGATCAGTGTTTTCTGTTTATTATATAAGGTTGGTTCTGATAGATTATTCGAGAACCAGATAACTAAATATTTGATCATTTTTGGCTGCCATTGAAGACCTGACTGTCCAAAGCGGGAAGGATGACAATGAACATTAAGGCGCATTACATCCATCTTCTCTCTACTTAAGGAGTAGCTGGAGAACTCCACAGAACAGAATCAAGGAACTAATTTTGGGGATCGTCATGTCAGAGTTTTCAGTATATCATCTGCATAGGCAACCACTTTGAAAGCGAAGGAGCCAAAGTTGACACCTTTAATATCAGGGTTTTTATTAATCATGGCCAGTAAAGTGTCCATCACTAGGAGGAATAGATGGGAGACAGAGGAAAGTCTTGGTGAGGGACCCGATGTAGGGAGAAGGGGATAGAGAGTGGTTCATTGACTCTATTTCTAGCTCTGAGTTCGGCATGACCATGGAGGTGAAGAAGTCACTTCAATTGTATCTGTCCAGCGTTGCCTCAAGAAAGGTCCAGTATATTTTATCAAATGCCTTTCTGGAGTCTAACACAAGGGCCACAGTGGTCAGGGAAAGGTGAAGGGAGGATTTTTTGATTTTGTGGCAAAAACAACGGGTATTATCGCAAGCTAACTTGTCCTTAACAAAATCAGATTGGGAGGGATGAATCAATTTAGGAATTAGTAATTCTATTTGTATGGCTAGGATTTTCACCTCTATATTTAGTAGGGAGATGGGTCTATAGTTTTTGAGATCCAAATGGTCTTTCCCTTCTTTCGGTAGGACTACTGATAGCCTCGGCTGCAGAGCATGGTACTTTGCCTGAGGAGGAAAAATGCCTAAATAATGATGTTTTCGAGAGAGATGTCATGGGAATGTTTTTGAGGAAGTTGGCACATGACTCTTTCCTAGCTGTGATGTTACTGTTGCAAAATAAGGCATAAACATTTTTAAAGGTTTCTAGGATGTCTGATGTCTTAGTCACAGTAGATCCTTGGATGGCTTTTCTAGCTATTATAAGAGGTTTTTACTCTTCTGAGCTTAAGTTGTAAGGTGTGCTCTCTTACTGATCAGAGAATTATGTTCATATTTAAGTTGTTTGATTTCTGTCATCAAGGAGGAGCTCTTGTAGTGTCTATATAGATATGTATTTTCGTTAATCGCTTTTTCTAATTTGGAGAGAAAGGTCTTGATATTTGTTTTCCTTTTTGACATTCAGCTGATACAGAAGCTTTTAGTGGCACATTTCAGGATGTCCCATAGTACCACTGGGGAAGAGACTGAGGACCTGATTTCGAATTTGGCGGACGTGTTACTGTTATATCTGGCAGTAGTTTGTAATTGGCATCCTTGCTTAGGTGTTATATGGAACCTTCGTCTGGGGATTCTTGTGAGAATGTTGGGGACAGATGCAGGCGGTTAAGGCGAGGTGTGGAGGTTGGGATGTTTCTCCCTTGTTAACTTCCTGCTTTCATCATGAATAAATGAAGAAACTCTAAAAGCCCTCGTGTATGCAGACTTCCTTCGTTACACCGGCCCTCTTTATTACACTGGCGACGAGCGGATTGAACCTACGCTGCGTGGGGAGAAAAGGAAGCATCCCAACTCCGACGGTAATTCCTACTACTTCGTGAATGACTCTTCAGGCTGTTTCTACGGCTTTAGAAACCCGGATCTGTCTTTTCTATTGGGACGCGCTTGTTTTGTTTACTTTTTCACATTGAGGCAAGCTGTCAACACGGTTGTTGCTTTCGGCCAATCGACGTTGCGGTCTCCCAGCAACATATTCTCTAAAGAAGATGACTTTGTTTTATTTAGGGCTTCATGGGTTTTTGTAACCTGGCGATGCATTCTCTCAGGAGACAGTATGGACGCTGTGGTCTCCTGGCAACGCATTCACCCAGGATGACGCTGTTAAGCACAGTAACCACGTACAGAACCTTCCTCCAGTTTTTAAGGAATGCATGTTGTGGTCTCCTGGCAACACTTACAATCAGGAAGGCGCTATTGACATTGTGGGCTCCTGGCAACGGAGGAAGCATTTTCATCCAGGAAGACGATGTCCAGCGCGGCAACCGCACGCTTAATTCTTTCTTTAAGCGTCGCATGGTCTCCTGGCAACACTTTCAATCAGGAAGGCGTTATTGACGTTGTGGTCTCCTGGCAACGGAGGAAGCGTCTTCACCTAGGACAACGCTGTCAAGCGCAGCAATCTCGCGCTTAATTCTTTCTTTAGGCATTGCACGGAGGTGAAGAGTGTCTTCTGGACTCCCGATAGGTATGCAGTCATTTGCATATGGAGTTTCCTGTCTACTCTCAGCGACAGGCACGCTGACTTGCATCATCATGACCATTGGTGTTCTTTAAAATTACTTTCCTGTGTTGTATCTTAGACAGTGTGTATGTATTAATATTTAACTATTTTCTTAGTTGTACATTCTTGTAGTTTTGGTGTTTTCTTGTGTTTCTTTTGCTGTTTGAATGAATTCATAATGCAGAACGTAGCAGCTCCTCCTTTCTTTCTTTCCACTCCTGGGGAACCTCCTATCAGGTGGGGGAAATGGAAGAAAGTTTTTGAGAGGTACTCCAGAGTTTGTGGTACCTTGTTGAGTACAGAAAGAAGAACTGCCTTATTGTTACACTGTCTTGGAACGGAGGGTCAAGAGGTATTTGACCATCTTCCTGACATCCCTGACAGTGAAGCAATCAGTCTTAACGAATATGAAATCTGCGTTAGAAAATTGGATTTACACTTCTTACCAAAAGTTAGCACAATATTAGAAAGATATTATTTTGGTAAAAGACTTCAGGTTGAAGGTGAAACTGTTGAGAATTACATCACTGATCTAAGACATTTGGCCTCCTCGTGCAAGTTTGGGGCATCTCTGGATGAAAGAATTTGTGACCAATTCATGCTGGGTTGTAACATTGCTAAAGTACGTGATGAGTTGTGGTTACTGGATGATCCCCAACTTGACGAAGTGATTTTTCTCGCCAAGAGGATTGAACATTCCATGAAATGGGTTGATCTGATGAAAAACAATGGGACCAAAGACGTTAGTGTGGTAAAAGATTGCAAATCTAAGTAAAACAAGTTTGTTAACACGGAAGCTACTCAAGATACTATAAAAAAAGGCTACAGGTGTGGCAAGGAAGGCCATTTTGCAAATTATAAGTCTTGTCAAGCGATTAATAGTTCTTGTCTTGTAAAAAGAAGGGACATTTCTTGTCTGTGTGCAATGTAAGGAAATCTAAGCAAACTGTGAATGCTATTGGTAATCACTCAGGTGCAAATGAAGATACTTGTGACTTTGTGTGTGGTCAGATAGTCTTATAGGTGTCTGATAAAAATCTTAGTGGTCTGTTAGACGACATTGTTGTTGAAGGAAAGAAAACCAAAGTACTGTTTGATTCTGGCGCCAAAATTACTATTATTTCCAATTTGTTTTATGAGGAACAACTGAAAAAGAAGATAAATTTATCGAAACCCGATATTAGACCGTGTGCATTTGGTGGGGAACCTATTGAGCTAAATGGCTATTTTATAGGTTTGTTTGAATACAACCAATGTTATACTTCAGGAAAGATTTATGTCTCAAAAAAAGGTGAGAGTATAATAAGTTGGTGGCATCAGAAGGATCTGGGGGTAATGCTTGATCCTAACAGTTCTCCTCCCATAATTTTAAAAGAGCGACAATGTATTGATAAGGTAGAAAACTTAGTGGTTGCTTCAAATCTATTGACATATCTTCGTAAAGAGTTTAGTAAGATATTCAGTGACAAGATTGGGTGTGTGAAAGGATATTCTCACAAGATTAAATTAGTTCCTGATGCAGTACCTTTTTGCAATAAAGTTCGCAGTGTACCCTTTGCAGTGAGGAGTGAATTATGAACTGAATTGGAGAAATTGAAGGAACAAGGTGTGATTGAGGAGGTGGAAGGAACTGAATCGTTGGCTCCTATTGTGATTGCTAAGAAATCTAATGGCAATATAAGATTGTGTGTGAATCTCTGCAGGCTCAACAAGTGTGTAGTGGTTGACAAATACCCTCTTCCGAATATTTCTGAGTTTTTATCCATGGTGTCTGGGGTCAAGGTATTTTCTATTATTGATTTGACTTCAGCCTATCACCAAATAGAGTTAGATGAATCTTGCAGGAATCTGACCACTTTCATAACTGCTTTTGGTACTTTTAGATTTGTTTGTCTACCGTTTGGGTTGATTTCTGCTGCCTCAGTCTTCCAGAGGGTAATGGAACGGATCTTGAAGGGCATTGGTGGTGTATGTGTTGATCAGGATGATATTTTGGTTTATGGCAAGAATATGGTTGAACATGATGAGAGACTCAGGAAAGCATTGGAGAAAATTTCTGAACACGACTTAACTATCGAAGCAGAGAAGTGCAAATTTGCTGTGGACACTATTGATTATTTGGGTCACACCATTACTGGTGATGGTCTGATACCCAAGACAGAACTTGTTGATACTATTCGAGGATTGACTTCCCCTACGTCAAAAGAAGAATTGATGCGATTCCTGGGAATGGCTGAGTATTATAGTACATTTGTGAAAGATTTTGCCAGTTCTTGCTTTAACATGAGGCTTCTTTTGAAGAAAGGGGTGGAATTTGCATGGGATGAAGAATGTGAAAAGGAGTTTATTGGTTTGAAGGAAAGTCTTTCTGAAGCTCCGAAATTGAAAAATGTTGACCCAAACTTCCAATCTACATTGACTACTGATGCTAGTGGCAAAGGTTTGGGGGCAGTATTACAACAAGGAGGTTTTGGTCCCGAAAACACTGTTGCATTTATTTTCAGAAGCTTGAAGGGTGCCGAAACTAAGGCCCTCATTTCAACCTTGGCGGTCGGACGTGGCTGACCACCAAGGCTGAACCGCCAGTCAGCTGCCCATGCGGCCGGAAACCCGCCGGCCGCATTTAGACCTCCCCACTGGTCCGGTGGGCAGAAACATAGTTTCCGCCCGCCAGCCCAGCAGGGATGTCGGCCGTAACATTGCAGCCGGCTCCTAATGGATGCGGCGGCAATGTGGCGGTGCGGCGGGTACAGCAGCACCCGTTGCGCTTTTCACCGTCTGCCAGGCAGACAATGAAAATCGCGACAGGCTTGTGCCTGGGGGCCCCTGCACTGCCCATGCCCATGGACAGGCTGGCGGTAAGGAGAGTCAAAATCCCCAGGGCAGCGCTGCAAGAAGCGCTGCCCTGGTGGATTCTGATGGCTGGGACATCCATGTCGGTAAACCGCCGGTCCCGGCGGTGTGACTGCGGCGGTACCGCTGCGGTCATAATATGGCAATTGGTACCGCCAGCCTGTTGGTGGTACGAATGCCACTTTAACCCTGGCGGTCGGTAACCGCAGGGTTGTAATGAGGCCCTAAGTATTCTGTTATAGAAAGTGAGGCACTTGCAGTATATTGGGCTATTAGGAAACTGAAGAAGTTTTTGTGGGGAGGTTTGTTTGTTGTAAGAACTGATCATAAACCTTTGTGTGAAGTTTTCTGTTCAAAAGGTACTGACGCTGTATCAGGGAGAATCACCAAATGGATTGTAGGCTTGCAAGAGTACGATTTTGTTGTGAGATATGTTCCGGGTTCAGACAATGTCTCAGCTGATGTTTTATCTAGACTTGTATCACCTGGTTTGGATGATCAAGGTGATGATTGTTCGTGTGATGATTTGGAACATTTTGAACGTGTATGTGAAGTTGATTATGAAATCATCTCAGAAGTAAGGTGGCGTGAAGAAACTTTGACCAACAGTGTTCTAGTGGAGGTCATGAATTTGATACGGTGTGGCTGGAAGTATAAACATCAAGCTAGTGTGGAGTGTAGGGATTTCTGGGGTGTAAGAGATCAACTAGCGGTGGATTGTGATCTGCTGCTGAGAGGTACAAGATTAATTC
This sequence comes from Pleurodeles waltl, assembly GCF_031143425.1. Lineage (NCBI taxonomy): Eukaryota > Metazoa > Chordata > Amphibia > Caudata > Salamandridae > Pleurodeles > Pleurodeles waltl. The sequence goes on along the minus strand of NC_090447.1, from coordinate 528,910,366 downwards.
CTCCTTTTAATGTGAGAAGTCATTTAATAGACCAGGCACATAGTAGTCATATGGGCATTTTGAAAACTAAGGAACGATTGCGTTCTTCCTACTGTTGGCCTGGCATGGATACTCAAACTGAAAGGGTGGTGCGAGATTGTGTACCGTGTGCTATTATTGAGAAGGCTATGAAACCCAGAGTGCAACCAATAGTGATAAGGGATAAACCAAAGGGCCCATGGGAGGATATTGCTTTGGACACTTTGGGACCCATTCATGGTGAGAATTCAGTGGAGTACATCACTGTGGTTGTAGGCATGTTTTCGAGATGGCCTGAATTGTGTTTTACCAAGAGCATTGAGACCCAGAGAGTGATAGAGTTTTTGAAGGATTTGATTGCTAGGGAAGGTATTCCTTCCACACTTCTCACTGATAATGGTGTGCAACTTGTTTCCAAAGAGATGAATGATTATTTGAGAGGATGTGGTATAAAGCATAGGCTGTGTGCTTTATATCATCCCAAATGCAATGGTATGGTTGAGCGATTCAACTGGGTTATTAAAGAAACCATCTCCATCACAAAGGGGAGTCACTTAAACTGGAAACAAGAGGTAATTAAAAAGGTAGGTATATATAGGCACACTCCACATTCTACTACAGGCCAGACACCATTTGTTCTTTTCTGAGGTAGGCATGGGGTACGATTCTTGAGCCAAATTGGGTGAATAATCTTTTGAGTAATAGAGGAAAAGTGGTTATTGACAAAAATTGGAGACATAAAGAACAGGGAAAAATGCTAACGAGTAAATTGAACTTTGATAGAGTGAACTCTGTGAAGAAGACAGTGATTGTCGTTGGTGATAGGGTCATGATAAAAAAACCTTTATAAAAGGTGGTGGGGGAAAATTATCATCTCCTATGAGGGTGTTGAAACTTTTCACCAATGATGTAAAAACTGATGATAACCGAATATGGAACTTGAATAGAGTGGTCAAATATTGTGGTAACACTATAGGTTTGGGTAAAGGTGGTGCGCAGTATGAAGGAACAGATGATTCTACGAAGAATGCAGTTTTGAGAAGATCAAACAGAAACATCAGGTCTCCGTCACATCTGAAGGACTATGAATTGGCATGAAAGAATTTCTGAAGTTTCCTTTGGGATTATGTTGCTCGAAGTTAATTACTGTTATGCACATGTTTTTGTGTGTTATGGGAGGGAGACGTGTTATATCTGGCAGTAGTTGGTAATTAGAATCTTTGCTTTGGTGTTATATGGAACCTTTGTCTGGGGATTTTTGTGACTCAGGTGCAAATGAAGATACTTGTGACTTTGTGTGTGGTCAGATAGTCTTATAGGTGTCTGATAAAAATCTTAGTGGTCTGTTAGACGACATTGTTGTTGAAGGAAAGAAAACCAAAGTACTGTTTGATTCTGGCGCCAAAATTACTATTATTTCCAATTTGTTTTATGAGGAACAACTGAAAAAGAAGATCAATTTATCGAAACCCGATATTAGACCGTGTGCATTTGGTGGGGAACCTATTGAGCTAAATGGCTATTTTATAGGTTTGTTTGAATACAACCAATGTTATACTTCAGGAAAGATTTATGTCTAAAAAAAAGGTGATAGTATAATAAGTTGGTGGCATCAGAAGGATCTGGGGGTAATGCATACGCTGCGGTCATAATATGGCAATTGGTACCGCCAGCCTGTTGGTGGTACGAATGCCACTTTAACCCTGGCGGTCGGTAACCGCAGGGTTGTAATGAGGCCCTAAGTATTCTGTTATAGAAAGTGAGGCACTTGCAGTATATTGGGCTATTAGGAAACTGAAGAAGTTTTTGTGGGGAGGTTCGTTTGTTGTAAGAACTGATCATAAACCTTTGTGTGAAGTTTTCTGTTCAAAAGGTACTGACGCTGTATCAGGGAGAATCACCAAATGGATTGTAGGCTTGCAAGAGTACGATTTTGTTGTGAGATATGTTCCGGGTTCAGACAATGTCCCAGCTGATGTTTTATCTAGACTTGTATCACCTGGTTTGGATGATCAAGGTGATGATTGTTCGTGTGATGATTTGGAACATTTTGAACGTGTATGTGAAGTTGATTATGAAATCATCTCAGAAGTAAGGTGGCGTGAAGAAACTTTGACCAACAGTGTTCTAGTGGAGGTCATGAATTTGATACGGTGTGGCTGGAAGTATAAACATCAAGGTAGTGTGGAGTGTAGGGATTTCTGGGGTGTAAGAGATCAACTAGCGGTGGATTGTGATCTGCTGCTGAGAGGTACAAGATTAATTCCTCCTTTTAATGTGAGAAGTCATTTAATAGACCAGGCACATAGTAGTCATATGGGCATTTTGAAAACTAAGGAACAATTGCGTTCTTCCTACTGTTGGCCTGGCATGGATACTCAAACTGAAAGGGTGGTGCGAGATTGTGTACCGTGTGCTATTATTGAGAAGGCTATGAAACCCAGAGTGCAACCAATAGTGATAAGGGATAAACCAAAGGGCCCATGGGAGGATATTGCTTTGGACACTTTGGGACCCATTCAAGGTGAGAATTCAGTGGAGTACATCACTGTGGTTGTAGGCATGTTTTCGAGATGGCCTGAATTGTGTTTTACCAAGAGCATTGAGACCCAGAGAGTGATAGAGTTTTTGAAGGATTTGATTGCTAGGGAAGGTATTCCTTCCACACTTCTCACTGATAATGGTGTGCAACTTGTTTCCAAAGAGATGAATGATTATTTGGGAGGATGTGGTATAAAGCATAGGCTGTGTGCTTTATATCATCCCAAATGCAATGGTATGGTTGAGCGATTCAACTGGGTTATTAAAGAAACCATCTCCATCACAAAGGGGAGTCACTTAACCTGGAAACAAGAGGTAATTAAAAAGGTAGGTATATATAGGCACACTCCACATTCTACTACAGGCCAGACACCATTTGTTCTTTTCTGAGGTAGGCATGGGGTACGATTCTTGAGCCAAATTGGGTGAATAATCTTTTGAGTAATAGAGGAAAAGTGGTTATTGACAAAAATTGGAGACATAAAGAACAGGGAAAAATGCTAACGAGTAAATTGAACTTTGATAGAGTGAACTCTGTGAAGAAGACAGTGATTGTCGTTGGTGATAGGGTCATGATAAAAAAACCTTTGTAAAAGGTGGTGGGGGAAAATTATCATCTCCTATGAGGGTGTTGAAACTTTTCACCAATGATGTAAAAACTGATGATAACCGAATATGGAACTTGAATAGAGTGGTCAAATATTGTGGTAACACTATAGGTTTGGGTAAAGGTGGTGCGCAGTATGAAGGAACAGATGATTCTAAGAAGAATGCAGTTTTGAGAAGATCAAACAGAAACATCAGGTCTCCGTCACATCTGAAGGACTATGAATTGGCATGAAAGAATTTCTGAAGTTTCCTTTGGGATTATGTTGCTCGAAGTTAATTACTGTTATGCACATGTTTTTGTGTGTTATGGGAGGGAGACGTGTTATATCTGGCAGTAGTTGGTAATTAGAATCTTTGCTTTGGTGTTATATGGAACCTTTGTCTGGGGATTTTTGTGACAGTGTTGAGGACAGACAAAGGCGGTTAAGGTGAGGTGCGAAGGTTGGGATGTTTCTCCCTTGTTAACTACCTGCTTTCTTCATGAATAAATGAAGAAACTCTAAAAGCCCTTGTGTATGCAGACTTCCTTCCTTACACTCGCCCTCTTTATTACGGTTACTCTGTCACAAATGTGACGGATATCCCGTCCACCTTATTACGATGTTCATGGGATATAATGGAATCATAATACGACGGATGGGATATCTGTCACATTTGTGACAGAGTAACCCCATCCTCCAAACACTACATAAGGCCCTGAGTTAGTGCTTTCTTTGAATAATAGAGGAATTTCATTGCCCAGCCATTGTCTGTCCTCATCAGAGTCTGGGAGCTTTGAAGTCATACGCCTTGAACCTCTCTCTGAGTGCATGGGGGAAACCTTAAATGAGATTGTGATGGCTGCATGGTCGAGACTCAGATTGGTTCTATCTAGGATTCAAGAGAGTTTTGAAGAAGTCCAGCACTGACCAATATTTAGTCAATCCTGGAGAAAGTGTTGTGTGGAGGTGAAAAGAAAGTAAAATCGCAACCTGTATGATTATGAAGTATTTTAATGTCTAGCAGTTTGTGGGCTGTAGGTAGATTAAGCATGGATTTGTGTGCTTTGAGAGGCCTATTTTTGAATGCCAATTGCCTAACGAGAATCACATCCATGGGTAGATTAAAGTATCACTTAGGACAATATGTGCGGATTGGGGTAGTGTAGTGCTTTCCTCTTATCTAGTTTCTAAGCACTAACATAACACAACAGAAGTGCAGTTCTGAGGTCAAAGAAGACTTTTATTGTTGTTAATTGTTCCCCAACCACAATATTTATGTATGACGAATTAGTAGCTTTCAAGTCCGCGTTAATCAAACAAAATATATCAGTTTGCAATATACACAGCAGGTTATATTTATAAGATATTGAATGCAAAGCAAAACAAATATTTCACCGTGTGGGAACTATTTACAGCTTCATCTTTCTAAGGTCTGCAAGCTGATGACCCCTGTCAGCCGCGAGAAAGAGATTCATCTACCCACACGGGATTGCTGGCAGCTGGCGCCAAGCTCCAGCACGAGGTCCGGCAGATTCGAATCTTTGGGGAATTACAGAAGCACTGCAGACCATGTCTGAAAATGCATGTGTAGCTAAAATGCCTGATAGTGTTTTGAGAAATAATTTCCGTTGTACATATGTAGAAAAAGTGTCTTTTGGAAGTAATGATGACAGAAAGGTCTAGATACCTTTATCTGCTTACAGAGAAATGCAGGAGAAATGTAGGAAGTTGGAACATGAAAATAGGAATTTACGTGAGCAAATTAGCCCGACTGAAAGTTATAAAAGGGCTGTTTTAGAAGAATCTTTCTTGTCCCATTCCAGTAATGAGGGGGTTAAGACAGCTCCGAGCTGCACTGAGTTTTCGTGTGAGCCAGGGTTTTTGGCAGCCAAAATGCATTCCTTAACTGATAACACGGACGAGAGAGACCAGAATGTGATTTACGAGTTACCGTTGCAAAATGCACAAGTAAAACGAAGGATTTTAGAGCAAGACACCCCGAGTTTCATTAGCTTGTTTGATTTTTGGAAAAAGAATAGCCCTCATTTGAGAGAAAGCCTAACACTTTTGTATATGGTCACTGTGAAAAATAATATGCAGCTGCGCGCTTGTGATTTGGCAAATGAAATAATGCAGACTTTTGGTTTTTGCGCAGTGCAAGAGGAAAATACTTATGTACATGTAAATCAAGAACAAGGAAAGAAAATAGTGCCCCTAGCTAGGATCATACAATGGATCTGGTATTTGCAAGACAGGGCTAGAGTACCACAGGTAAAAGAGTTACCAATGAAGTTGTGTGCACCATTTGAATTCGTGTCTACTGAAGATAAAAAGCATGTTTGTTTTACTAATGATTCATTGACTGAAATGTTGTTTTCTGGCACAGGAGAAGGAATGGAGTTGTATAATGTGTGTCAGATTTTAAAGCAAGAGCTACGTGAGATGTGTCATTTTTATGCTGATTTTTGGTTTATTGCTAATGTTTTAGCTGTTTGTTTTTACATATGGCTTGCACCTAACTGGTTCAATTACCTTGCAGATGTTAATGAGAAAAATTCAGAGAGAGAAGTGTTCACCCAGAATTCTGCCTTAGTGGGGATGGCTAAGTGGGTGCCCCAGAAATGTGAACAGCTGAGAGAAAAAGCCACTTACAGGTGGGCAGAGATGAGAGAGATGCACATTCCCCTAGATTTGATAAAAACTGTGCAGCACGCACAAAAGCAATCTGTCATGCAAGCAGTCACAGAGCAGTTGGGGAGAGGAACGTTACCAGAACAGAAATGGCAAATTGATCAGGTTTTAGGGAGAGTGATTGCTGCAGATTACCAAGGAAAAATCGAAATTATGCTGATACCTAGAAAATAATCTGATTCATTCATACAAATTGGAGACAGAATGGCCCAAATTGACAAAAATGCAGTGAATGGAGGTTTGGTAAAGAAGGAGTCTGCCCCAGCCCTTCTGACAGTGCAAGAAAAGGGAAGCTGTGGTGCAGCAGATAAAAACCTCAGTGCTGGTGTGTGGGCTGAAGCCCCAAGTGATCCTCCAGAACCTGCAGAAAATATAACAAAGGGCCCCAAAAACGTCCTGCTGATTATAAAACAGGGAAAGAAAGAGAAAGGGTGCAGTTTAAATGAAAAATGTTATTTGCAAGAAAAGTCATACTTGTTTCTTTTGCAGATCCTACCACGTTTCGCCACTGTCCCTGAGTGTGCTGTGTGGTCCCCCTTCCGGTGTGTGCGTGTGGGGTCGGGGAAGGGACCGAATCCCCAACCTGAACCTGGCTGAGTAAAGTGCCAGCACCATGGATCCATTTTGCGCAAACTGCGCCTTCAGTTCAAGTTCAACTTGTTTGATTGCATTCTTCCACTGGAACTAAGCTGTGTTTTTTTTTTTTCCCCTTCTCGTATGGAACTCTGACTTTTGCTTATCTTCCAGAAAACCTTTCAGGTGGACCGTGCACCTTTACATGAGTAGAACTCATGCCACATCAAATTGCTAACACTGTTGAATTAGAGACTCACTCAGAGTATAAAAATTGCCCAGTCTTTTCTGTATAGATGTATCTGATGTGAAAGGTTATGAGATCAATGTGTTAATTCACTTCTATTGCTTTACAGGGATTGCTTTGGACATTCAAATGTGACTTGCTGATAATGTTTTTTTTTTTGTGCTGATGTTTTTTTTGTTTTTGTTTGAAACAAGAGATATGTGAAACAAAAATTCATTGGTCAAAGGGCGGAATGTACTGCCATTTGATAAATTTTGTTTTGACCAATGACTTTGTGTTTCACCACTGCGCATATTAGTTGCTCAATGTTCACCAGTAGCACATGGTATGTGCTTCGAATCTGCCGGACCTCGTGCTGGAGCTTGGCGCCAGCTGCCAGCAATCCCGTGTGGGTAGATTAATCTCTTTCTCGCGGCTGACAGGGGTCATCAGCTTGCAGACCTTAGAAAGATGAAGCTGTAGATAGTTCCCACACGGTGAAGTATTTGTTTTGCTTTGCATTCAATATCTTATAAATATAACCTGCTGTGTATATTGCAAACTGATATATTTTGTTTGATTAACGCGGACTTGAAAGCTACTAATTCGTCATTCATAAATATTGTGGTTGGGGAAGAATTAACAACAATAAAAGTCTTCTTTGACCTCAGAAGTGCATTTCTGTTGGTTTACGTATGTGCTTAGAAACTAGATAAGAGGAAAGCACTACAATTGGTACCAGAAGTGGGGTCGGTCATTAAGAGGTGATTAAGAGGGTGTTGACGAGTTGGTAGATTTCTAAGTGCACACTTTAAAAGTGTAATTGTTTTTTTGTTGTTTGGAGAATTACAGAAATTGTTTTCTGTTTGGGGAATTACAGAAGCACTGCAGACCATGTCTGAAAATGCATGTGTAGCTAAAATGCCTGATAGTGTTTTGAGAAATAATTTCCGTTGTACATATGTAGAAAAAGTGTCTTTTGGAAGTAATGATGACAGAAAGGTCTGGATACCTTTATCTGCTTACAGAGAAATGCAGGAGAAATGTAGGAAGTTGGAACATGAAAATAGGAATTTACGTGAGCAAATTAGCCCGACTGAAAGTTATAAAAGGGCTGTTTTAGAAGAATCTTTCTTGTCCCATTCCAGTAATGAGGGGGTTAAGACAGCTCCGAGCTGCACTGAGTTTTCGTGTGAGCCAGGGTTTTTGGCAGCCAAAATGCATTCCTTAACTGATAACACGGACGAGAGAGACCAGAATGTGATTTACGAGTTACCGTTGCAAAATGCACAAGTAAAACGAAGGATTTTAGAGCAAGACACCCCGAGTTTCATTAGCTTGTTTGATTTTTGGAAAAAGAATAGCCCTCATTTGAGAGAAAGCCTAACACTTTTGTATATGGTCACTGTGAAAAATAATATGCAGCTGCGCGCTTGTGATTTGGCAAATGAAATAATGCAGACTTTTGGTTTTTGCGCAGTGCAAGAGGAAAATACTTATGTACATGTAAATCAAGAACAAGGAAAGAAAATAGTGCCCCTAGCTAGGATCATACAATGGATCTGGTATTTGCAAGACAGGGCTAGAGTACCACAGGTAAAAGAGTTACCAATGAAGTTGTGTGCACCATTTGAATTTGTGTCTACTGAAGATAAAAAGCATGTTTGTTTTACTAATGATTCATTGACTGAAATGTTGTTTTCTGGCACAGGAGAAGGAATGGAGTTGTATAATGTGTGTCAGATTTTAAAGCAAGAGCTACGTGAGATGTGTCATTTTTATGCTGATTTTTGGTTTATTGCTAATGTTTTAGCTGTTTGTTTTTACATATGGCTTGCACCTAACTGGTTCAATTACCTTGCAGATGTTAATGAGAAAAATTCAGAGAGAGAAGTGTTCACCCAGAATTCTGCCTTAGTGGGGATGGCTAAGTGGGTGCCCCAGAAATGTGAACAGCTGAGAGAAAAAGCCACTTACAGGTGGGCAGAGATGAGAGAGATGCACATTCCCCTAGATTTGATAAAAACTGTGCAGCACGCACAAAAGCAATCTGTCATGCAAGCAGTCACAGAGCAGTTGGGGAGAGGAACGTTACCAGAACAGAAATGGCAAATTGATCAGGTTTTAGGGAGAGTGATTGCTGCAGATTACCAAGGAAAAATCGAAATTATGCTGATACCTAGAAAATAATCTGATTCATTCATACAAATTGGAGACAGAATGGCCCAAATTGACAAAAATGCAGTGAATGGAGGTTTGGTAAAGAAGGAGTCTGCCCCAGCCCTTCTGACAGTGCAAGAAAAGGGAAGCTGTGGTGCAGCAGATAAAAACCTCAGTGCTGGTGTGTGGGCTGAAGCCCCAAGTGATCCTCCAGAACCTGCAGAAAATATAACAAAGGGCCCCAAAAACGTCCTGCTGATTATAAAACAGGGAAAGAAAGAGAAAGGGTGCAGTTTAAATGAAAAATGTTATTTGCAAGAAAAGTCATACTTGTTTCTTTTGCAGATCCTACCACGTTTCGCCACTGTCCCTGAGTGTGCTGTGTGGTCCCCCTTCCGGTGTGTGCGTGTGGGGTCGGGGAAGGGACCGAATCCCCAACCTGAACCTGGCTGAGTAAAGTGCCAGCACCATGGATCCATTTTGCGCAAACTGCGCCTTCAGTTCAAGTTCAACTTGTTTGATTGCATTCTTCCACTGGAACTAAGCTGTGTTTTTTTTTTTTCCCCTTCTCGTATGGAACTCTGACTTTTGCTTATCTTCCAGAAAACCTTTCAGGTGGACCGTGCAGCTTTACATGAGTAGAACTCATGCCACATCAAATTGCTAACACTGTTGAATTAGAGACTCACTCAGAGTATAAAAATTGCCCAGTCTTTTCTGTATAGATGTATCTGATGTGAAAGGTTATGAGATCAATGTGTTAATTCACTTCTATTGCTTTACAGGGATTGCTTTGGACATTCAAATGTGACTTGCTGATAATGTTTTTTTTTTTGTGCTGATGTTTTTTTTGTTTTTGTTTGAAACAAGAGATATGTGAAACAAAAATTCATTGGTCAAAGGGCGGAATGTACTGCCATTTGTTAAATTTTGTTTTGACCAATGACTTTGTGTTTCACCACTGCGCATATTAGTTGCTCAATGTTCACCAGTAGCACATGGTATGTTTTGTTCAGTTTAGCCGCCTATGGGCTTTGACATTGCATTAGTCATTACATTCTCTATTCTGCCTATGGGCTTTGACATGGCATTAGCCATTACTTTCTGTATTCAGTTTAGCCGCCTATGGGCTTTGACATTGCATTAGTCATTACATTCTGTATTCTGCCTATTGGCTTTGACATGCTGTATCCAGTCTAGCCGCCTGTTGGCTTTGACATTGCATTCCTATTGGCTTTGACATGATGTATTCAATTTAGCTGCCTATTGACTTTGACATGCTATTAGATATTCTGCCTATGGGCTTTGACATGATATTATATATTGCATTTTGTATTCAGCTTAACTGCCTATTGGCTTTGACATGATATTATACATTACATTTTGTATTCAGCTCCGCTGCCTATTGGCTTTGACATGATCAGCTCAGCTGCCTATTGACTTTGACATGTTATTATACATTGCATTTTGTATTCAGCTCAGCTGCCTATGGGCTTTGACATGATTTAAGACATTGCATTTTGTATTCAGCTTAGATGCTTATTGGCTTTGACATGACACTAGACATTGCATTTGATATTTAGGTTAGCTGCCCATTGCCTTTAACGTGGAGTTAGACATTGCAGTTGAGAATCCAAGCTGTATTTTTCCAAGCTGTGTTTTTGCACCAGAGAACCAAGATGTTTTTCTCACAGTAGACTAGACATGATAAGAGAGAGTACATGGGTGTTGTTTTTTCTTCGCTTGAGCTTGGGAACAGGAGTAGTCTTGGAGACCTGGCCAGTCTCCAAAAGGCTTGCTCAGTTTCCCAGGTCTGAGAGGAGGGGGCACACCTTTGTAACGAATGTAACAGGCTGCAGAGAGTCAGATTCGAATCTGCTGGACCTCGTGCTGGAGCTTGGCGCCAGCTGCCAGCAATCCCGTGTGGGTAGATGAATCTCTTTCTCGCGGCTGACAGGGGTCATCAGCTTGCAGACCTTAGAAAGATGAAGCTGTAGATAGTTCCCACACGGTGAAGTATTTGTTTTGCTTTGCATTCAATATCTTATAAATATAACCTGCTGTGTATATTGCAAACTGATATATTTTGTTTGATTAACGCGGACTTGAAAGCTACTAATTCGTCATTCATAAATATTGTGGTTGGGGAAGAATTAACAACAATAAAAGTCTTCTTTGACCTCAGAAGTGCATTTCTGTTGGTTTACGTATGTGCTTAGAAACTAGATAAGAGGAAAGCACTACAGGTAGGGAGGCTGGTGTTGCATTAAGGGTAGACCCAAATTGTGGGTGATCACCATAAGGGGCATACATATTTGTATCTTAAAGTTCTCCTTCACTGTGTAAGAGGCTGGCAATGGCCCATCTATCATCATTGTCCTGCTCCACCGCAATCAGGGAAAGGTCAGAGGGTTTTGTAATGGGTGCGATCACACAGTTCATTTTTTGAGACAGTGGGGGAGCAGGCCAGGTAAGAGACTCAGCCAATACGTAAGGATAGGGCATGCTTGAGTCCAGTTTTAGTTTCTTGGAGGAAAATTATATTTCCCTTAAGGTAATTACTGTAATCTAAGATTTTCCTACCGGATGATTAAGGCCCTTAACTTTGAGTGAGACCACCTTTATGTCAGGAAGATTGTTGATCTGGCAAATGGGATGGTGAGCGACTGCCCAAAGAAATGGGCCATAAGTCTATTGTATCTGGCTTCAGTGTCAAGGGCCACATGGCAAGTAGAACGGGGTAGGAGACAAGAGTAGATAAGGAAAGAAAGAAAAATAAACCAAGATACCTCTCTATGGAAGGAGATGGAGAGTCCTGTGGGACGAGGTGTGGAGCCAAGAGGCTGTGGCAGCATCCATGTAGCAGAGGGAGTGGGAAGGAACCCACTGTACTGGCAGGGTAATGGTATATAAGCATTTAAAGAAGCCGCCAAACATACCAGAGCAGAAGTTACCTGGAAGACATGTATGGTCAAATGATCAACAATCAATCATTAAAAAGGAGGGGCTCACATGATAGATGGACAAGAGAACCCACTGAGGTGAAGCAGAGAGCCTCTGCTGCAAATGAGGGACTACAGATAAGTGGACCAGAGCTGTGGAAGTAGGGAACTCAACAGCAGACAAAAGAACCACAACAGTTATAACCCACCATAACCCATTAGAGGTTTACGGTACTGTAATGAAAGTAGATAATCATGAGGCAATGAAGAACAGGAGAGTCATCATGGGTACCAAGGGCGTGATTTATGAAAAGTTTGCTCCACCTATGTGTCATTGTTTGATGTAAAAACAATGCAAATTTACAAAATTTAATTGTATTTTGTAAGTTTGCGCCACTATGACGTTAAAAAATTAAGCAAAGGTGGCACAAGCTTTTCATAAATCAGGCCCCAAGTGTCTGGGTATTTGCTTTAAGAGTATTAAATGGATATTAAATGTGTTTATGTGGCAGGTGTCATATCATGGTATTACAGAATAAGAACAATTGCAACACATCTGCAACATTTCTCGATCAGTAGAAACATAAATTAACCGGATGCCAAATGTAAAAGAACCTAGAAGAGTTAGGTATTGATAATCTATTAGTCACATACATCTTTAAACATTAGCAAACAATACTAAGACATAGCTGTAGTTGGAAACAGTTGTAGATAACATTGAGTCTATGTGGTATCAGATGTCCATACTGCTAATGCATAAAGCAACTTAGAGGAGCAACGATAGAAAGGATACTCAGTACATCCTGTGGAGAGAGACAAACCACAAGCTGTAGCCCAGGTGGTGGGTGGAACATCGCTGCAGATATAGTGGGGCAGCAGGCCCTTAGTATCCAACAGATAAGTGGACAGACTCATCTATTAGTGATAAAACACTCAGGTGGTGGTGAATAAAGAGTTAAGGGATGGGGAGACTCAAAGATCCAGAGACTCTATCTTCATCCATCCATGCTTCAGCTGTATTGTACAGAAAAGTGCAGACATTAGCGAACTCATCGAAGATCTGTGTTCTGCCCTTGAAATCAATTTTGAATCTTGAAGGACCGACAAATAAGTGGGGGATTGCTTCTCTCAAAGCCTTGTGGGATAGAGATCCTATTTCTGTGCCATGAGAGTCATTTTGTTTAACCCAGATGGGTGAGAATGAGTTCCCAGTGTTGGTGGCGTGAAGGCTTAAAAATTACCGGACGTGGAGTTGTAGAATTCCTGTGCTTGAAGGCAAGGATCCGACGGGCCTGTTCAGGTTTGAAGTCTTTTTGGAATGATGTCTTCAAGGTGGCTGAGATCCATGATTCCACAAATTCTACCATAGAAGAAGACTTGTCTTCTACCCCCTCCAGGAGTCCATATATTCTAGGGTTACTTCATCTATTGTGATCATCTCAGTTGGTGATGTCTCGTCTGAGGGAGGAGATGATCTGATCTGTCCTTTGTATTTTTTTTAGCATTGGCCGCATTGCAGTCTTTGACGTCATCCCAAAGTTCTCTTCTGCAAAGGACACTGTACGGTGAGGATAGATTCCATGCTTGAAAAATAAGTGATTTCCTAAAGAGTCCTCATGGAAACTTGTGCAAAGAGCAGGTTTCCATGCCTGGTTATTTGCACCCCCTACCACCACGCTACTCATAATCAGGACCTAGGCCTGCTTTCAATTGGTGCCATTGTCAATGAAGGGAGACACATTTCTTTATACATATTGAGGCATTCATTTATTAAGGACAATGCAGGTCAATTTGGAGTAGATGTTCCGGTAGATGTTACAAGATTAAAGAAAGACCTTTCAAGGAATTGTACCATAGTGCTTGATACTGTAAAACATACCTACATGGGCCATATTTAGCTCAATGCATAATGCTGAGAGTTCATCACTGTAAACTGCTACATGATATCGTTAGTGAAACAACAGTGGGCATAAGGTCCAAAACGCATGTTTTCACAGTTTTCATAAATATTTTAGAGAGCCCTGGCATCACTTTCTTCCCTGTACAACATCAGCTGAATGTACATTTTTCGAACCTATTTGCCAATCTATACTGACATATAATTTGTTTCGAAGGCAGAAATAATTTTTTGTTCTTTCACAACATGACTTCATAATGGTGTTTTTTTCCTTACCGGGCACTAGCAGAAAGAAATTGTTGCTTGGAAAAATACAGCCAAAGACCTCCACATGGCTTTAAACATGAGTTTATTAAGACAAAATGCAATGGGGCAGTGGCCGGGAGGCAGTAGCCTCTGCAGCATTACACCTCCAACTGTCTGCTACAACTGTCACCTCTGCATACGGACTATTCCAGAGCCCACAATACCACACAATCAAGTTCTAGAATGCTCGACACGTGAAGAGAGACCACACACAAGGCGCTGAACATGGCTGCCAAAGTATATTTAGGAAATCTGGGTCAATGCCTGAGGCAAAATGGCCACCGAGCATAGCTGATGCTGATCATAAAACGTGATCATAAATGAAGAAACTGAATTGCACCACTGCTGCCCCATACACAAAAGTACCTTAAAGATTAACCAGGATTGTGGTTTACACTGAAATCGAGAGCGGACACTCAGCCTGACTGGTGCCACATGGGTCCATGAAGCACTTGTTATCAATGTTGTGAGGGGAAGTAAAGCCAAAGACCTCCAGGTGGCTTCAAATGTGAGTTTATTGAGAAAATACAATGGTGCAGCAGCCGCAACAAGGAGGCGATAGCCTCCACAGCGTTACACCTCCAACTGTCTATTACAACTGTCACCTCCGCATGTGGACCATTCCAGAGCCCACATTACCACACAATTGGGTTCTGGAATGCTCGGCTCGTGAAAGGAGACTACATGCAGAGCGCTGGATGTAACAGAAATGTAATTGTATTTAATAATAAATTAATTTTAAGCTCATCAAATGTTACATTCTACAACCATATTATCTGAAATAGTGTATAATAAATATGCATTTCGAATTGCCTTCCAAACGTAAATGCTGTAAACGCTGTAAATTCTTTTCTCAGGGAATCCAGAAGGGTACTCAATGACCCACCCAGGCCTCAAGCCCTAGGCAGATTGCAATTCTTTAGATCTTCCAAAAGAGATTTTCCATAGACCCAATACAGGGTTTGGCTACTACTCCTCAGTAGAAGGCTACAGAGTTACAGCAGCTACATAGCAAGAATGATACATTAAGGATGTCACTTGCCACTTGTGTCTCTACAAATTTCCCTAATATACCTAAAGGAGTACTTAATTTTGTAGGGAATCCACCAAGGTCAAAGGGTTCCTTGATTCTCCTATGGTTCACTTCACCTTTATCCTGTGCAATTTATTTTAAGACAGAGCAGAGGTACCTCACTGGTTGCTTTATGAGTCTTGCTGTAGCATAGGCAACCGCTTTAGTGTCAACATCTGACCCATGCCTGAATAATTAGCATGCCTTTCTGCAGAAGAAGCGTTACTTGATGTCCATCAAGGAGCAAGGGATGTTTTGAGCTATACCATGCATTTCAAGCAGTTAGTTGCTGAAACACCTTGGAAAGAGATAACTCACATGGCAATGCTTCAAAGGGTACTTTCACAAAATAGGGCTAGGGGAATTTTAAGAACTAGAGGGGTTACATCCCCAACCTGTATCACTATATTTCACCAACAAACAACCTGGGTCTGGGTTCTGCCAGTGGACCAGGGGCCCAATAGCAACTTCGTTGTTGCCCTCTGGGAACCACTGGACGGTATTGTATTTTTCCACATATGGTCACACTTTCATTCTTTATCATATTTTGAGTACAAAGTAAGACAGAAGTTTCAAAAAGGTCCAGAAGAATGCCGCTACACCTCGGTAGAGGGTGACAGGCAGAAACATGTCAACATCCACTTGTTAAGTTAATAGACAGGCCTAATTAGGACCTGACTCTGTCTTGATTTTAATCCTGACCCAGAGATGCATGAATAAAGTTTACTGCACACACTGGAGTTAGTTTTAATTTACATTATATCACACTCTACTATCTCACCGCACCTTGCTCATTAGTAGGGGTTGTTTATACCTATTGAAACAACCATAAGAGCTCCCTCTCCACAAGGGAAGAGGTTGTAGCCTGCACTGTGATTAGATATCACTGTGCGAGGAGGTTCCCTATGATGAGGCATGCGACCTAAGGGTGGGTGAGGGAATTCGTCCTATAAAAAGGATGCATTTTTTCACACTGAGACTACATAAGCAACACCTCTCAGATTAGTCTGGTCAGTCCTTCCCTCTGTTGTGCCTTCCTCTTTATTTTCTTAGGTTTCTTTCTCTTCTTTGAGACTTCTTTAGTCGGAGACCCAGTGTGTTTGATAGTGAGATATAATGATTTAAAGGGAACAAGGGAAGAAATAAAGGACAAACTTATGTATGCCCCCATTCTCTTACCATATCTTATTAATTAAGACAGTTCTGATAATAGAACTTAGACTATTACAAAGAATATCTGCGGGAAGTAAGATTGTCAGTTAATTATATCACAGTTTTGTAAGTCACACAGATCAAGGCAGTCACCCCATGCCAGATAGTTAATCTGAAGAACCAATGCAAATTGGAAGAAGTCAAAGCTTTTTACTGATACAGAGCAGATGTGTAGATACAGGAATGAATTGTGCCTTTCCTGTGAAGAATCTGGTCTTCATATTTGAACCTGTCCTGTATGCCTATCTAATGGGTTGAGAAACTCTGGGTCTTGTCCTTGGTGAGGAAGGAAGGGTGGGTTCTTAAGTGCTTCCTCGCCAAATGGCTAGTAGATGTATGACTGGAACTGCTACTGTTTTGTCTCTACAAGTAACTGGTAGAATAGAAATCAATCACACTATTTGAGTGTCAGCACATTTATCAGTCTTGGGCAAACAGAGAAGGGTTAAACTGGTATTCCAAGGAGACCATTGAAGTGGTACAGATAGTTGATGGGTCTCTCTTGTTATCAGGACCCATTTTAGAAAAGATTGATCTTCTGCAAGTATCATTTGGAGAACATGAGGAGACTTTGTCCTTCAACCTGATCACTTCCCCCAGTTATCCCATTACATTTGGCATTCCTTGGCTTAAAAATTGGTCAACACTGTCCATTGCTATACCTTCACAGCATTGTCATACTCACTGTTTTATAACAGGTATCTATTGGGGACCTTAAGACTATCTCCTTCAAGAACAAAATGGGGAACAATAGTGTAAGGAAATGCCTCCTTGGCATGGTTACCCCCTGACTTTTTGCCTTTGCTGATGCCAAGTTATGATTGAAAGTGTGCTGGGACCCTGCTAACCAGGCCCCAGCACCAGTGTTCTTTCCCTAAACTGTACCTTTGTTTTCACAATTGGCACAACCCTGGCACTCAGGTAAGTCCCTTGTAAATGGTACCCCGGGTACCAAGGGCCCTGATGCCAGGGAAGGTCTCTAAGGGCTTCAGCATGCCTTATGCTACCCTGGAGACCCCTCACACAGCTCACAGCTTGTGTGTGCTGGTGGGGAGAAAAAGACTAAGTCGACATGGCATTCCCCTCAGGGTGCCATGCCAACCTCACACTGCCTGTGGCATAGCTAAATCAACCCTCTAGCAGGCTTCACAGCCCTAAGGCAGGGTTCACTATACCACAGGTGAGGGCATATGTGCATGAGCACTATGCCCCTACAGTGTCTAAGCAAAATCTTAGACATTGTAAGTGAAGGGTAGCCATAAGAGTATATGGTCTAGGGGTTTGTCAAACACGAACTCTACTGTTCAATAATGGCTACACTGAAATCTGGGAAGTTTGGTATCAAACTTCTCAGCACAATAAATGCACACTGGTGCCAGTGTGGAATTTATTGTAAAATGCTCCCAGAGGGCATCTTAGAGATGCCCCCTGAATACCAATCTGACTACTAGTGTTAGGCTGACCAGTTCCTGCCAGCCTGCCACAAACCAGACGAGTTGCTGGCCACATGGGGAGAGTGCCTTTGTCACTCTGTGGCCAGGAACAAAGCCTGTACTGGGTGGAGGTGCTTCTCACCTCCCCCTGCAGGAACTGTAACATCTGACGGTGATCTTCAAAGGCTCACCCCTTTTGTTACAGCGCCACAGGCCATCCCAGCTAGTGGAGATGGCCGCCCCTCCGGCCACTGCCCCCACTTTTGGTGGCAAGGCTGGAGGAGATATTGAGAAAAACAAGGAGGAGTCACCCACCAGTAGGACAGCCCCTAAGGTGTCCTGAGCTGAGGTGACCCCTGCCTTTAGAAATCCTCCATCTTAAGTTTGGAGGATTCCCCCAAAAGGATTAGCGATGTGCCCCCCTACCCTCAAGGAGGAGGCACAAAGAGGGTGTAGCCACCCTCCAGGACAGTAGCCATTGGTTACCGCCCTCCCAGACCTAAACACACCCCTAAATTTTGTATTTAGGGGCACCCAAGAACCCAGAAATCAGATTCCTGCAACCTGAACAAAGAAGAAGGACTGCTGACCTACAAGCCCTACAGAGAAGAAGGAAGACCACAACTGCTTTGGCCCCAGCCCTACCGGCCTGTCTCTTGACTTGAAAACCTGCAACCATCAATGCATCCAATAGGGACCAGTGACCTCTGAAGCCTCAGAGGACTGCCCTGAATCCCAGGACCAAGAAACTCCAGTGAGCAGCGGCTCTGCTCAACAACCAGCAACAAACTTGCAACTTTTCTACAACTTCAAAGACCTCACTCTTCCCGCTGGAAGCGTGAGACTTCACACTCTGTGCCCGACGCCCCCGGCTCGAGATCCAGAGAACAAACACCACAGGGAGGACTCCCAGGCGACTGCGACCCCGTGAGTAGCCCGAGATGACCCCCCTGGAACCCCACAGCGACGCCTGCAGAGAGAATCCAGAGGCTTCCCCTGACAGCGACTGCCTGTAACAAGGGACCCGACGCCTGGACCAAGCACTGCACCCGCAGCCCCCGGGATCAGAAGGAACGGAACCTCAATGCAGGAGTGACCCCCAGGCGACCCTCTGCCTAGCCCAGGTGGTGGCTGGCCTCAGAAGCCCCCCTGTGCCCTGCCTGCACCGCTAGAGTGACCCCGGGTCCCTCCATTAAAACCAATACAAAACCCGACGCCTGCTTTGCACACTGCACCAGGCCGCCCCTGTGCTGCTGAGGGTGTGTTTTGTGTGCCTATTTGTGTCCCCCCCAGTGCTCTACAAAATCCCTCTGGTCTGCGCCCCGAGGACGCAGGTACTTACCTGCTGGCAGACCGGAACCGGAGCACCCCTGCTCTCATAGGCGCCTTTGTGTTTTGGGCACCACTTTGACCTCTGCATCTGACTGGCCCAGAGCTGCTGGTGTGGTAACTTTGGGGTTGCCCTGAACACCCAACGGTGGGCAGCCTATGCCCAGGAACTGAGACTTGTAAGTGTCTTACTTACCTCACAATCTAACCAATACTTACCTCCCCCAGGAACTGTTGATTTTTGCAGTGTCTACTTTTAAAATAGCTTATTGCCATTTTAACAAAAACTGTACATGATATTGCTTTAATTCAAAGTTCCTACCTTACCAGTGTGGAGTACCTTGCATTTTATGTATTTACTTCAAATCTTAAACTTGTGGTTCAAAAAATAAATTAAGAAAATATATTTTTCTATATAAAAACTATTGGCCTGGAGTTAAGTCTTTGAGTGTGTGTTCCTCATTTATTGCCTGTATGTGTACAACCAAATGCTTAACACTACCCTCTGATAAGCCTACTGCTCGACCACACTACCACAAAATAGAGCATTAGAATTATCTAATTTTGCCACTATGTTACCTCTAAGGGAACCCTTGGACTCTGTGCACACTATCTCTTACTTTGAGATAGTATATACAGAGCCAACTTCCTACAAATAGCATCTGTGCTATTGAGAATGACTGTGTACTGTAACACCCCTTAAGAACGATGGGCTGAATTTAATCAAACCATCAAGGATAGATACCGATTCTTTTAATATCTGATATTTTGGCTTTAGTTTCTGGTGTTCATTGTTTTCCCAAAATGAATCAAATGGCTGCTTATCTACTTCGAATAAAGGAAGGGATGGATATTAAACAGCTTCCAGAACACCTTTCAGACATTATGAGTGCAGGTTTGTGGACTGTTTTTTGGATTCATTTATGTATTGTTTCTACAATTAAAGTAACAGTCCAATCAACATACCCCCAACATTACATTGCACCATGTTTAGTGTTGTCACACATATATATACATAAAATACTTTGGATATTTCAGTATTGTGTCACATGTAGTTCAAACTTCACTTTCAGCGACATTGGCCTGTGTTAGAAATGCCCCTATACATGTAGCCTGCCTATATCCAGTGACAATGGGATCATATGAACTGGTGATTTGGACCTCCATCCACCCTTCCCCTTCTCATGACATGTTATGATGCATAGGTTTTCGGTAGTGCCCCCTGCATTCTATCTACGCCTTCAGCCTGGTATTCTTGTCCTGTGTGAGTGGGCTGTCCATGTCATGTTAGTAGGTAGGAGCCCAGCATGTCGGCTGGTTGGTGGAATCATATGGCAACATGTATCTAATTGCTTATTATAATATGATAAGTCATGGAACCATGCATTTATCGACAGCGTGTGACTCTTCCCCCAGGTACAGATGACCCGTGTCTTAGCCAGAAGCAATTCAAGTGATGTGAACCTACACATATCACATGGTATGGCTACTGTGCATCCCATCAAGGCAAACTTAGGGAATGGCATCACTGTTAGACCGATCGTTTCAAAAAGGATCTGAACATCCAGCACCAATAGCTAGGTATGTTCATGCATGCTACATGTATATAGTCCACATCAGCTGCACGGCAGCAGGTATATATAGAGTCAGCTCTAAGCTTCCAACAATAGAGTATAAGAGTGGTGTGATATACACGGTGCAAGAACTTACAATGTATAAGGTGAAGGTGGCCGTTTGAAGTAAGGGCTACAAGCTGAGTACAACAGTATGTCCACTCCTTGTCTGTCACTTCCTCTCCTACAGCCATCTCCCATCTCAATATGGCATTTGTTGTTGTTATCAGAGCCTCTCACTGCATCTTGGTGTACAACCGAGTCACCAGTTGTTTGCTAGAAGCATCCTGTCAGGAGAGTTGTCAATGTTCTACACGCTGGCTGTTCCTGCAGGAAGGATTGATAATGACAATGGTTAGTGTGTGAGAGCCTACTTTGGTGAGTATAGAATGGTACTGCCATAGCGTTTTTTTTGTCACTCCCAGATTATCTGCATGTTCACCACTATGTTGACCTCAGGCCTTTTATAGGTTGATGTTTGCCCTATCAGGGAATTAAGTGAAACTGGCTGTCACAGCTCGCAGCAAGCAAAAGGGGCGGGGTGGTATACGCAAGGGGGAGAATAAATTAAACAAAAAAAATTAACAATAAAAAAAACCTCTTACCTCCTCCTTTGCCGCCACGCAGCTCCTCTGTCCCTTGTAGCTCCAGGCTGCAGGCACAGGCTCACAGCCTGCCCTGTGGCCAATCCTGATGCTGCTCAAAGCAGCATCAGGATAGGCTTGCAGCCCCGAGCCAGGGCGCTCTCAGGCAGACTGGGAGCCTGTGCAGGCTGTGTTGCTGGGCTAGAGAGAGCCTACTGTACATGTGTGTTTGGCCAGCCTGAGACGGCTCGTCACCCCGTGGCCCCACCCCTTTTATAAAAAAACAATAATAAACAGAGTTTCTTATTGTTTTTTGGTAAAAGGTTTGCAGCTTCTGCTGCTGGTGGGGGAGGGGGGCGCGATGCTCCTTCGCCCTAATGGAGGAGCCGCTCTGGGTACAAGATCTTGTGTACGATGGCCAGGTACCCATATACAGAGGAGGATGCAACAAGTAATATGCAAATTGGTCCTGGGCCCCGTTGTAATAGATTTCAAAGTCTGGTGCAGCCAAACGCCCTTGTTTATATGGTAAAGTGAGAGTCACCCATTTGACACACGACTGCTTGCTTGCCCTTGCCAGAATTCACAATACATATGCCCAGTATATATGCTGTAAATGTATCCCACATTAGGCCAGAGGATGTGACTGAAGCTTTGTTACCCTTGAAGAAAGCCAGTATTTCTGTCTGTCGTTTTAACAAACACAGCATTTATGAGTGCCAATGGGAAGGGCACCAGGTAAATACGAGGTGCATGGTATTTCAATAAATAATTTCACAGGTGAATGGTCTGAGTATGTGTGTGAAAGGTGCTTATTATGTGTCATTCAACTGCAGGTATCACTCAAATTCACCCAGTAGTCCAGTTGGGCCCAGGAGCTATGGACACTTGAAATATGTGCGTCCTCCCTTTTGCCTTGATGTCTATGTCTCCAAAAGTCAATAAGGATGTGCATATATGTAGGAAGCATTAGAGAGCTACAGCTGTTTCATTGTGCATTCAGATCTTATGGTGGGGGCTAGCCAAACATCTGTTTAGTACCAGGGTTAACATCATCTCCCCATAGCACTGTGCTGTGCCCTAGAGTCACGCCTCCCTGACACACTTGATGAATGAAGTTGGGGTCATCCGTTTTAGGTCCATATGTGTTAATGACTGTGATGTGCTGTCCAGCTATACGGGCCTGTATAAGATTTACCATCCCTGTGGATAATTTTCTTCATGTGTGAACGCAGAGGGTATTGCAGGGCGGACCAAAATAGCAGCCCCTCTTGCATATGTACAGTAATTGGCCAACCTTCTATGATAACACATCTCGAGGCGAATGTGGGAGATTTATTTGCCCATGTGTGTCTCTTGTAGGAGTGCTATGTCTATCTTGTTGCGGTCTAAGTAGGCAAGTATCTGTCTGGCCGTATGGGGTTATTTAAGCTAAGCACATTCCACATTAGAAAGTTAACGGGTGATCTGATTTGTGTTGTGTGATGTCATTTGGGTTTGCTCTTCTCATTTTTAGTATTTGGTGAGTGGTGTGTACTATTAAAGACTGTGACAGAAGTCCTGTATCTTAAATGGTATTCTACCTTTTTCAACGTGCAATTGTCTGTGAACAACCCTTCCTCTACCCACACTAGCCACCCAAACCTGCCGTTGAAGTTGCCCCTCCCCAAACATTTCAAACAAGTTATGATAGAATAGTATTGTATGAAGTTTCAGGTCATTAAAACCTGGTTAACTAGGATTTACCCTTCAGAGGAGTCCAGAGTGCCGGACTTCAGCACCTCATTTGGAAAGAGGTGCCTGCCGGGCATAACGTCTAGAAGACCAGGGCGACAAGTCTGTGTAGGAACAGTGTGTTCTGACAACCAGAACTATTCAGCCACCATGGTTATGGTCTGCAAATTAGCATCAAGGAATCTCAGCCAGATTCTAGTGCCAAGTAGCAAATTGCATTTGCAAATTGGAGGGTACCTCTGGTCCAGCAGCTCTTAACAGTGAGGTCCCACATAGCTGTGGCTGCCCACGGCGTCAACGCCCCAAAAAGGGTGCCAGTGCCCTGGGGTATTGGAAACATCACGGTCAGCTGTTCAATTTGGTTAAGTTAATTAATCTTTGGTTTTCATTCCACGTCACTGAAGCTGGCCTCCAAGGAGTCCGAATTTCTTGGTAAGGCTATCAAATTGTCTGACGCCACCTTCTTCAAAAACCGCAAGGTAGCCTGCAGGTCTGCAAATACATAGGGTTTGTTTGGTATGTGATCTTGAGCCAAGTCAGGTACAGCATTGCATATGGAATATTCGCCTGCTGCAGCATGCGTATAAGAGGTAGGTATTCACCTCTGCCCTCCTGAACTGCCTGAGGGATATCGGATATATATAGACAGGTTTCTTCCTCATGTAACAGTGTTGTTTCTCTTGGGCAAGGCGCAGGGATCTATCCCTGTCTAAGTAGTTGAAATGGTGGGCTATAAAGGGTCTTGTCGGTGCTCTGGATCAAGGTTATAGTCCAAAAGAGCAATTAGCTTGCTCCAGGGCAAATAGTAGGGAGAAGCCTTCGGAGGCAAAGAGGCGTTTAAGGAGATTCTCACGATAGTCGCCATCTTCATTGTAGTTGTGGACTCCGACAGAACTATTAGGCACAGGTTGTTACGCTGTGATCTGGCCTTCAAGTCTTCATTTTTTGCTTTGACCAAATTCAGAACCTTATGCATGTCAAGCAGCTTCTTATTGGTGCCTGCTTTCTCACCTTCAATAGTGTATACTCTTGTTTCTGCTCCAGCTATTCTCTTGTCTTGCTTTGTAGGGGTGGCCACCATTATATCCACCCTCAATGCCATGGTGTTGAGTTTATTGTCTATAGAAGTTAGGCTCTGTTGCATATACTGTAGTAGAGAGCATAGGTAAGGATGTTTGGTCTCTGGGCCACCCCTATCCGGTCTGTGGAAATGTCCCTGGAGCCTTTTTTGAGTCAAAGCTCAGTTTTTACTGTTTATTGTCACTCTGCCTCAGTGTATTCTTTCCTCGATGGAAATGAGAAAAGAATATGCTTACGAGAGGATCTAACAGGGTTCTCACCTTCAAAGAGTCAAACTCAGTCATGAAGCAGCAGATCTCAATCTGTATTGTGGCCACCTTCAGGGACAGCCAAGGATGTTCTCCTAAGTATTTGACAGTGTCAGGTGGATTTATATATTACAGTTGCATGGTTTTGTGTTGGAGGGCAGGCCCAGCTCTCCCACCATTCCACTGTCTGGTAACTTTCAGTAAGCACATCAGGGCTATCCCGCAGCAGCCCTGTCCTCCCAGCACATTCTCACATGCTGGGCAGCTTGAGCAGACCCATGCAGGAACCAGTGTCTTCCCCCAAGCTTCACCACAGCATGGCTCCATCCTACAGCTTCCGGGAGGTAAGCAGCACCCCCTTTTGACAGTGACTCACCTGGTCTCATTGGCTGAATCCTGAATGTACCTCTCAGCACCCACAGCCACAGGCAATCAGGGGCTTCACCATCATGGGTGTTTCAGACAGGCTGCAAACAACATTGCCAAGAGGGGAAAGCAGTCAGGCTTGGGGAGAGCCCCAGTTGTCAGTAGATACCAGAAGCCTCAGGCCCCTCTGTCTGGAGGTTTTCCTGCTCTGAAGTCACCCTACGGTGATGAATTTAACAGGATTATTGGCCTGGCACAATGAGCCTCACAGCAGTGTGGCCATCTTGGAGCAGGGCACTCTAGCACCCCCAAGTTTTTAGGACTGTTCCAACATTTAATGATACCCCATGAACCAGGTCATATCATCACCAAGGATTAGTAGCAAATGGGTTCTGTCTATTTAATCCCCCTGGATTTTTTGCTCTTAGACTTTCCAGTTTTGACACTGCAAATTCTGTAAAAAGGGACTGCGAGTGCTAAAGGCCAGTGACTTCCTTTCAAGATAAGGTCTGGTGCTGCGCAACTAGGGTGAGAGGCTGTGAGCTAGCTATGCATGAATATCTGAGCACACACGCATGTGGGCATGTGTGCAGGCGGAGCATGGGAGATGATCATCTAGCTCAGTCCAGTATCTGGGCACAGGTAGCCTGTCACAGAAGGGATTGTTCAGGGATTGGTGCTGACCTGGTGTAGACCTTTTTATGTGTGGGGCATTCATAGAGTGCATCAGTGGAGATAACTTAAAAGTCTGGGTGCTTCTCTGAATTCTACATTATGTGGGTAGTCTGTCAAAGTGCAGTTTCACCCTACTTAGGCCTGGATATACAGGCCAGGTACCAATACTAGAGTAAAATGTACCCTGAGTGCAAATTGAAAGTCACTTTCGTGCTATCTGTACTGTGACACTTGAGGATTTGTCATAATTCTCTGGCTCATTTTATAATTAGATTCCAGGTCTGTGTCCCTCCTACTGGGCCAAGTTAATTAGTTTGCCAGCCAGCAGGAGGATCAAAGGTCTCTCCACACAATAGAGCCATTTGTCAGTGCTTGGCCTGTTCCTGAGAAAGGAAGGGGGGGTGGAATCTGCATGTGCTAATTACCTTTCACACTACACCTGGCTTAAGACAGCTCAATCCAACAGAAACAAAGGAGGACAGCCAGACCTCTGAAGCCAGTCAGAGGAGAGGCTCAGCTTTGAAGACTTTGAGGTAAGGAATCGGGCAGCTGTGGCAGTTTGAGTCAGGGCTGTGACTCTCAGAAAAGGTTTTTCAGCGGACAGCCTGAAGTCGCCATATTGGAATGTCCCAGTATGGTTGGGGCAGTGGTGGAGTGATGAAGTGTCACCCTGGGATTCAGCAGGGTTGTCTAATTTCTACTTCCTCTTAAAACCCCTGCACAAGGTAGAGACTGTTGATATCTTTGAGGACCTGGAAGCAGCGACACCAGAGGAATGCCAAACTGGAAGGAGACTCTACTGCAAGGGTGGAACTAATGCCTTTGGACTCCAGCTGGCATCCAGGGACTGGGAGGGTATCTCTATGGCCAGCAGTGTTGCCCCCTTATACTCTTTGAAGAACTGTAAATAGATGGATGTGTCTGGGGGGGAACCCTGAAGGGTTCCCCTGGATATGTTTGTGGGCTGGTCCTGAAGATGGGTGAACCCTCCATCTGGAGGGGGTCGCTGATTCCGCTGCTGGCACAAGGCACCCTGGAGGATGGCCAAAGTCATGGGGCCTGGAGAATTAAACTGGAGGATACGCTGCTGGTGGGCTGCAGATGGGCTGCAGATGGGTTGTTGAAGAAGCTCATAGGCAAAGGAAGGTGCCAGCAGCCAGACAGAGGATAGATTCAATATAAGAAGCAGTGAAAATCAAGCTCAACCAAGAAATATACATTTAAAGGGCCGGAGGTCAGAATAATTCCCTCATGGAGGCTAGAGCTTGCCACAAAAAAGCAAAACAACCCCAGAAGTGTGCCATATGGGGCAACAGACAACCAAGTGAGAAACCTGATCTCTCAGGAAATCAGACAACTAAACGGATCACACAGTACTCTGCTATTAACTCTGAAAATACCTCCAAGTAAGGCCAGGACTCCAAGGTAATTAATTTTGATGGGGAGGATGTGTGCGATGGTCCCACTCTACAGTGAAACCTTTTGTCCCCAGGGATCAAATCCCTCATTGACCAATACAGAGAAAGCCTGTCACAGGAGCACCCATCACCCAGGACAGAAACAAGAAAATCAAGCACTGTCATGCTCCCAAAGTCTTAAGCTCCTGGAAGACCCAAACTCCCCGCAGCATTTCTAAGTGTCTGCACCTGCTGTCCGTGTCCATGTTTGAGAGGAGCACAAGGCACCCAGCACTGCTGACCTCACCTGCTTTGACCACTGAAAGGAAAAAGAAGAGGAAGCTGGCTCCGCACTGCTACACAACAGCTGTGCCAGTGGCATGTGCTGGTGGGTCATGAAGGAGTGGGGATCCCACACAGGCCCCAAACTAAGCACACACCGAATGCCCCATTTGAGAGTCAAGTGGACACAACATTAAAAATTGCAGCATAAGGTTGCTTATTAAAAGTAAAATGCCTTCTCTTTGAGAGCGGCTTGTTAGACAATCACCACTCTGAACAACGAGCATGTCATAAGCCCCCGCGTGGGGCTTAAAGTTTGCATATCTTTCTTCTGTGGGCAGGGGCACCACAAACATATTCAGATGCCTTTTGGAGTCTGCAGGAAGTGTCACAGCCCCCCGCCCAGAGTGTTTGGTAGAAGGTTGCTCCAAATCTCCCAAGGGGTTATACTTTTGATTCCAGGAGAGGTTTTCTTTGCATTTCTAAGCACTCCTGGACCTTGTGCTTTTGCACATAGGCTTTGGAGTGCAGACTCCCCTTTTGGTTGTCCTAAAGCTGCAGTGGCAGCATCTTAAAGGTAGAAGAAAGACTGTTGCACCCATTGAATTGAATTGATAATGATTTATAGACAATGAAATGTTATATGGTTGAATCAAGGTCATGAAAATGCTTTATTGACAAGCACAAAGTTAACAGTCAATCAGTCCATGTGTCATTGAAGGTCACTCTTATATTTTAAAATGCTTTAGTGACAATGCCAGGTTAACAGTGAGTCATGAGAGCCCTTAATGGATATTGTTCTGAGATGGTACCATCCATAGTGATTTTAATGGTGTTGCATTGGTTTATTCTGACATATTTCTACTTTAATTAAGGTGGTGACACCATGACAAAGCAGGTAGGCCTGCCTTTTTTATAGTGACACCCCCTTGCTTATATTGAGTTTATTACAGGTAGGAGTACTGTGATTAAAGGGTTCAGTCCTGGCAAAGTGTGAGGCTTGCTATGAGGATGTCACATGACCATAGGTATTTCCAGCTGCCTACTTGTCCATATTTGTCAATTGATGTGTAGGTACTGAATAGTGTGTGAATGATAAAGTCTTTTTTTTTTTTTTTTGCCAAAGCACTGGCTTCACCTGATTTATTAGGTGACATTGGCAGCAGACTTGAATACTGGCCCACACCACCTTCCCTGAGTAGGTATTGGACTTCTCTGCTTCACTGCCCTGAGAGAGGCAAGTGCTACATGGGGTACTTGGTTTCAGTAAACTGAAGATTGCAGACTTATTACTTGTGAAGGACTGATAGCCCACTCTCTTACAGATTGTATCACTGATCTTTCACTTTCAGAAGGACATACCATAATCACGAAAACAGTCAATTCTGTTTCCAACATGTCATGTTTTTCAACCCTGAAGAAATGTTGTAAGGTATCAGAAATGGCATGTTGTTTTAAAAGAGACAATTTTCATCTTCGTGGTCTTTCTCGCTTAGTCATCTCTGTACAGTATCTGAATATGCCTAATGTTTAGAAAGAAATATGTAAGGCTTTAGGCAAAGCCCCCATACTAACATCACTCTACCATCCAAAATCATTGTGCAAACGGAATGTACCAATCAATCCTTGGATCAGTATAGTTGTTGTTATTGACGTGCATCTCAAAATAAAAAGGTCACCTAATTACACCAAAAATAGACCTGCCACAGTAATCAAATTTATTGCATGGTGGGGCATCATCCTTTTTTTTTGTAGGAGGTTCAGTACCTATAATTTTGGCTCTAGCTGCCAGAAGCTTTGTTTAACACTTATTTGGTCTTCGCTCAAGAATTAAGGAAAGTTTCCATTAATATAAAACTTGAATGAAAAAGCAGTTTGATTGTTTTCATATTTTTTTACCTGGACAAATCAGCTATAGCAAATTGCTGTTTAGGCATTTTGGAATTTTTGCCATGTTGTGGACCCTGTTAGTTTCCATCCCCGCTTACCAAATGCTTAAAAGATATATGCTGTATTTCAGATACCCCAACTTAAACGCTACGCAGAAGATTCTGTTCATCACTCTGCACCCCATCCTGCACCTATGGTCAACCTTAGTATGAAGTTGAAAACATCTGCGATTTGCATTGATTTTGAGGTTGCTTAAAATACCCTATAGCTTGAAAAAGATTTCTAAACTGTGATCACGCATAGTAACTAGCAGAATCTATTTCAGCCCCTTTGTTGATATGCCAATTTCATCATTCCTTGCAAGATCATCCTTTAGCACCAGGAAGGGATATTCTGTCAGCTTTACAGAATATCATGAGGAAGTCATTTGAGTTATGCCGACACAGCCAAAGGAGGCTGCTGTTTACAATGAGTGCTAAAACAAGGCTTTTTTTCAACCCTGAGTACGCATGGTGTTGATTGATCATATAAAGCTCGACAGGAATTGACCACTGCTTGACTGGTTGGCGAGTTCACTTTTACCTGAAGGAATTCAGCAGCATTACATCTTCTTCCATTCTGGCCACCAAAATAAAAGAAAAACTCCAATAGGAAACTTGTATTTATAGATATGACAAAGGAGAAGGAACTTCCTTTCTTTTCCAAAGTAAGATGGCTTCCATATTTTACATTGCCTCAGATATTACGAAAACAAGATGGAGAATCAGATTTCAACAGGATATTCCTGTCATGTGATAACTCTCAGGGTATATGTGGCTTGTTTTTCAATTTGACCTTGTGCCACAAAGCTTCAGAGTATTTTTGATTGCGTATTCGTTGTCTCCTTTCTTAGATTTTGTCCCTTTCTTTTTCCCTACCTTCTCCTTGATGGAGCCGTGTTTCTCTCTTGTGGTTCCTGGTGCCATTCTGATTCCCGGTGTTCCTCTTCTGTCCTGCTAATTGCTGGATTGTCCTCCTCTTTTGGATTTTTTTTAGATTTCATAGGGGGGTTTCTGCTTTGGCTTTTTCCCCTAATTGGTGACTTTTTTTGGATTACTTGCAGGTCACAAGTAGTTGGAGATATACAGGCACGGGGGCTTCCAGAAGTGGTTATTTTTAGCTTGGGGAACCCCAGAAGCTAATCAAAGGTTGTCCCAACTGTCCATCCCTTGAAAGAATCTTGCACTGTTTCAAAGACTCTAAATACTGAAGGCATATTTATAGAAAGGTGACAGGGTGCAGCGCAGCAAGTCACCCTGCTGCACTACACTGCATCACAGGGAAAGGGCAGGAATGTGCGTGATTTAAAAGAATAGTGCACATTTCTGCCTTTTCCCCTGCGCTGACGCCCTTTTGGCAGCCTAACACCAATGCAGGCAACCGTGGACCATGCAGCAGAATGCAGCACACATAGAAAGAGGAAGTAATGAGGAGGAATAAAGATATTTTGCCACGTTACACCTCCCCTGGGAAGGCATAGCATTTGGCGCTTTCCCAGGTTTACAACTTCCTGCAAATCTGGGTATGCATCAAAATCCATGGGAGCTGCATGGGAACACCCACTCAATGGCCATGCTGCATGGCGTTACTCTAGAATTATGAAGCCATCCAAGGTGCCTTAAGAGTTGCGTCACTCTTGCATTTTACATTGTGCAAGAGCAATGCAAACCAAGGTTGTATATATGGCCCTGAGTACATGCCACCACAACCCATTCATGGTACTCCTCTCAGTGATACATTCAGGTAACACTGATTAAGTGTTGCATGGTACTGGTGGTTAGCAAATTTCACACATGTAATTACACTTCTTGTGCGGTAACAACCTGACAATACCATGCAGTTATGAGTGAAATCCCTCAGAATACAACTAACTGCATACTTGGAATTACTGTAAGGTATTGTGCACAGTTTTCTTTTTTCTGAGGGGTGTAACTGACACATTTATAGTCTGCTTCAAGCTGGTGGTAAATGTGTGTAGTGTCTTCTGTGTGGGGTGTGGTGGAGAGTGGCTGTAGAGTAGAAAAGGGGGGATAGGGAGGATTAGTTCTTGCAGGGGATGCGTTCAGGGACGGCATTAGGGCAGTGTGAGTGGTGCAGCGGCACTGAGTGCTGGCCTAGATTGGGGGCGCTGACCTCAGGGGGTGCTGTGTTTAGCAACAACCTACGAAACTTGCGATGAAAAAGCACCGGACTAAAAAATTCCTTGTGCGTCCAGCCTTCGGGAAACAATTAAAATGTCTAGATACCTCTTGTGATTAATGCTCTTGCTAGGGAAAGAGATGGGAGTTTTTATCTTGGGGCAGCTTTGACTCACCATGAAGTAGCATAGAGGGCTATTATGCCTTCTGCAAAGAACAATACTATATTTTATGTGGATAGCTGAGTGGACTAGTAAAGTCAGCCTTTACAAGCGCTTTAAAACAAATGAAATGTATGTGAAAGGGAGGCTATGGAGAAATGGGGTGCACATTTGTTGGGTGGTAGTGACTGAATTTGAGAAGGTGGTCATGTGGTGGGCGCCAAAAAAGACTGTCCCACAGGGTGCCACCAGTGCTGAAGAGGCCCTGGGTGCATTGAATGCTCTTTCCTTGCCAGAGAAGAAAGTTGGAATGGATCGAGGTGCAGCCAAAAGCTCCTGTAATTTTTCCAGCTGGAGTTACTTGGCGGTAAAATCAGACCCAGTGTTCTTGAACCTGGGATAATCAGGTGAAGGAACAGTGGGCCATTTGGGATCAGACAGAGCGGTATCCTTCCTGGGGATACCACCCGCCTGACTGATAATCAGGCCACAGATGTAGATTTTCCTAGCTAACAGTGGATACTATACTCAAAATGTGGTTATCAATTACGTTTCATGCTTAGGTTGCTTCTGTCCTTGGTCGATCATGTGAAGAATAAAACAAATATTTTTCTGAGTACTTCAAATACACTTTAGTTAAGCCCATTATGAATTGGGTAATCACTTGAACTCTGTCACTGCCTGGTACACAATACTCAAGAATTTCAAGCACAGAGTATTGATTTTTGGTTGATGAATTTGAGATATAATTCTGATGCACCATATTGGTAAAGATTGTGCTGCGAGTAGGTGCGAGGTACTCTTGTATTATACCTGCCTTACTCTTGAGTTCCAAGTGTGTGCAGGAGTACCTGGTTTACTCCTGGAACTAATGAGCAAATAGTAAGTCACA
The DNA here is from genome assembly GCF_031143425.1 of Pleurodeles waltl. NCBI lineage: Eukaryota > Metazoa > Chordata > Amphibia > Caudata > Salamandridae > Pleurodeles > Pleurodeles waltl. Next base: position 528,878,277 of record NC_090447.1, on the reverse strand, counting down.
GTAACATCTTTGTAAATCAGACCCAATGTTATTTAGCAGACTGAAGACAGTGACAGAATTCATAATATTTTCTGTCACATTTCTAAATTCTGTCTGCTCTTTCAAAAGTATTGCATTCTCACTCATCCCCTTCAGAGCGCGACTGGTTGGAAGCTTGCCAAATATGTATATTCCTGCAACCAAAAAACTGAAAGATGTCTGTGTTTAGCTGTGTTGTATTTACAACACTCTTTGTGCACGAGGACACTTATTGTGGTCATCCAGGACTGACAACCCATCCATCTTTGTAGTACTACTTTTGTTATTGCTGCTAAAGTGTTAATACTTACTTCAGGATCCAACTTGATGCCAAGACAACTGTAGACAAATCATAATTCTTCACACATTGTCCACTTTCCATTGAATCTTCCTAAACATGGATGCCATGAATTCCTAACCATAAATGCTTAAAAGGTTCACTTGTATAAACAGCCTACATGAAGATGAGAGACTTGCAATGATATGGGGGGAGGGGCCACATCGGACCAGGTACACCAGCACCTTATCAGGCCATTGTTCAGGGGTTTCTATCAATTTAAATCTAGCTCAAATGGATGAAAATAATACTGCCACCAAATGTATCACAACAATTGCCTTCTTCTACCTTATCACGTAGATAACATTGTTGCATAATTGGGTCCTCCATGCCACATAAACCTAGTATGGCTGACAATGTACTAGTGGTGCACATCTTCGAAAGCCATGAACAAATGAAGGGTGGTACAATGTTCAACAGCTGATGGCGTAGTAAATACCCCAAAAACATCCTGAAAGTCCCTGGAGAGGATCTGTGGTGCAATGTTTCACAAAGCCTTATTGGCAGGTCTACTTTTACACATAGACGCAGTGTAGGACTCTATGTTGCAGGTTCTTCCATAACAGAAGCTTAAAAGCAGACTGCCCCTTTCAACAACAGATCTCTGATAAAAACAACAAGAGAACAGACAGAGTAATGTGTTTGAGCTCATCGAGGTTTTTGTTTCACCAAATTTAACACGGCGTACACATGCTCAAATTATTATCTACATAACTGCAAGCCATGCTCCACTTGTGCATAAGCTTATACAAAAAGAATAAACATTAAAAAGTAGGCTATCCGGCTCAAAACTGCAGGGGGTAGCCTGAGAATATCACTGGCTTTCTGATCAAATTCTTTCCGGTGGTCTCATGTCGGGCATGTTGCTGTCTAGCCATTCATAGACCAGAAGGGATAAGGAATAAAATGTTAGAAAACAAACATGAAATAGTTTCCATTGATGCTTGCTGTGACAATGCTGGTCCAGTCCTGTGACTAAATCCCAGACAGCAGCAGAGAGTGCAACGTGCCACGTAAAGTAGCGTGGATCTGTAATTATAGCAAGCACGTATAATATAACTATTTCAATGATGGAACGCCTAGCTCTAGAAAACCATAAACACTTATGCTACTAAATACCCGAGCTAGTACGACTCAAGAACGGGCATCCTGTTGTAATGACTATTTATTCAGATCATACATCAACAGACATCCTGCCAATGTTATCAGTGTCAAGGTCACCCGAGGAGCCTTAAAATAATGTCACGAAGTTGTGCCGAGGTAGTCATGGGCAAATTAAGTGTTTTTCGTTGTGAGATGCCACTCGATAGCCATCATCAAAATGCACTATAATATTAGGGCACAAGTTCCAAAAACGAATGGGTGTTCTAGTTTGCAGAGGCGATGCACTTTGACATCACATTGATGTCACCCCTCATTGTAACGAGAATGTACATGACGTATCAGCAAAAATAGAAACTTTGAAAAAATGTGTATGTGTTTGTTTACTACGCACACGATATATATAACAGGTAACCTTGTAATTTGGAATGTTATTGCATTAAGAGCTTCTGATGCTATCATGACCCATTAGGCCGAGTGATTTGTAAATGTCACCAGAATCCCGAGAGGGTGATATAGGACCATATTATCTAAATTATGTGTTTATTTTAGAGTAGTTATCCATCTCTCAAACACAGCTGACAATGGTCACTCTTGGAATTCGAATGGTTACGTTTTGTTTACCTTTCACGGATAAATAGTTGATACAACAATGGACAATGATAAGGGCCAGTGGATTCGTGAGATTCTGTGGCAGCTGTGTTTCCTGCATAATAATGGATGTATTGCATTTGCCGCTTAATTTCTCAAAAAAATATTTATAATTACAAAGGGTGAAAATAACACTGCCAGAGAATGTACTTCATAATTGTAAGTTCATGATGCTTAATTTTGATAACCTTGGCACACAATTGGAATAATGCTAGGATCCTTGACAGCAGTAACATTTTGAAGAGTGGGTTAGAAATATGGATGCCTCTGTTTCTGTACAATAAAAGCATGCAAATATGTTGTATGGGTGTATTTTACCAATCCAAAGCTGAAATAGTGTGCCTAAAAGACAAATTGCTTTTGTTATTTTTCAGCTCGGTGTGGATAGCTCTTGTTAATCCTATGCTTAAAGGCTTTGCTGTAAAAATGCCAAAATGGCAAGGCCAGCTGTCAGGGCACTCATGATCAAATGATTGAAAGTTAGTACGGTATAGAAACTTCAGTGTGGACTGGCAATAACACCATAGAGAGTTCATAAACCATTTATTCTTGAAGTACAAGGTTCGCCATAAATATAAAAGATCATCCTTGAATTTAGATATTCATGTAGCAGCCATAGCCTTAATGTTCATGTAGCAACCATAGCCGCTGGGGGTCGCGTAACTAGTTAGCATGGAGGAGTCTCGTTCGTTATCGGAATTAACCAGACAAATCGCTCCACCAACCAAAATGGCATTGTAACTTTTTTAGCGCTGTGTGGATGGCATGGCCTTATCATATGCTTAAAAACTGTTCTAGAAAAACATAACTTTGAGGTGAGCAGATTTAGGATGCTTGTTGTGTTGTAGAGTGTTCCATATAAAGGAAGTACTCTCCGCCTACAACTTGGGAACTAACCAGGGTTCCCTGCTTCCTTTTTTCATAATTTAAGCGGCACTCTAAGCCGGAAAGGCCATTGATTTGAGTATACTATGTGCTCCCTTGTGTCTGGACAAAGCTATGCCTCTCTGATGAGCTCTAATAAGAGGAAAACACTTGTCAGGGGCTTTATTTATTTAGCTTAAAGCTGTAATACTGTGCCTGCAATGGTACAAGGCTTTTATCATTTTCCAGCCTGAGTAGATGGCACTCACTAATTCTATGCTTAATAACCCAGCTAGAAAAGCAGACATTTGAGTAGAGCAGATCTATGGTATTGATGGTGTTGTAAAGTGTTACATATAAAGGAAACGCTCTCCGCCTAAAATTTGGGGAGTGCCCAGGGCTGCTTTTTTTTTGCATATTTTATGTGGCATTCTAAGCCTGAAAGGACATTGCTTTGACTTTTAGTGGGTGCTCCGTTGTGTCTGGACAAAGGTATGCCTCTCTGACAAACTTTAAAAGCAAAACACGTCAGGGGCTAATTTTCTTCAGTCCGCTTTGGCTTCAATGGCATTTTACCAATACAAGGCTATAATACTGGGCCTGGAATGGTAAAAGTCTTTGGCATTTCTCAGCTTGCCCTGGATGGCACTTTCTAATCCTGTGCTTGAAGACTCTGCTGCAAAAATGGCCTAAAGATTTGTCACTTTTCTAGATTGACATGGATGGCACTGTGCTGTTTCTCTGTTTAAAAACTCTGCTAGAAAAACAAATATTTGAGGTGAACAGATTTAGCTTGTCAGTGGTGTTCCACATAAAGCAACTGCTCTCCACCTAAAACGAGGTAACTGACTAGGGTTCTGTGCTTTGTATTTTGCATATTATATATACATGTCAATTCAAAAATAAATCTCAGTAGCAGGATTTATTTTTTAAAGTGAAGCTTTATCTAGTTGAACGGCACCTTGACCTCAGCCGCTTTAACAATGTCTACCACAAAAACTCAATAGATAGATACACCTTTCCTTGGTAATAGAAATGTACCAAAGCAGTGAAGACAGTTGTGTATTCATTAAGGCATAACCACTCCTTTCTGGTCCAACAGATAATATTAGCAAATCGTGCCTTCTTCCCACTGTGGATACATAATTGAGAAATATTTGCCAAGACTGGAGGGAGATAAACTTATCTCATTCCTTAGTCCTCTCTTGCTTCCAGCAGCCAAGCCCTGCAAAATACCATTTAATTGTTAGTTGCTGACACATATGTATGCGCTAATGCCGTGGCAATACATCTCCATGATTAAAACAAGGAAAAGTCACTTAAGTTTCATGATTTTTGGAGTAAGCACACACATATAAACATCAAAGTCAAGGTATGAAAAAGTTCCAGGCCTGTGTAAGCTATATTTTCAAAAATAATTTTGGGAGTGTGCCATATATCCAACAATCATTGGAACAGGTTCACTCTCCATTCCTCCATCAAACAATTTTGCCAATTCTTCATGAGGGAGAGGTGAACAAATGTCTCACGTGCAAGGCATTAATGCATGTGGGCAATTATGGGATCTTTATTAGTATGTTACTCCAGATGCAACGTTTTTTCTAGATATCCATTTCCAGCCCGGTGGCCGCCATTGTGTTGCATGCGGTATTATGACCCCACCCACTGCCATGGTTTTCGTGGCGTTCGTAACGCCACGAAAACCATGGCAGTAGGCCATATGAGTGACAGGGAATTCCCTCCCTGTCACTGATAGGAGCCTCCCCCCACCTATCCAACCATCCCCCCCCCACATCCACGCCCCCTCACACACACACACATACACACACTCATTCACACATACATACACGCATGCATACATCCAATCACACACACATCCACACACACACTTCCAGACCTAAGACACGCATTCACATTTCACAACATACACGCACTCACACGTCCATGCATGCATACACTCACTCAACACTCAAAACACATCCACATGCACGCACACACATACATTGAAACACCCCCACACACACATACAACACCCCCCTCCCCTGTTGGAGACCCAACTTACCTGGATCCAGGATGTCCTCTGGCATGAGAAGGGACGGGGCGCTGCTACAGCCAGCAGCGCCCGCCAGCAGAACACCACCAGGCTGTATCATGTGACATAATGTGGCTGGCAGCAGTCTACTGGCGTTGTGTTGCTGGTGGTAGCAGCTCCACCTTACCGCCATCCGCCAGAATGTCCACAGCCGGATTTCCGCCATTCTCGTGGTGGAAATCTGGCTGTGGTCATAATATGGCGGACTGCTGGTAGCCGTGGCGATGGTCTTTTGGTGGCCTTCGCCACGGTGGTAGGTGGCGTTTACCACCGTTCTTAAAATGAGGGCTTATATGTCACTGATGGTCATAACACTACATGACTTTTGTAGTTTAACATTTAGTGCACAGGCCCTAAGATGTCGGCATTGTCACCTTTTCATTTATTTTTATCTTTTTCCTACTTACTTTCACTACTTTTTATTTCATGATTAGTTTCTATGACAAAACAAACAGGGCAAAAAGAGTGAGGAAATCACACCAAAGATGGTAATTTCCTACAATGTACCATATGACATATCTCATATAGCACATTAAAGACATCATATAAGATATAATATTAGCAAACATAACATAATGTATTTCATGTAACATGTAATGTATATCATTTATTGTATAGTATTTAAAATATCAAATAATGTATAAAACATATAATGTGAATCATATAGCATTGTAAAAATGTATCCGTAAACAAATATAATATATCCCATTAAACATATAGTAAAGAAGACAACATATACATGTAAAGCATATTATAAAATGTATAACTTTTAATGTATTTCATTTAACATATAACTTATTACATACACCGTATAATATACATGTGCATATTGAGAAAATTGTTGCTTAATTTTACTCATGGTTTTAAAACACTGTGCTTTTGGACACTGCTCTTCAGAGCCTTCAGTGTGTGCTCTGACCCATAAAGCATGTAGAAATTTACTAATCCCTGATGGGCATACTTACCTCTTATATAGGGGTATTGTATGTGATGCAGAAACCATATCCTTGACATGGAATGTTAAATGTCGCCTGTAGATTGCACAACACAGGGAACCATGGCTTTGGGACTGCCAGTGCAGCCTGGCTACTGCAGTTTAAACTTGAAGCTCGGCCTGTCAAAATAATCCTTTGACAGGAATAAAGCTCCCTTTCAAAAAATTAATAAGTTACCTCTATGAAGGCCTTGTAGACCACAATTTAGGGTGCATTTAAAAGCAGGACATGCAGAAATGCAATGTTACCATGTCCATACAGTGACAAGGTCTCAAAAGTTACTTTCCCTGTGAAAGGCTCTGACTGTCCTTTAGGCAAATCTAGAGTACAGATTAAACTATTAATTCTGCTATCTCTGCTTCAAGACCAGATAGAAAATAGCTCAACCACTACTTTTAATATTTATTAAAAGCCTAATTCAATGGTGAAGTAGGATTTTTAAAAAATATTTTGTAAAAGTAGCTCTCCGGCAGCTGCCCAGCCACTGCTTGACCTTAATGAGGTGTGAAAATTGCTCCCAGAGGAGGAACAATGGCCTGGGTGTGGGGAGGTGCTTTTCACCCCCTGGTAGGAATATAAATTATGGTAAACCTCTGAACTTCATTAACCTATTAAAGGGCCTACCATTTCACAAGTAAATGAAAGGTGAACCTGGAGAAGCCAACCCTTTATTCTCTGAGCCAGGCTGGCACCAAACCCAGTTGAAGGGGAGCTACCCCTCAGAATTGGTTTTGAGTGACCACAGAGAAGGGACTGCTCTATTTCCCTGGCCACAGCTCTGGATGGGCACACAAGTTCTTCACAATGGAAGAAGGCTTCTCTCATTTTGGATTTTGGGAGTAAGGTGCACTGTGGGACTGGTTGCAATAGGGAAAGCAGGCACTGCTGAAAAAGCGGGTAGGGTTGTCACTGACAACGTGTACCCCATTGGTTAGGGAGGAGTCACCCCCGCCCACTAGCTAGAACCAACTGTAAATGCGGCACCCCATTGCACCCTCATTGGAACACTCTCTTGACCCGTGGAAGAATGAAAGAAGACTGCACCTCCTGTTTGAGACCTGTGAAGAGATCTGAAGGGCTTGAACAGCTCCCACTGATAACCAGGACAAATACTTAGACCCCACGTCATTTGGCTCAACTCCATTGGGGCTACAGAGACACAATCAGCTGCAAGAGCCCTTTTCTCTGAAGTGCCAAGCTGACCAGTAGCAACTGGACCTGGACTGAACCCTACTGATAGCCTTTGGTGGAGTAAGTCTTGACTTTCAAGTGCTGTTCCTAAGGTCTTAGGTCCCTTGGCTGGGTCTAACAAGACTTCTCCCAACAACTCTGAAAAGTTGAGACTTTGAAAGTTTTTGGACTTCCAGACATCCAGAGGACAGGGACCAAGCACCCAAGCCATTCCTCTTAAGATTTGACTTCGTTGGGCTGATGAAACAGGTTTTTCCTGCTTAGAGGTTGTCTGCAGCAGTAACTATCTTTTAGTAGGCCCATGACGAAGAGATCTCTAGCACTCTGGAACTCATTTTCAGGTACAGCCCACAATCTTGTTACCCTGGAGGACTCGGAGATCCAAAAAAGAGGCTAAGTCTGAATCTAGAAATCTTCATCGGGTTAAGGTGCTAAAAGTATGTGGGCAAGAAGAGGACTTCCTTGGGTTTAGAATTTGAATTTTCCAGCTCAGAGGTTTTCTCACCAAAAACAATGACTTTATCATGTCCCTGTTCAACAGCTATCTGACTCCGAGAAGACTTCATTGGATACAGCTGACACCTTGCCCACAGGATTTGGACCTCCATTCACAGACTAGGTCCCAAGGTAAAACCTTCAACCAGCATGAACTTGATTGGTGTATCCAACCCATGCTCCATCACAGTCAGCTTGAAATTGCCCCTGGTGCCTCTCGTACCACAGCAATAGACTATTATTGGCGTTTAGTGCTTTTTGGCACTATTTTTCCTTAGATATTCTAAAATTCCTGCCTACTACTCCACTCATTAAACATTTGTTTCTGACATTTTGTTTATTAAACTTTACTCTACTTTCCTAAATTGGAGTGAATTTTTATTATGTTGGATTTTGTCATTTATTTACTGTTTTGGTACTTCTAAACAATTTAACCATTTCTTTAAGTTAAGATGTTCTGCTTGTGCCATTACTACCAGTGGTTGAGCTCAGGTTTAAAATACTGAAACCTTTGAGTGAATCTAACAGGTTGGTGACTCTCTTACGCGTGGCAACTCCTATCCATCACAATTAATAATTAACTTTCTTACATATAACATATCATAAACAAATTTATGTACATCATAGTGTACATCATATAATACATGTTCCAACATATAACGTATATCATATACTTTGTATAGCATATATTATATCTTAAAACATAATTTAATATAAAATCATATAGCACATAATAGTACAACATATAACATACCTTATATCAAGTATATCATGTAAGATAGAATATACTGTATACTATAACATGTAATATAAAATATAACTAATATCTCATATTATATAATATGTCATGCATATCATATTTTGTATATAGCACCACATATTGTATGAAAGATATACTGGATAGCATAATGGATATCATATAACACAGAGGTCTCCAACCCTGTCAGTAATAAGAGCTACTTTTATTCAATGAAAACCATCCAGAACTACTAGTATTGGTGTTGTAGTAGTGACAGGATCACACAATGACCATACTATGCAACATTACCAGCAGTGATCACCTCAGTACATCAGGAGCATTGCCAGGAATAATGCAGAAAAGGTCAAGTTGGAATGCCTTTAAATGGGTAATACATAACAGCCGTTGCAGCAATTCCTCGGGAGTCAAGGTGATAATATAGTAATACGTATCCCCATCACTGCATGATTTATCAATCAAATATCAGCTTGAAATACATTTTGGAGATTCAACAATTTTTCTCCGAGCATCAGCTTATGAGTTTTGGAAATCCGCACATTTTCGTCTCAAATACACCATTTTCGATTTTGGTATACATATATTTCAACCAAGCAAAAGCTTATAATTTATTAGGCTGGGCTGCACACAGCAGAGTTACTTAGAGCTCACAAGTTACTCATTGGAGAAGCCTGATATAACATATATAAGTTATGTAACACATAACATATACGGTACACTAAATTGTGTTTAACAGAGAATGTGTCATATAACATATATCATAAATATTATGTAATCATGTAACTTGTATCATCGTTTATATCAAATAATGTATATTATATGACATATATCATATAGCATAAAATGTATAGCATATAATGTATGAAATATAAAATATGTCATATATTACATTTCATGTAACATATGTCATATAAGGTTTATAAATCATGTAATGCATATTATATAATGTATATAGCATATAACATGCCATTATATCCTATGGGAATTGTATAATGGTGGATAGGCTATCCATCACATTTGTGATGGAGTAACCCATCCGCCAAACTTTCATTTAGGCTCATAGTATTTGCTCTCGTTTAGCAGGAGATTTGAAAATGCTCCTGCCAGACTGGAGCAAACACATTTCCCTGCCAGCTGTAGTCTGACAGGGAAACTAATGTGTCCCAGGGATGGCCTTCCTGGGACACATTAAGTGATCTGGCCCCTGGGGATAGGGTCCCAGTGCCTATTTAGGGTTCAGAGAGGGGGCATGGGGAGATAGAGTTCCTGGGACCGAAAAGAAATTGGAAGGAAGGGCGTGTGTCCCTCTCCCTTTAAATATGCCTGGGAAATGGGGTTTCCAGGTGCCTACTGACGCCTTCCTCCCCATATGTATTATAACATGGCATGACACGTTCCTGCTTGTCTCCTGTGGGGTCCACTCTGTTTCTCTGACACCCTCAAAGAATCAAAGAAAACTTGTCGCGCCCTTGAGAAAGCCTGGCACAAGGACCGCACCGCTGACAACATGACCGCCCTCAAGAACGCTACCCGCGAACACCACCACCTGATCCGCGCTGCCAAAAGGAACTTTTTCACCGACAGACTGGACAAAAACAGACACAACAGCAGAGAACTCTTCAGCATCGTCAAGGAGTTCTCCAACCCCAGCGCCAACGCCAACGCCGTCACGCCCTCACAGGATCTGTGCGAATCCCTCGCCACTTTCTTCCATCGCAAGATTAGCGACCTCCACGACAGCTTCGGACACCAGACCCAACCATACACCACCGAACTGGCATCCACGGCCATCACCCTCAACAACTGGTCCCACATCAACACAGAAGAAACCAAATCCATCATGAACTCTATCCACTCCGGCGCCCCTTCTGGACCCCTGCCCGCACTTCATCTTTAACAAAGCCGACGACATCATCGCCCCGCACCTCCAGACCGTCATCAACTCTTCTTTTTCTTCTGCTACCTTCCCCGAATGCTGGAAACACGCCGAAGTCAACGCCCTACTAAAGAAACCTATGGCTGACCCGAGCGACCTAAAAAACTTCCGCCCCATCTCTCTTCTGCCTTTCCCAGCCAAAGTAATAGAGAAGACCGTCAACAAACAGCTGACCACCTTCCTGGAAGACAACAACCTGCTCGACCCCTCACAAACCGGATTCCGAACCAACCACAGCACTGAAACCGCCCTCATCTCAGTCACTGACGACATCAGAACCCTGATGGACAGCGGTGAAACAGTCACCCTCATTCTACTCGACCTCTCGGCTGCCTTTGACACCGTCTGTCACCGCACCCTAATCACCCGCCTCCGCTCCACCGGGATCCAAGGCCAGGCCCTTGACTGGATCGGCTCCTTCCTCTCAAACCGTTCCCAAAGAGTTTACCTCCCTCCGTTTCGCTCAGAACCCACCGAGATCATCTGCGGCGTACCCCAAGGCTCATCACTCAGCCCGACACTCTTCAATGTCTACATGAGCCCCCTCGCCAACATCGTACGCAAGCACGACATCATCATCACCTCCTACGCCGACAACACCCAACTTATACTCTCCCTCACCAAGGACCCCGCCAGCGCAAAGACCAACCTACAAGAGGCTATGAAGGACGTCGCAGATTGGATGAGGCTCAGCCGCCTAAAGCTAAACTCTGAAAAAATGGAAGTCCTCATCCTCGGCAACACCCCGTCCGCCTGGGACGACCCCTGGTGGCCCACGGCCCTCGGCACCGCACCGACCCCCACAGACCACGCCCGCAACCTCGGCTTCATCTTGGACCCTCTTCTCACCATGAACAAGCAAGTCAACGCCGTGTCCTCCGCCTGCTTCCTCACCCTCCGCATGCTCCGCAAGATCTTCCGCTGGATCCCCGCCGACACCAGAAAAACCGTGACCCACGCCCTCGTCACGAGCCGCCTGGACTACGGCAACACCCTCTACGCCGGGACCACAGCCAAACTCCAAAATCGCCTGCAACGCATTCAAAACGCCTCGGCCCGCCTCATCCTCGACATACCCCGCAGCAGCCACATCTCCGTACACCTGAGACACCTGCACTGGCTCCCTGTCAGCAAAAGGATCACCTTCCGACTTCTCACCCACGCACACAAAGCCCTCTACGACAAGGGACCGGAATACCTCAACAGACGCCTCAGCTTCTACGTCCCCACCCGCCTCCTCCGCTCCTCTGGCCTCGCACTCGCTGCTGTCCCTCGCATCCGCCGCTCCACGGCGGGTGGGAGATCTTTCTCCTTCCTGGCGGCCAAGACCTGGAACTCCCTCCCCACCAGCCTCAGGAAAACCCAGGACCACTCCGCGTTCCGGAGACTCCTAAAGACCTGGCTGTTCGAACAGCGATAACCCCCCCCTTTTTCCCCTAGCGCCTTGAGACCCGCACAGGTGAGTAGCGCGCTTTATAAATGTTAATGATTTGATTTGATTTGATTTGGGGTCAAGGCACAATTTGCAGATTTAAAAAATTGGCTCCCCTGGGGAAGTGGGGGGTCGCTCTGGTTAAACCACCTTCCTGGACCAAATATAATGCTTCTTTAAAGTTGGTACATATATTGTGTTGATCCGTAATCACATAGAAAGGCTTGCAGTCTGGGAATTGCTCAAAGGTTAATTCAATGACAATGCATTTCAACCTTGCGTTCTTCATCACAGGCCAAAACATTAATGTGCACAATTACAACAATCTTGTGCACAGTCACCTTTAAAAACAATCCTTAAACAATTGACATAGTAAACATACTCCTCATGTCTACATGCATGAAAATAAGAAATAACTCTTACATAACAGGTTAAAAAATAGACTCCTGTTTACATTTGTCATGGGTAGTGGATAGATTCATCATTAATATTTTATGCATATGAATCAAATCTTTTGTGCTGATTATATAGGACAACATAATAATTCATCATTAATAACATGGGATAGTGGCCATGTGGCCTTTTTTAATTAGCTCATGAATTGCCCACAATTCCAGAGAAAGAAAACTCATAATTTAACATATAACATAATATCATTACTGGCCCTGTGGCTTTAAAAATCAAAATCTCCCTGAAATCTGCCGATGTTACTCAACAAAAAAATAGAAAAATACTGAAAAGTACTCTTGCATAATCCTTAGTGCATGTGCAAAACATGCAAATGTGAGTCCCTATCAAACACAATCCTAACCAACCTATAAACAAACTTCCATGCACAATAAAAAATTAACGTTACTGGAAATGCATCGCAACTCCTTTCCTCTAAAGAATAGAATAAACATATGCAGTGCATGTTAAATGCTCATCGTATCTTGAGAGGCACAAAGAAAAGACAATGACTAGGAAAAATATTTTAAAAACATTCTATAATCAGCAATAAGGAACAGTATCACAAGCACCACACAATCAATGTGTGCCTCGTCCACATTAAAACCTCCAGGAGATTTGCTTTTGAGGAGAATGATGTATTCCGATTCTAAAAGTCTTAGCTTTTTTTCTCTGTCTTCACCTCTAGAAGTCAGGACAATCCTGTTAATTCCAAAAAAGGGTTTAAGTGTCAGGGTTTTGCTCATGTTCTTGACACCAGTGTCAAGCTGTACGGTAATTAGGGTCAGTATTTTTTATGGCCCTTAAATGTTCGAGAATTCTTTTCTTCACTGGGAAGATTGTGCTGCCAACATAATGGCGGCCACTTGGGCAGGTCAAAACAATGCAATTATTGTTATTGCCAGTAACAAATTTATTTATATTAGCAGTTGTTTCCTGTTAGTAACCAATATGCTGTCCGGTTCTTACTCCCCTTGCATCTCCCACACTTGTAAAATCCTGCTGTCCCTGTAACCATCCTTCCATTTTCTGTTTAACCATGTAACCATGTACTAGAATGTCCCTCGCTGATATAGATTTTCAGGTCACCAGCAGGTGGAGTGTCATTTGGTCACTTATGACCAGATCTTACTTTACCAGATGCCAGTACTTATTAGGCATCTATTTAATGACAGATGATTCACTGTTAAATGTGGTGATTAGTCTCACTTTGTTAAGTCAACTAATGTCTCTTCATTTCTTTATTAGGTGGCTATCCCTTGTAAGTTAACTGTCTTTTTCAAGTATCTTGGAAGTTTAACCCCTAATCTTTGAACCTGTTGATCATTCTTTTTTCTTCCTCTTTGAATGTTTCTGGTGTGCTGCAATTGCATTTTACCCTCAGTATCTCCCTGAATGGAATACTCCATTTGAGTTCCTTAGGGGGGTTACTATGAGCATGTAGGACACTGTTGCCAGCCGTACTCTCACAAAAAGGCTGGATTGCATAGACCCATCCATGACCTTGAGTTACTCATTCACAAAGTCCACCTCAGTGTTATTAATGTTGTAGGTAAACCTCAAGTTGAGATTATTCTCAGAGATTTGCATCAAGGATTCCTCTAACTTGTGTTTTGGTCCAACCCAGATGATAAAGAGGTCATCTATGTAATGTGTCCCTAAAGCTATATGTCTGGTCCACTCCTCATTTTTCTCTGTCATGTTGCTCCTCCCACCATACCATGAAGATTAAAAAACAACTGCCAATTGCTGTCCCAACTAGTTGTCTGTACCACACGTCATTAAAAATGAAAAAAATATTCCCCAGGCAAAAACGTAACATTTCAAATAAAATTCTAGAATGCTCATACATGAAAATGGGTTTATCTCTGAAAAAATGCTTTAAAGCTTGAATTCATCAAGCCATGGTCGATGCAAGTGTACAAAAAAAGCCACATCTACGGTAATCAGGATGTAAATCTATTGCCAAGGTATTTCCCCTATTTTTGTAATAAAGTCAGTGCTGTCTCTGCAGTAGTATTGCAAATTTAAAACATAAGGTAAATAGAAAAATCTAAGTATATGAAAGTGTGCTCCAACAGACTATTGTTGGAAGAGATAATAGGTTTCCCCGGAGGATTCACCCTGTCTTTGTGCACCTTGGGCAGCATAAAAAATCCCATCAATTTGTAAGACCTTTCCCCTCCCTATCATACAATATGGTGCGGTATCTAGCAATGGTCTGTTTGCCTGTGTCAAAGGGTAGTCACTTAATAACTGCCTGCTTGTCTATGGCCTTCCTAAAAGTACTTGTTAACATCCCAGAGAACTACATTGCCATCCTTTCCTGAGGGTTTAATAATAATGGGTAGGTCGTTTTCTTAGCCTGCCCAGGGCTAATTCCTAGCCCTTTGTAAGATTTTGGGCATAACTGTTCTTGGTGCTATGCCATATTGCCATTAAATCCCTGGTTGCCATCTTGTGGAAGTTGTAAGTGCTATCATGTTGCGTTACAGGATTGCATTTTGATTTGAGGTTAAAATGATTGGTACTGAATCTATCTGTCTCATTGTCCAGAAGTCATGGGAGTCCCTCTCTGAAGTCCAATTAAACGAACAACCCTCCATTGCCATTAAAGCGGCTAAAACCTCAATGTTACCTAAGCACAAATCATCAAAGGTATGATCCCGAGCTAGAATATTAGGGGGATACCAAGAACATTGCATTTGTTCTTTTGTTTTAAGTATACTTTCATCAACTTCAGTTTTATGAACAAATAACAGGTCAGTACACATTTGACAGTAGTCCAAATTGGCAGTGGGGCAGAATGATAGTCCTAGTTTAAAAAGAGATTCTTTATCCTTACTCAGTTCATGTGAGGACAAGTTAATAACAGTCACATTCTCAACTATTACTTCCTCTTGGTTTGCTGTGTTGTCTTCCCATGTGGCACAGGGTACTTTGTTTCTCCCCGCCTCTTTGGGTTTCTGCCTCTTGTGCTGCTTCCTTCTTTTCCTTCTGGTGGTTTTTTGTGTGGTCCCTTGTTGACCTGTAAAGAACGGTACTCATCCAAAGAGGTGAAGAATAAGGCATCCTTATTGGCAGGGCCTGGTAGTTCTTCCATATCTGAGTAAACATCAGAGCCAGACTCCAATGTAGCCAGTTCTTCTTTTCTCAAAGCCCCAAGTTGTTTGTATTGCCTTGTGGCTCCATCATATTTTCTCTCAAAAAGTAAAATGCGACCAGTCACATAATCTTGTTTGTCAAATAAGAATGTACATCACTATTTAAGTTTGATTTCCTCCTCATAGTTGGTTAGCCTCTGTTCCATTTGTGTTGGAAATGCTTGTACTTCATCTTGTGCTTGATGTTCGTCAATCATTTGATCTCTTCACATGTTTGTTCCAATTCCATACTAGCATATTTAGATAGGAGGCTCATCTTATTCTTGCAAGCTGATGCCATCAATTCCAACCATTCCTCTAGGAGTTAAGGATGTGTGTACTGACAGGTAGGAGCAATGAGAATGCGTGATCATCGTGGCACCCTGCCCACTCCTATGTAATTGTTCGGGGAAGTTACCTCCCCCATTTCTTGGCCTCATTCTTGAGTAGCTTTTCATATTGGAACAGGTATTGTTTCACTGTTTTGTTGGTTTCTTTCAATCCATCACTAGTCAAATACATGCCCTCCATCAGACCATCGTCATTTTCATTAAAGAAGCACTGCATCAGTTCTATTCTGCAGCGACTCACTCATCTTGTGTGCCAACGATGATTTACCAAATCAAGCAAAGTTTAAAGAAACAAAGGCCCATATTTAAACTTTTTTAGCACTGCATTTGTGCCGCTTTTTGACGCAAAAACGGCGTAAACTTACAAAATACAATTGTATTTTGCAAGTTTGCACCGCTTTTGTGTCAAAAAATGACGCAAATGCAGCGCTAAAAAAGTATAAATATGGGGCAAAGTGTCCCTTGCTGCTAGCCAATTTGTATGATGGCCAGAACCACTGCCACTACAGCCTGGGTCAAAAGGACAGCTGTCTGGGGGGCACGGGGTTAGCCAATTTCCATGCACTTTGCAGCCCACAAGAAAAACAACACTCTACCAGCCACTCACAGGATGATTACCCCTGTTTCAAGTGACAGTGGAAACCAGGTTCAAACAATGACAAAACCGGGTCCTGCAATTACAGTCATACCACCTGCTGAGGGTCGGTGCGAGCAGCGGAAGCAACTCTCGCTTTCAAATCTCCCAGAAAAATTGTGTTGATCTGTAATGGCACAGAAAGGCTTGTACTCCTGGACTTATTTCAAAGGTTTATTCAATGGCAACATGTTTTGACCTTGCATTCTTCATCAAGGCCCACAATATACATGTGCACAATCACCTTTAAAAACAATTCTTAAACCATTGATAAAGAAAATATATCACCTGTGTCTACATGCATGAAAATAAGAAAGAACCCTTACAGAACAGGTTAAAAAACAGACTCCTGTTTACATTTGTCATTGGGAGTGTATTAATACATCATTAATCCCAACATAATATTTTATGGATATGAATTAAATTTTTAGTGCTGATTTTATAGGACAACATAATAAGTCATCATTAACCACACCAGATAAATGACACCAGACAAAGGACATCAGATGTGGCCTTTTTCAATGAATTCATGAATTGCCCACAATTCCAGATAAAGCACACTCATAAAGAGAGAGATAGAAATATAGATATTTTTAGTATCAATTATGTCATTTGAGATGTCATCAGTGATGTCATTTAACATATCATGAGTGATGTAATATCTGAGATCATAAGCAGTACATGAGGGAGGCACAAGTCTTAATTAGTTCACTGAAGTCTAACTATTACATTTCTTGGTTTTTAACCGAAAGTGCTGGTTTCATCTCAACGCCTAAGTATAAAGGTACTTTAACCTTTGTTTTCATCAGTCAATTACTATGAGTTTTTGTACATATGTTAAATTCTTATTACATAAACTAACTATAACATCAATTTGACCTTTTTTCCAGTGATTTTGTTTTTAATTATATCCCTGGCTGTGCGCTGTGGGGTTGGCCACAGGGCCTGCCATGGAGGCATGTTGTGATTTTGATCATTTTTTGTTTGTTTCTGCACGGTTGTCAAATTTGTATCTTCTGCATGGCAGAATTTATGGCACCCTTTGCAAATCAGAACTGGTGAATTTCAGTTTGATGAATCTGAGCCAGAACCATGACACGTGCCTTAACTGTGCTTGTTTCATTGAATTTTGTTGCTTTTTTATGATAGTACAATGTTGGAGTTGTCCACAGGGCCTGACCTGTAGCTAGGAACTGTACCTAACTACCCATGTCTGCTCCACCCACAAATGCGCACTGTGCACTGTGCTCATCCGCCCAGCTCCACCCAATCCACACTGTGTATGTCATTCAGACATGCACAGCAGGAGTTGGCGACGGGGAATGGTTACGGTGGCCTAATATCACTCCTTAACTACATAACAAACAACACTCAATAATTAATTGGCCAGGCACCACTTGTACTTGTAAAAAGGAAAATATCTTTAATGCACACACACTACATAAAATAACAGGCTGATTAACTAAAATGTAGAGGGTGACAGTTGTAAAGACCAATGGTGATTGACTGTAGCCATTGGTAGTCCTACAATGACCTATCTAGAACCCCACAATACTTCCACAAACATGTTGAAATCTATATAACAGAGTGCAAGTATGAAATTCAAGCCTACTGACCTGCAGGACGTGATCACAATCATAAAAGTAAAAACATATTATTAACATGTTGGCAAATGGATTATTGGTAGGGGCATGTAAGTACCTACAGTTAGTATTGGAGCACTAATCTTCCATTAGGTCCAGTTAGGTCTCAATAAATTAAACCCAGCTCAACCCTTGGTAGCTTGGCAACGAGCGACAAGGCTTAAATTAGGAGATATATGTGTAAAGCATTTAAAAATCACAAAACTGTAAATAAGTAAAACACAAAACACAATAAAAATCCAATACCAGTTTATAAAAATAGATTATAGTTTTATCTTTAAAATGACACCAAAACGGTTAAAATCGGATTAGGTGAACCGGAGATATGAATTTTTAAAGAATTCATGCTTTCTAGGACACAGCAACTAGCGCTCAAAGGGTTTTAAAAAAAAGACCACACTGGAAAGGAACAAGGTCCAGAGTTCAGGCCACCTACGAGGTAACACTGTCACACTTACTTTCAGAAGTGTTTCTTGATTCAGGAAAGTGGTCCACAGCACCAGCCAAGGGTTCAGAGGCTCTGGTTTGCCTCTTGGGGTCTGGGACTACAACTCCCACAATGCACCTCTTCAACTTATGGAGTTGCTCCAAAGGCTCCAGACTTCTGGATCTTCTTCCAGTGGTCCTTTTTGGGTCCTTGAAGTGTCCACAACTTGATCCAGGTTCCAGAAGCTCTGAGTTGCTCCTTGGAAGTTGGGACTACAATTCCGAGAATGCACCTGGTCAGAATCCTCAAATTTCCACTGGACGCTGGTCATGCGCTCTGCTTGCAGGACTTGATGCAGGGGACTCTGGGCAGCTCATTTGAACCTGTAACAAAGAGTCCCTTCTTGAAGCAGTAGAAGACAGGCAAAGTCTTTTTAGTGGTGAAACCCAAGTGTGCAGCTGGTGCAGTCCTTCAGAGTGCAGTGTCCAGGTGCAGGTCAGGGGTCCAGCAGGGCAGTCTTTCTTCTTCTGACGTTCAATCTTGTTGGGATCTGGTAGGGAACTGAGGTGTGGGTGCAGCTATGCCATATTTATCCTTGCTCCTGGGTGAAAAACAGGGGGGTCCTAGTTTTCCAACCAGGTGCAGGGTCCTTCCTCCTGTGATTACACTTCCTGGGAAGTGTTGCAAAAATCAATCCCAGGGAGCAATATTCCTAAAAAATCCTAAAAAAAATCCTAAAAAATGTGAGGGAGGTGCTGAGTTGCACCAAATGTCCTTCCCTGCCTTTGAAGACCGTTTTGACAGCCCTTCCTGCTTCTCCATCTGTTGGGGGAAGTTATCCTCCCCCAGGCATATCTCTTTGTGTTCAGCCCAGGCTACTTCACACATCATCAAAGCAGCCTGGCCAGGCTGCCAGAGGCTGGCCAATCAGAGCAGAGCACTACAGGGCTGAAGTTGGCAACATTTTAGGTAGAGTTTAAAACTCTTTACCCGAACAAGTTATATTAAATCCAACAATTGTAAGCTGTGGGAGTTATTACAACAATTACTTTGACGCCAAACTTGAGGTATCTGACACTTAAGGGGAGTTTATAAATTAAACTAAAGTCTCCCCATTCTAGCCTATGGAGGCTATTCACTGCAAAAAATGGAAAATGGGGGCAAAAAGTTAGGGGGCTTCTACAATCAGCCCTATTTTCTCACATAACATTACTCAAATATGTCAAAATGTCAGAATTTTCTTAAAGCAATATCGACCAAAAGCTATAAACCATTATATGTTTAGCAGTATCAATAACATCATTTCATTTTCAAATACCCTATGCATGAGTCATTTTTTGTATACCTTTACAGGTGCATCTAAACAGCCATAGACCCTATATATTTATAGGTGCTTCTAAACAGCAGTAGACCCCACAACAAGGGTCCTTACGAAATAGAGCAATAATACTAAAAACAAGAAGTTCCAGAAATAATTAGTGCAGAGACAATTGGTTCTGGCCATCTAATCTGTCCAGATTTTTTGCTTTTTGATAACCTGTTTTTTGCCCTTTTACTGTGGGGGAGCCTCATAACCTGTGACTCACCCACAGTAAACTCATGGGGTATGAGCTGGTCATGTTTACCACCAGTGTCCTCAAGGGTAAGGGCCACTGGGATGGTTACATGTGAACATGTGTACACAAGCATGTGAGCGTGTTTGAGGACTGCGTGTGGAGACTCCTGTCAAGAGCAGCCTGCAATGAGGCACAGGTAGCCTGCCCCAGAAGGAAGTCTGCAGGACTGGATATTGGCTTGGGTAGACCTCATAATGTTAGTGTAAACTCATAGGGAAAGTCAGTGTGGTTTACTGTCTTGTCTGCAGTGACACTTCATCATACATCTACGGGGAGTGCAACTTTAGAGTGAAACTTCACATCCCTTTGACCTACAGAGACCAGAGGCATGTTGATTTGGGGCGTAACCTGTGTAGGAAATCAATTCTGGAAGTTCTAAAAAGATATATGTACAGCTTACGGGTCATTGAGGAATGTCATATTTCTCTGGTTCAGCTCAGGATCACAGCCCAGGTCTTCTGTCAACCTGCTGTGCTAAGTTAATTACATTTCTCTACAGCGACATGAACAAAGGCCTTCCCACACAAAGGGAGCAAATAACAGCCCTTCGCTCAGCTCCTGAAGAGGAATGGGGTGGGGTGGAGCCTTCTTCATCAATCAACCAGCTGTCACACTGTACCAGGGATGGGTATGCCCAAGCCCACTAAACAAGGGAGGGAGCCCAGACCTCTGGAGGCAACACAGGAGGGGCTCCCTTTGAAGATTCAGTGATAAAGGCCCTGATAGTGATGTCAGCCATAGGCAAAGCAGAGGCCCCTAGAGCAGATGTGGCATATGACTCCTGGGTGAGGCCAATTTGAAATGTCCCTTCAGGCAATGCAGGAAGGTTGGGACAGGGGCGAAAAAGTTATGTGGCACCCCCGGATAGGCCAGAAGTGCCTCACTTCTGGAACCTACCGCCCCCACTTAAAAGGTCTTGCACAACAGGGAAAGCTCTCTTGGCTGTGATTTTCTGCTAAACACTGGAACTGGAGGAAGCAACAATTGCCAACCGGAAGGAAGAACCCTCTGAGGCCATCTGGACTATGGACTCTAACTTCAGTTGACCCCAGGGCCAATGGGGCTCTCCCTAGGACCAAGGAAGCTGGTCCTCCTACAACCCCTGAGGACTAGTTGGAGAAAAGACTGGGGTTCTGCGCCAAGGAGGAGAGAGACCCAAAAGAAACCAAGAAGAAAGGCTGGTGCAGGAAGCCAGTGAAACCAGCTACCTGCAAAATGTGCCACCTTTGAGGCCAGGTGGCTTTAGTAAAGTTATCCAGGTGGCTAGGGAATGCCACCTGGAGCAAAATGAACCCAAAAACATGCAAAACTGTCTAACGGGGCCTCAGATAGCAGTAGAAGGGTGGTGACCTTTGACTCCCAGCGAGGACTTGAGCTTGTGAAGCTCTGCTGCCTGACCATTTGTAACTCTCAGGGAGGGCCTCGCCCCGGGGGCCGCTGCAAAGATTAGTCTCAAGTTCTGTGCTGGAAGAGGGCATGCATGGGGCCCCCTCCCCAGTGTTTCGTGGGCCTGGGTACCCCATCCCCCAGACCAGTTTCTCGATTGGGGTCCGGGACCCACCTCCAGGCCCCAATGGCAGGGAGGTACATTTTGTGTGTTAGAAATTGGGTTGTCATTTGATTGGGGTGTAAACCCTGGTTAAGCAGCAAAACAATCCTAGCCAGGGTAAAGCACAAGCAAACCCTAAATTAACCTGTGCTCACCCTATGGTAGCTTGGTACAAAGCAGTCACACTTAACTTGAAGACAATGTATAAAGTATTTGTGCAACGCTTCAAACAGTAAAACAGTGAAAACACCACACACAAAAATTCCACACCAGGTTAGAAAAATGTATCTGAATTTAATAAAAAAAGCACAAGACCATAATGACAAAAAGTTAATCAGCAGAACTGGAGTTATGAATGTTTAAAGAATAATCTACAATATAGCATCTAAAAGTATTAAGGACTAACCGCAGCTATCTGGTCTCAATGGATGACAGGACAGAGATACAGACCCAGATTAGTCCCACTGAATTTTTATCTTCTCAAGAATTGCATCAAGAGTCCTGTTCGCAGAGAAGAAGTTCGCTGGGAGCAAGGACAGCGTTGCTGGTGATGGTCGGCAGGGCGCAAGGAGCAGGTCAGGAGTTGCGGACAGAGAGGCTTGAGCCTCATGGTGGCAATCCACATGAGCGGACAATGCTTGATTTGTGAAGAAAGAAACATGCAGCTGCCCACGCTGGATTTTGAGGTGGGCAACGATATTCCTGGCCTAACTGGCCCGTTTGCGTTCGCAAAGAGCGCAAAAGCTTGATTTTATATAAAGAGCAAAAAGACCACCTCAAAGGGCCCAGGACCGCAGAGGTGCCTCTTGGGGGTCAAGAGCTAATTGAAGACAGATCCAAGAGCTGTGGGGAGCCTGTTATGTCCCTGAAGCTCAGATCAGGAGCCCAGCAGACTGGCCTTTTCAGTCACTTCATGGTCCTGGGTTCAAGATGGGTTCCAGGTCCAGTTCTTCCTCTCCATGCAAGATGGCGGCAGGTCAGCACAATAAGACAGCAGCTCTTTCGGAGTCGCAGTCCAGCAGGGTGGCAGTGCTTTCAGCAGCACAGCATCTATCTTCCTGGCAGAGTATCCACAGGTCCAGGCCACAGGTAGGGAAGTATACTAAAGTGGTGGTCTCTGATGTCCAGTTCTTATATCCAGTAGTGCCTTTGAAGTGGGAGGAGCTTCCTAGACAGTTCTTTGAAGTGCACAGAGGCCCAGACTCACTACAGGAGGGTATGCAGCCCTTAATGTGGGGACAGAACAGAGCCTAATCAGGTGTAAGTGAGGCTGGGTCCAGCTCCTCCCTCCCAACCAGCCAGGATGGCGCATCAAGTCACACCTAAGCCCCCATTCTGTGTGGCTGTCTAGGGGTAATGCACAAAGCCCAGCTGTCACCCGCCCCAGACATTTGATCAGAGACAGCAAGCAAGCAGCAAATGGCTAGAGTAAGAAAATGCCAACTTTCTAAAAGTGGCATTTTCAGAAGTGCAATTTAAAATCCAACTTCACCATAAGTTTGGATTTTAAAATGTGATTCCAGTGACACCAAACTTGAAAAGTCTATCCCTTCACGATTGGGAATTACACACAAAATGTAATAAGGTAGTGCCAATGTTATCGAATGGGAGAGATAGGCCTTGCAGTAATTAACTTAAAACTTAAAAGTACATGTCCTACTTTTTAAATACATTGCATCCTGCTCTCTGGGTTGTCCATCGCCTAACGTAACGGTGACATATATATAAAAAGGCCTGGCAAAGGTTTGGGCCTGGCAAAAGGGTTGCTTTGCCAGGTTGACATGGCAATGTAAAACTGCACACAAGCTCTGCAGTGGCAGGCCTGAGACATGCTTAAGCAGGCTACTTCAGTGGGCTGCACAGTCAGTGCTGCAGGCCCACAGGTAGCATTAAAATTACAAGCCCTGGGCACATGTAGTGCACTTTACTAGGGACTTATAAGTAAATTAAATATTCCAATTGGATACACCAACACCACCATGTTTAGAGCAGAGAGCACAAACACTGGTTAGCAGTTGTAAAGTGCACAGAGTCCTAACGCCAACAAAACCAAATCCAGTAAAAATAGGAGGAGGAAGACAAAATGTCCAGTGATTACCCTGCAGGAAGGCTATTTTCCATTTTTGTGCAATGCCTTTTAGGGGCCAAGTTGATGTTTAAAGGTTTTGTGCCCAAAATGTGATATCCTGCAGGAGCTATTTTGTTTAAGGCGTTTTCAATTTTGCAAGTATAGAACAAGCACACAGACCCATGAGAAATGCACATTTAATTTTGTTATAAATGCTTTATTGAAATGATGTTGACATCAACTTGTGATCAAAGTATATATGCTTTATTATCAGTAATAAGTGCTTTCAGCTATGGTTATATTTGATCATCGCATTTACTCCTAAAGTGAGGATTTTTGACATGTGGTTTGTTGCTCTAGGACCTTTGACCGAGTCAGTGTACATACCTTATGTAGTGGTATAACCCCTTTAGAGGTCAGATGTGATTACACAATGTTGTTAAAGGGTATTTACATCCACCTTATTTGCAAATTACTGCATAGTATTGAGTAGTGTGTGTGTAATAAATGCACTTTTAATTTTCTAAAGCAAAATCACAGACTGGACAATCATTTATTGAGTGTGATTGTTGTGCACCAGTGAGTAAAGATTACTAGTCCACACCACTTCCCTTGAGTAGGCATTAGACTGCTCTGCCACCATGAGAGAGTCAAGCGCTACAATGGGGTGTTTGGTTCCCATTGGAGGGCAAATGTGGATCCATTACTTGTGCAAGCAACACAACTAATGACCTGATTCCTTACACTTAAAGTAACGACTAAATACTTTCCCAGGGTCATTCATACAAAACATGCCCTAGGATATATAGGGTCCCTTGGCGCTACAATCAATTTAGCATTATGTTTTTTAAAATATTTGTTTTAATTGGGTGCACAGCCTCAATTGGGCACCTGAGATTGTCAGACAGACACCAAGGAGATTATAGTAAAATGAGCACACTCATTTCTTCTGGCAGGTTGCTTTGCCTAAAGTAAAAGGAATACGACAGCTATCGCTCTTCTCCCCTAGGAGGAGGCAGTCTCTAGTGACGGTAAAATAAAAGTAGCACAGCAATGCTCACTATAATCCCTTGGATAGTGGCT
This sequence comes from Pleurodeles waltl, assembly GCF_031143425.1. Classification (NCBI taxonomy): domain Eukaryota; kingdom Metazoa; phylum Chordata; class Amphibia; order Caudata; family Salamandridae; genus Pleurodeles; species Pleurodeles waltl. Next base: position 528,853,448 of record NC_090447.1, on the reverse strand, counting down.
GTCCCTGTGAAGATTAAAATAAAAGGAGCTCCTCTATTTGTAGGAGTTCATTTTTTCCTTTTTCTTTCAAGACTAGGAGACTATAGTGTAAAGGCTGCCACAACACATTCTTCATGTTGTGGCCAGCCAATCAGTATCCACCAATCCACTTGAAATGGGCAAATCAGAGAATATCTGGACACCAACTGTCCAGCTATCTCTAACTTTTTCTGAGGATCAATCCCCTTTATGCCCAATCTGAGCACCTGTTTGAAAGCTAATCTCTTGAAAACAGTTGAACGGATTCAAACAAAATCACCAAAATTTGGTGTAGGTCAGTGCAGCCATTTTTTCTGCATCGGAGAGCAAATTTTCTATTGGAATTAGTATGGGAAATCACACTTTAGAGACCTCCCTTCTTCTTGACCGCTGCTTGATGGACCAGTGAGAAATCTTTCATGAAGTGGAAACTTGGTAGTTATATATATATATATATATATATATATATATATTTTTTTTTTTAACAAGAAAGTTCGCTGCACTCCATGAAGTCCCAGATAACATGATTATATTTCAATTTAGAACAATGCAACAACCACCGACGTGTTTCAACTCACTGGGAGTCTTGTTCACGGTGAGTGAGTCCTTTTTTTTTCACTTTATAAAGCAACTATCCATCCTGCCAATTATGGTGCATTCTGGATGTTGAAGTCAAACCAATATAAATTCATAATGAAAACAACAATCCTGGTAAAATAAATCTGTTAATGGACGTGATATGCATCTTACTGAACTCTGCAGAATCTTTTTTAAACAACTTTTTTTGGGGCAATCACATGTTTTGATTTCAATATATACACTTTCATTGTTATTTATCAAATACATTTTTTTATCACATATTAACTTGATCCTGAGGAAGGAGCATAGGTGAAATGAAATGTAAATACAATAACAATCCATGGCTAATTTGATGGCTAAAATGTAAATCATACTTATGTTTATATGTTTAACTGTTATTATTCAATATTGAGTTCCCTTTAAGCTTAGTGCTAAGACGTTTAGCAACTTGATTGTTGTTGTTCACCTATTAAAGTTTGCTTCAAGCCTTTTATAAACTTAAGCAATTATCAAAATGTGTGCTAAGTGCCTCAACCATATCCCTATGATTACAGCCAATGATATTCTCTTGTTGGGGTTATAAAACCTAATTCCCTTACCACTTGACATATATTTAAAGTATTATTCACCCTCAAAATATAGCATTTTGTCATCAATTATAACTCAAAAGTGAACAAAAATTATTTGTCCATGTTCAGTCCATGCAGTATTTTTGTACATAACTAGATAATGTATCTACTTTCCAGTTGCTGTAATTTTAAGGTCCTATCAACCCCAATGTCACTTTTATTGATTTGTGCTAGACCAAATTATCTAATTCCTCTCCAATCCTCTGTATGTTGTTTTGTAAAGTGTTTGGCAACTGCATAACTTTGATCCTGATTGGCTATGGCTCTGGTATGTTCAATAATTATTTTCTTTATTGGGCAGAGGGTACTGCCTATATATCTTAGGCCACATTCACATTCAATCAAATATACCACATATTGGCTGTTAAAGGGATTCTTTGAGTAATGTGTATCTGCGTTCCTTTGTAGTCTGTAAACGTCTTTAGGTTTTCGCAATTTGACACACTTTGCACTTGTTACACTATTCACCCATTTTTTCACTGTTGGTGCCAAGTAATGACTCTTTACAAGAATTTCCCTTAATAAACGTGATCTTCTATAGGTTACTTGTGGTCTGGGACCCACCTTGTGTGCAATGTCTCAATCAATTTTTAATATTTTCCATTGTTTTCTGAATTTTCTTTCAATATCTTTACTTTCCTTGCTATAAGTGAGAATTAAGCGAGGACACATTCTCATCGGTCTCCATGATGTTCAATGTTTTATCTACCAACGTTTGTTGTCAAGTTATCATTTTCGCTCTTTTGGAAACAAATTCAATATTTGCTCGTGGATAACCTCTATGGAAAAAACGTTTTTTGACATTTGCAAATTGAGTTTCCATTTCTTTTCATCCCAACTTGGTCCCTTGTATGTTTTTTGTAGGACAGAGGACTGAGTCCCGAGTCCTAAAATGGCTATCACATCTTTGTTGATGGGGCAGCAGCCAATCAGATCTTATCTCTAAGCTCTGCGGGTCCTCTGCAGCATGAAATACCTATTTTGTTAACCATAATTTCTTGAAAACTACTGACAGAATTACAACAAATCACAAAATCATACTTTTTGGAAAAAGATCTTGCTTTTTGGCAAATTGCCTGTGGCCAAGCCCTGTGGCCAACCCCTATAAGCTGCGAACCCAGATCCGTGCTCGGCCTTGGTCTGTTGATGAGTATCAGTGTGTCTGTCTAGGTTTCTGAGTGGGTGCATGCGTGTCTGAATTAGTATATTTTTTCAATTTTTTGTTGGAATTCATGAATCTGCTGCAATGCTATACTGATCCCGTCAAACTTCACAAATCCACCCCAAAGTTACACGGGAGGGTTGCAGTGGATTTGCCAATTCTTGCACATGGAAAAAAACATTTATGGGCATTTTCTTGCCATTTAGGAGTCCCTGACAGACCCCTATATTGCTCCCAGGAGGTCAGGGTACCTATACCCTGTCGCTTCCACTACATTTCACATTTATTCATGCTGCCAGGGACCGTTCCCCATGTTCAAAATGTCAGCAGCAACTTTCTACTCAGGTTGCAGTCAGCCAATCACTGCATTCCTGCTGGCGTGAGGATTCGCAAAAGCACTGTGGTGGATTTGCAGAGGATTCACACCTGTAGATATACAAATTTGTTTTTCCTTAAATAACTCAAAAACTACTGAAAAGATTTACACCAATTAACAAAAAGATGGCTTCCTGAACCAAGACCTACCTTTCTGTCAATCTTGGTGTAATTCCGTCCAGCAGTTCGGGCTGTAGCCGTGTTAAAAATCTCCATGGGAAATTGCATGGGGAAAAAGCATTTTGGGACCCCCTTTTTCTCAGCCCCCACTTCACAACTCCCCCAAAAGTTTTCAACACAGCAGCTGAACCGACTGCCGTACAAATTTTTAAACATTTGTGGAGCATTGTCAAACGGCGACAAAGTTATTGGCAAAACAAAAAACGCTCTTCCTCTGGAAACTAGGTCCTAACTATAACTACCTATATATAAGAAATCCAGCGTCTGCTGGAAGGAAAAACCTCACTCCAGGATCGCGTTCTCAGAAAGAGCTTTTTATTGGTGGCAATGCGTTTTGACCTTACGGTCTTTGTCACAGCCTAAAACACCCAGTGTCTCTGCACCATGAAAACATTTGACCATTAGTAAACACAGAAAATGGATACAGTGATCGTTGTTTAGCATAAACATCAACAACAGACCCTGTTGAGAGCCTGAAGACAGACTCATCACCAAAAATCACATACATATACAGGATGTGTTTGTTTTTGGTAAAGGTAGCTCATTGTTCTAGTCACCTTTACAAGACCTGGTGAGGAGATTTATGACTTAACAATTAAAAGAAACATGTGGTGGCAGATTTATCAAAAGGCGATCAACTTTATCTTTTCACCAGAAATGTGAAAATCTTCTGTGGAAAAGAGACTGTGTTTCTTTTTATGAATGCCTCATCTCTGTCATGTTTTGAAAGAAGTGCAGAGGTGATTTGTGAGTTTTTCACACTCTCACTTTATCTCTTTTGCTGTGAAAGGCTTCTTTAACACAGATTTAATTTTACTTTATAGAAGGACAGGGATAATAATGACCTCAACTAATATTGCTCTGTCTTTGAAGTCAATATATTTGTTAAGTGAGCAAAGCATTCAAAAGCCTTTTTAAAATGAATGTAAAACTTTTCCTGGTAGCGGAGGAGTTTTTGTATTAACAGGAACACACTAAAACAATTCTGAAAGGCACAAGAATATTTTATGTATGCAGCATATTTTGTGTAAGGCCATTTGTTGTA